>NC_135499.1:3969346-4277471 GCF_052857255.1 Amblyomma americanum
GTAGTGACAGAGCACCGGTGGTGTTCAAACAGGGGCAGGTAGCGAAGCCTGAAGAGGCAACCCGCAAGCTGCTTGAGGAACGTCATGGTCTTCGTCCGCGTATACAAGCATCGAAAGTTCCAAGGGCACTTGAGCGAAGACAGCGCACCAGGGATAGGCGAGGACCAGCAACTGGGAAACGGAAAGGAACGGATGAAGCAGCGTCTGAATCCTTGCCGCTCCCAGATGCCCACTGACGCGCACACTTGAGAACAGGCAATTTATAGGTGATGACGATACTGGCGCTGACAATGCTGTTGCCTTGTATTGACAGAGCACCGGTGGTGTTCAAACAGGGGCAGGTAGCTTAGCCAGAAGAGTCAACCCGCAAAGGATTAAGGTCATGGTCTTCGTCAGCGTATACAGGCGTCGAAAGTTCCAAGGGCACTAGAGCGAAGACAGCGCACCAGAGATAGGCGAGGACCAGCAACTGGGAAACGAAAAGGAACGGTGAAGCAGCGTCTGAATCCTTGCCGCTCTCCGATGCCCACTAATGCGCGCACTTGAGAACATGCAATTTATAGGTGATGATGATACTGGCGCTGACAATGCTGTTGTCTTGTAGTGACAGAGCACCGGTGGTGTTCCAACGGTGGCAGGTTGCGAAACCAGAACAGGCAACCCGCAAGCTGCTGCAGGAAGGTCATGGTCTTCGTCCGTGTATACAGGCGTCGAAAGTTCAAAGGGCACTTGAGCGAAAACAGCGCACCAGGGATAGGCGAGGACCAGCAACTGGGAAACGAAAAAAAACGGATGAAGCAGCGTCTGAATCCTTACTGCCCTCCGATGCCCACTGAAGCGCACACTTCAGAACAGGCAATTTATAGATGACGACGATGCTGGCGCTCACAATGCTGTTATCTTGTGGTGACAGAGCATCGGTGGTGTTCCAACGATGGCAGGTTGCGAAACAAGAACAGGCAACCTGCAAGCTGCTGGAGGAAGGTCATGGTCTTCGTCCGCGTATACAGGCGTCGAAAGTTCCAAGGGCACTAGAGCGAAGATAGCGCACCAGGGATAGGCGAGGACCAGCAACTGGGTGACGAAAAGGAACGGATGAAGCAGTGTCTGAATCCTTGCCGCTCTCCGATGCCCACTGATGCGCGCAATTGAGAACAGGTAATTTATTTGTGATGACGATGCTGGCGTTGACAATGCTGTTGTCTTGTAGTGACAGAGCACCGGTGGGGTTCCAACGGTGGAAGGTCGCGAAACCAGAACAGGCAACCCGCAAGCTGCTGGAGGAAGGTCATGGTCTTCGTCCGCGTATATAGGCATTGAAAGTTCCAAGGGCACTTGAGCGAAGACAGCGCACCAGGGATAGGCGAGGACCAGCAACTGGGAAACGAAAAGGAACGCATGAAGGAGCGTCTGAATCCTTGCCGCTCTCAGATGCCCACTGACGCGCACACTTGAGAACAGGCAATTTATAGGTGATGACGATACTGGCGGTGACAATGCTGTTGTCTTGTAGTCACAGAGCACCGGTGGTGTTCAAACAGGGGCAGGTAGCGAAGCCAGAAGAGGCAACCCGCAAGCTGCTTGAGGAAGGTCATGGTCATCGTCTGCGTATACAGGCATCGAACGTTCCAAGGGCACTTGAGCGAAGACAGCGCACCAGGGATAGGCGAGGACCAGCAACTGGGAAACGAAAAGGAACGGATGAAGCAGCGTCTGAATCCTTGCCGCTCTCAGATGCCCACTGACGCGCGCACTTGATAGCAGGCATTTATAGGTGATGACGATGCTGGCGCTGACAACGCAGTTGTCTTGTAGTGACACAGCACCGATGGTGTTCCAATGGTGGCAGGTTGCGAAACCAGAACAGGCAACCCGCAAGCTGCTGAAGGAAGGTCATGGTCTTCGTCCGCGTATATATGCATTGAAAGTTCCAAGGGCACTTGAGCGAAGACAGCGCACCAGGGATAGGCGAGGACCAGCAACTGGGAAACGAAAAGGAACGCATGAAGGAGCGTCTGAATCCTTGCCGCTCTCAGATGCCCACTGACGCGCACACTTGAGGACAGGCAATCTATAGGTGATGACAATACTGGCGGTGACAATGCTGTTGTCTTGTAGTCACAGAGCACCGGTGGTGTTCAAACAGGGGCAGGTAGCGAAGCCAGAAGAGGCAACCCGCAAGCTGCTTGAGGAAGGTCATGGTCATCGTCCGCGTATACAGGCATCGAACGTTCCAAGGGCACTTGAGCGAAGACAGCGCACCAGGGATAGGCGAGGACCAGCAACTGGGAAACGAAAAGGAACGGATGAAGCAGCGTCTGAATCCTTGCCGCTCTCAGATGCCCACTCACGCGCAAACTTGAGAACAGGCAATATATAGGTGATGACGATACTGGCGGTGACAATGCTGTTGTCTTGTAGTGACAGAGCACCGGTGGTGTTCAAACAGGGGCAGGTAGCGAAGCCAGAAGAGGCAACCCGCAAGCTGCTTGAGGAAGGTCATGGTCATCGTCCGCGTATACAGGCATCGAACGTTCCAAGGGCACTTGAGCGAAGACAGCGCACCAGGGATAGGCGAGGACCAGCAACTGGGAAACGAAAAAGAACGAATGAAGCAGCGTCTGAATCCTTGCCGCTCTCAGATGCCCACTGACGCGCAAACTTGAGAACAGGCAATTTATAGGTGATGACGATACTGGCGGTGACAATGCTGTTGTCTTGTAGAGACAGAGCACCGGTGGTGTTCAAACAGGGGCAGGTAGCGAAGCCAGAAGAGGCAACCCGCAAGCTGCTGGAGGAAGGTCATGGTCTTCGTCCGCGTATACAGGCGTCGAGAGTTCCAAGGGCACTAGAGCGAAGACAGCGCACCAGAGATATGCGAGGACCAGCAACTGGGAAACGAAAAGGAACGAATGAAGCAGCGTCTGAATCCTTGCCGCTCTCCGATGCCCACTGAAGCGCGCACTTGAGAACAGGCAATTTATAGGTGATGATGATGCTGGCGCTGAAAATGCTGTTGTCTTGCAGTGACAGAGCACCGGTGGTGTTCCAACGGTGGCAGGTTGCGAAACCAGTACAGGCAACCCGCAAGCTGCTGCAGGAAGGTCATGGTCTTCGTCCGTGAATACAGGCGTTGAAAGTTCCAAGGGCACTTGAGCGAAATCAGCACACCAGGGATACGCGAGGACCAGCAACTGGGAAACGAAAATGAACGGGTGAAGCAGCGTCTGAATCCATGCCGCTCTCCGATGCCCACTGAAGCGCGCAGTTGAGAACAGGCAATTTATAGGTGATGACAATACTGGCGGTGACAATCCTGTTGTCTTGTAGTCACAGAGCACCGGTGGTGTTCAAACAGGGGCAGGTAGCGAAGCCAGAAGAGGCAACCCGCAAGCTGCTTGAGGAAGGTCATGGTCATCGTCAGCATATTGAGGCGTCGAAAGCTCCAAGGGCACTTGAGCGAAGACAGCTCACAAGGGATAGGCGAAGACCAGCAACTCGGCAACGAAAAAGAACGGATGAAGCAGCATCTGAATCCTTACTGCCCTCCGATGCGCGCTGAAGCGCACACTTGATAACAGGCATTTATAGGTGATGACGATGCTGGCGCTGACAACGCTGTTGTCTTGTAGTGACACAGCACCGATGGTGTTCCAATGGTGGCAGGTTGCGAAACCAGAACAGGCAACCCGCAAGCTGCTGAAGGAAGGTCATGGTCTTCGTCCGCGTATATACGCATTGAAAGTTCCAAGGGCACTTGAGCGAAGACAGCGCACCAGGGATAGGCGAGGACCAGCAACTGGGAAACGAAAAGGAACGGATGAAGCAGCGTCTGAATCCTTGCCGCTCTCAGATGCCCACTGACGCGCAAACTTGAGAACAGGCAATATATAGGTGACGACGATACTGGCGGTGACAATGCTGTTGTCTTGTAGTGACAGAGCACCGGTGGTGTTCAAACAGGGGCAGGTAGCGAAGCCAGAAGAGGCAACCCGCAAGCTGCTGGAGGAAGGTCATGGTCTTCGTCAGCGTATACAGGCGTCGAAAGTTCCAAGGGCACTAGAGCGAAGACAGCGCACCAGAGATATGCGAGGACCAGCAACTGGTTAACGAAAAAGAACGGATGAAGCAGCGTCTGAATCCTTGCCGCTCTCCGATGCCCACTGAAGCGCGCACTTGAGAACAGGCAATTTATAGGTGATGATTATGCTGGCGCTGAAAATGCTGTTGTCTTGTAGTGACAGAGCACCGGTGGTGTTCCAACGGTGGCAGGTTGCGAAACCAGCACAGGCAACCCGCAAGCTGCTGCAGGAAGGTCATGGTCTTCGTCCGTGAATACAGGCGTTGAAAGTTCCAAGGGCACTTGAGCGAAATCAGCACACCAGGGATACGCGAGGACCAGCAACTGGGAAACGAAAATGAACGGATGAAGCAGCGTCTGAATCCTTGCCGCTCTCAGATGCCCACTTACGCGCAAACTTGAGAACAGGCAATTTATAGGTGATGACGATACTGGCGGTGACAATGCTGTTGTCTTGTAGTGACAGAGCACCAGTGGTGTTCAAACAGGGGCAGGTAGTGAAGCCAGAAGAGGCAACCCGCAAGCTGCTGGAGGAAGGTCATGGTCTTCGTCCGCGTATTCAGGCGCCGAAAGTTCCAAGAACACTTGGGCGAAGACAGCGCACCAGAGATAGGCGAGGACCAGCAACTGGTTAACGAAAAAGAACGGATGAAGTAGCGTCTGAATCCTTGCCGCTCTGCGATGCCCACTGACGCGCGCACTTGATAGCAGGCATTTATAGGTGATGACGATGCTGGCGCTGACAACGCTTTTGTCTTGTAGTCACACAGCACCGATGGTGTTCCAACGGTGGCAGGTTGCGAAACCAGAACAGGCAACCCGCAAGCTGCTGAAGGAAGGTCATGGTCTTCGTCCGCGTATATAGGCATTGAAAGTTCCAAGGGCACTTGAGCGAAGACAGCGCACCAGGGATAGGCGAGGACCAGCAACTGGGAAACGAAAAGGAACGCATGAAGGAGCGTCTGAATCCTTGCCGCTCTCAGATGCCCACTGACGCGCACACTTGAGAACAGGCAATTTATAGGTGATGACGATACTGGCGGTGACAATGCTGTTGTCTTGTAGTCACAGAGCACCGGTGGTGTTCAAACAGGGGCAGGTAGCGAAGCCAGAAGAGGCAACCCGCAAGCTGCTTGAGGAAGGTCATGGTCATCGTCCGCGCATACAGGCATCGAACGTTCCAAGGGCACTTGAGCGAAGACAGCGCACCAGGGATAGGCGAGGACCAGCAACTGGGAAACGAAAAGGAACGGATGAAGCAGCGTCTGAATCCTTGCCGCTCTCAGATGCCCACTGACGCGCGCACTTGATAGCAGGCATTTATAGGTGATGACGATGCTGGCGCTGACAACGCTGTTGTCTTGTAGTGACAAAGCACCGATGGTGTTCCAATGGTGGCAGGTTGCGAAACCAGAACAGGCAACCCGCAAGCTGCTGAAGGAAGGTCATGGTCTTCGTCCGCGTATATATGCATTGAAAGTTCCAAGGGCACTTGAGCGAAGACAGCGCACCAGGGATAGGCGAGGACCAGCAACTGGGAAACTAAAAGGAACGCATGAAGGAGCGTCTGAATCCTTGCCGCTCTCAGATGCCCACTGACGCGCACACTTGAGGACAGGCAATCTATAGGTGATGACAATACTGGCGGTGACAATGCTGTTGTCTTGTAGTCACAGAGCACCGGTGGTGTTCAAACAGGGGCAGGTAGCGAAGCCAGAAGAGGCAACCCGCAAGCTGCTTGAGGAAGGTCATGGTCATCGTCCGCGTATACAGGCATCGAACGTTCCAAGGGCACTTGAGCGAAGACAGCGCACCAGGGATAGGCGAGGACCAGCAACTGGGAAACGAAAAGGAACGGATGAAGCAGCGTCTGAATCCTTGCCGCTCTCAGATGCCCACTGACGCGCAAACTTGAGAACAGGCAATATATAGGTGATGACGATACTGGCGGTGACAATGCTGTTGTCTTGTAGTGACAGAGCACCGGTGGTGTTCAAACAGGGGCAGGTAGCGAAGCCAGAAGAGGCAACCCGCAAGCTGCTTGAGGAAGGTCATGGTCATCGTCCGCGTATACAGGCATCGAACGTTCCAAGGGCACTTGAGCGAAGACAGCGCACCAGGGATAGGCGAGGACCAGCAACTGGGAAACGAAAAGGAACGAATGAAGCAGCGTCTGAATCCTTGCCGCTCTCAGATGCCTACTGACGCGCAAACTTGAGAACAGGCAATTTATAGGTGATGACGATACTGGCGGTGACAATGCTGTTGTCTTGTAGAGACAGAGCACTGGTGGTGTTCAAACAGGGGCAGGTAGCGAAGCCAGAAGAGGCAACCCGCAAGCTGCTGGAGGAAGGTCATGGTCTTCGGCCGCGTATACAGGCGTCGAAAGTTCCAAGGGCACTAGAGCGAAGACAGCGCACCAGAGATATGCGAGGACCAGCAACTGGGAAACGAAAAGGAACGAATGAAGCAGCGTCTGAATCCTTGCCGCTCTCCGATGCCCACTGAAGCGCGCACTTGAGAACAGGCAATTTATAGGTGATGACGATACTGGCGCTGAAAATGCTGTTGTCTTGCAGTGACAGAGCACCGGTGGTGTTCCAACGGTGGCAGGTTGCGAAACCAGTACAGGCAACCCGCAAGCTGCTGCAGGAAGGTCATGGTCTTCGTCCGTGAATACAGGCGTTGAAAGTTCCAAGGGCACTTGAGCGAAATCAGCACACCAGGGATACGCCAGGACCAGCAACTGGGAAACGAAAATGAACGGGTGAAGCAGCGTCTGAATCCATGCCGCTCTCCGATGCCCACTGACGCGCGCACTTGATAGCAGGCATTTATAGGTGATGACGATGCTGGCGGTGACAATGCTGTTGTCTTGTAGTCACAGAGCACCGGTGGTGTTCAAACAGGGGCAGGTAGCGAAGCCAGAAGAGGCAACCCGCAAGCTGCTTGAGGAAGGTCATGGTCATCGTCAGCATATTGAGGCGTCGAAAGCTCCAAGGGCACTTGAGCGAAGACAGCTCACAAGGGATAGGCGAAGACCAGCAACTCGGCAACGAAAAAGAACGGATGAAGCAGCATCTGAATCCTTACTGCCCTCCGATGCGCGCTGAAGCGCACACTTGATAACAGGCATTTATAGGTGATGACGATGCTGGCGCTGACAACGCTGTTGTCTTGTAGTGACACAGCACCGATGGTGTTCCAATGGTGGCAGGTTGCGAAACCAGAACAGGCAACCCGCAAGCTGCTGAAGGAAGGTCATGGTCTTCGTCCGCGTATATACGCATTGAAAGTTCCAAGGGCACTTGAGCGAAGACAGCGCACCAGGGATATGCGAGGACCAGCAACTGGGAAACGAAAAGGAACGGATGAAGCAGCGTCTGAATCCTTGCCGCTCTCAGATGCCCACTGACGCGCAAACTTGAGAACAGGCAATATATAGGTGATGACGATACTGGCGGTGACAATGCTGTTGTCTTGTAGTGACAGAGCACCGGTGGTGTTCAAACAGGGGCAGGTAGCGAAGCCAGAAGAGGCAACCCGCAAGCTGCTTGAGGAAGGTCATGGTCATCGTCCGCGTATACAGGCATCGAACGTTCCAAGGGCACTTGAGCGAAGACAGCGCACCAGGGATAGGCGAGGACCAGCAACTGGGAAACGAAAAGGAACGAATGAAGCAGCGTCTGAATCCTTGCCGCTCTCAGATGCCCACTGACGCGCAAACTTGAGAACAGGCAATTTATAGGTGATGACGATACTGGCGGTGACAATGCTGTTGTCTTGTAGAGACAGAGCACCGGTGGTGTTCAAACAGGGGCAGGTAGCGAAGCCAGAAGAGGCAACCCGCAAGCTGCTGGAGGAAGGTCATGGTCTTCGTCCGCGTATACAGGCGTCGAAAGATCCAAGGGCACTAGAGCGAAGACAGCGCACCAGAGATATGCGAGGACCAGCAACTGGGAAACGAAAAGGAACGCATGAAGGAGCGTTTGAATCCTTGCCGCCCTCAGATGCCCACTGACGCGCACACTTGAGAACAGGCAATTTATAGGTGATGACAATACTGGCGGTGACAATGCTGTTGTCTTGTAGTCACAGAGCACCGGTGGTGTTCAAACAGGGGCAGGTAGCGAAGCCAGAAGAGGCAACCCGCAAGCTGCTTGAGGAAGGTCATGGTCATCGTCCGCGTATACAGGCATCGAACGTTCCAAGGGCACTTGAGCGAAGACAGCGCACCAGGGATAGGCGAGGACCAGCAACTGGGAAACGAAAAGGAACGAATGAAGCAGCGTCTGAATCCTTGCCGCTCTCAGATGCCCACTGACGCGCAAACTTGAGAACAGGCAATTTATAGGTGATGACGATACTGGCGGTGACAATGCTGTTGTCTTGTAGTGACAGAGCACCGGTGGTGTTCAAACAGGGGCAGGTAGCGAAGCCAGAAGAGGCAACCCGCAAGCTGCTGGAGGAAGGTCATGGTCTTCGTCCGCGTATTCAGGCGCCGAAAGTTCCAAGAACACTTGGGCGAAGACAGCGCACCAGAGATAGGCGAGGACCAGCAACTGGTTAATGAAAAAGAACGGATGAAGCAGCGTCTGAATCCTTGCCGCTCTCCGATGCCCACTGACGCGCGCACTTGATAGCAGGCATTTATAGGTGATGACGATGCTGGCGCTGACAACGCTTTTGTCTTGTAGTCACACAGCACCGATGGTGTTCCAACGGTGGCAGGTTGCGAAACCAGAACAGGCAACCCGCAAGCTGCTGAAGGAAGGTCATGGTCTTCGTCCGCGTATATAGGCATTGAAAGTTCCAAGGGCACTTGAGCGAAGACAGCGCACCAGGGATAGGCGAGGACCAGCAACTGGGAAACGAAAAGGAACGCATGAAGGAGCGTCTGAATCCTTGCCGCTCTCAGATGCCCACTGACGCGCACACTTGAGAACAGGCAATTTATAGGTGATGACGATACTGGCGGTGACAATGCTGTTGTCTTGTAGTCACAGAGCACCGGTGGTGTTCAAACAGGGGCAGGTAGCGAAGCCAGAAGAGGCAACCCGCAGGCTGCTTGAGGAAGGTCATGGTCATCGTCCGCGTATACAGGCATCGAACGTTCCAAGGGCACTTGAGCGAAGACAGCGCACCAGGGATAGGCGAGGACCAGCAACTGGGAAACGAAAAGGAACGGACGAAGCAGCGTCTGAATCCTTGCCGCTCTCAGATGCCCACTGACGCGCGCACTTGATAGCAGGCATTTATAGGTGATGACGATGCTGGCGCTGACAACGCTGTTGTCTTGTAGTGACACAGCACCGATGGTGTTCCAATGGTGGCAGGTTGCGAAACCAGAACAGGCAACCCGCAAGCTGCTGAAGGAAGGTCATGGTCTTCGTCCGCGTATATAGGCATTGAAAGTTCCAAGGGCACTTGAGCGAAGACAGCGCACCAGGGATAGGCGAGGACCAGCAACTGGGAAACGAGAAGGAACGCATGAAGGAGCGTCTGAATCCTTGCCGCTCTCAGATGCCCACTGACGCGCACACTTGAGAACAGGCAATTTATAGGTGATGACAATACTGGCGGTGACAATGCTGTTGTCTTGTAGTCACAGAGCACCGGTGGTGTTCAAACAGGGGCAGGTAGCGAAGCCAGAAGAGGCAACCCGCAAGCTGCTTGAGGAAGGTCATGGTCATCGTCCGCGTATACAGGCATCGGACGTTCCAAGGGCACTTGAGCGAAGACAGCGCACCAGGGATAGGCGAGGACCAGCAACTGGGAAACGAAAAGGAACGGATGAAGCAGCGTCTGAATCCTTGCCGCTCTCAGATGCCCACTGACGCGCAAACTTGAGAACAGGCAATATATAGGTGATGACGATACTGGCGGTGACAATGCTGTTGTCTTGTAGTGACAGAGCACCGGTGGTGTTCAATCAGGGGCAGGTAGCGAAGCCAGAAGAGGCAACCCGCAAGCTGCTGGAGGAAGGTCATGGTCTTCGTCAGCGTATACAGGCGTCGAAAGTTCCAAGGGCACTAGAGCGAAGACAGCGCACCAGTGATATGCGAGGACCAGCAACTGGTTAACGAAAAAGAACGGATGAAGCAGCGTCTGAATCATTGCCACTCACCGATGCCCACTGAAGCGCGCACTTGAGAACAGGCAATTTATAGGTGATGATTATGCTGGCGCTGAAAATGCTGTTGTCTTGTAGTGACAGAGCACCGGTGGTGTTCCAACGGTGGCAGGTTGCGAAACCAGCACAGGCAACCCGCAAGCTGCTGCAGGAAGGTCATGGTCTTCGTCCGTGAATACAGGCGTTGAAAGTTCCAAGGGCACTTGAGCGAAATCAGCACACCAGGGATACGCGAGGACCAGCAACTGGGAAACGAAAATGAACGGATGAAGCAGCGTCTGAATCCTTGCCGCTCTCAGATGCCCACTTACGCGCAAACTTGAGACCAGGCAATTTATAGGTGATGACGATACTGGCGGTGACAATGCTGTTGTCTTGTAGTGACAGAGCACCAGTGGTGTTCAAACAGGGGCAGGTAGCGAAGCCAGAAGAGGCAACCCGCAAGCTGCTGGAGGAAGGTCATGGTCTTCGTCCGCGTATTCAGGCGCCGAAAGTTCCAAGAACACTTTGGCGAAGACAGCGCACCAGAGATAGGCGAGGACCAGCAACTGGTTAACGAAAAAGAACGGATGAAGCAGCGTCTGAATCCTTGCCGCTCTCCGATGCCCACTGACGCGCGCACTTGATAGCAGGCATTTATAGGTGATGACGATGCTGGCGCTGACAACGCTTTTGTCTTGTAGTCACACAGCACCGATGGTGTTCCAACGGTGGCAGGTTGCGAAACCAGAACAGGCAACCCGCAAGCTGCTGAAGGAAGGTCATGGTCTTCGTCCGCGTATATAGGCATTGAAAGTTCCAAGGGCACTTGAGCGAAGACAGCGCACCAGGGATAGGCGAGGACCAGCAACTGGGAAACGAAAAGGAACGCATGAAGGAGCGTCTGAATCCTTGCCGCTCTCAGATGCCCACTGACGCGCACACTTGAGAACAGGCAATTTATAGGTGATGACGATACTGTCGGTGACAATGCTGTTGTCTTGTAGTCACAGAGCACCGGTGGTGTTCAAACAGGGGCAGGTAGCGAAGCCAGAAGAGGCAACCCGCAAGCTGCTTGAGAAAGGTCATGGTCATCGTCCGCGTATACAGGCATCGAACGTTCCAAGGGCACTTGAGCGAAGACAGCGCACCAGGGATAGGCGAGGACCAGCAACTGGGAAACGAAAAGGAACGGATGAAGCAGCGTCTGAATCCTTGCCGCTCTCAGATGCCCACTGACGCGCGCACTTGATAGCAGGCATTTATAGGTGATGACGATGCTGGCGCTGACAACGCTGTTGTCTTGTAGTGACACAGCACCGATGGTGTTCCAATGGTGGCAGGTTGCGAAACCAGAACAGGCAACCCGCAAGCTGCTGAAGGAAGGTCATGGTCTTCGTCCGCGTATATAGGCATTGAAAGTTCCAAGGGCACTTGAGCGAAGACAGCGCACCAGGGATAGGCGAGGACCAGCAACTGGGAAACGAAAAGGAACGCATGAAGGAGCGTCTGAATCCTTGCCGCTCTCAGATGCCCACTGACGCGCACACTTGAGAACAGGCAATCTATAGGTGATGACAATACTGGCTGTGACAATGCTGTTGTCTTGTAGTCACAGAGCACCGGTGGTGTTCAAACAGGGGCAGGTAGCGAAGCCAGAAGAGGCAACCCGCAAGCTGCTTGAGGAAGGTCATGGTCATCGTCCGCGTATACAGGCATCGAACGTTCCAAGGGCACTTGAGCGAAGACAGCGCACCAGGGATAGGCGAGGACCAGCAACTGGGAAACGAAAAGGAACGGATGAAGCAGCGTCTGAATCCTTGCCGCTCTCAGATGCCCACTGACGCGCAAACTTGAGAACAGGCAATATATAGGTGATGACGATACTGGCGGTGACAATGCTGTTGTCTTGTAGTGACAGAGCACCGGTGGTGTTCAAACAGGGGCAGGTAGCGAAGCCAGAAGAGGCAACCCGCAAGCTGCTTGAGGAAGGTCATGGTCATCGTCCGCGTATACAGGCATCGAACGTTCCAAGGGCACTTGAGCGAAGACAGCGCACCAGGGATAGGCGAGGACCAGCAACTGGGAAACGAAAAGGAACGAATGAAACAGCGTCTGAATCCTTGCCGCTCTCCGATGCCCACTGAAGCGCGCACTTGAGAACAGGCAATTTAGAGGTGATGACGATACTGGCGGTGACAATGCTGTTGTCTTGCAGTGACAGAGCACGGTGGTGTTCCAACGGTGGCAGGTTGAGAAACCAGTACAGGCAACCCGCAAGCTGCTGCAGGAAGGTCATGGTCTTCGTCCGTGAATACAGGCGTTGAATGTTCCAAGGGCACCTGGCCCAAGACAGCGCACCAGGGATAGGCGAGGACCAGCAACTGGGTAACGAAATAGAACTGATGAAGCAGCGTCTGCATCCTTGCCGCTCACCGATGCTCACTTACGCGCGCACTTGAGAACAGGAAATTTATATATGATGACGATTCTGGCGCTGCCAATGCTCCTGTCTTGTAGCGACACAGCACCGGTGGTGTTCCAACTGTGGCAGGTTGCGAAACCAGTACAGGCAACCCGCAAGCTGCTGCAGGAAGGTCATGGTCTTCGTCCGTGAATACAGGCGTTGAATGTTCCAAGGGCACTTGAGCGAAATCAGCAAACCAGGGATACGCGAGGACCAGCAACTCGGCAACGAAAAAGAACGGATGAAGCAGCGTCTGAATCCTTACTGCCCTCCGATGCGCGCAGAAGCGCACACTTGAGAACAGGCAATTTATATATGATGACGATGCTGGCGGTGACAATGCGGTTATCTTGTGGTGACAGAGCACCGGTGGTGTTCCAAAGGTGGCAGGTAGCGAAGCCAGAAGAGGCCACTCGCAAGCTGCTGGAGGAAGGTCATGGTCTTCCTCCGCGTATACAGGCGTCGAAAGTTCAAAGGGCACTTGAGCGATGATAGCGCACCAGGGATAGGCGAGGACCAGCAACTGGATGACGAAAAGGAACGGATGAAGCAGTGTCTGAATCCTTGCCGCTCTCCGATGCCAACTGACGCACGCACTTGAGAACAGGCAATTTATAGCTGATGACGATGATGGCTCTGACAATGCTGTTGTCTTGTAGTGACACAGCACCCGTGGCGTTCCAACGGTGGCAGGTTGCTTAACCAGAACAGGCAACCCGCAAGCTGCTGGAGGAAGGTCATGGTTTTCGTCCGTGAATACAGGCGTTGAATGTTCCAAGGGCACCTGGCCCAAGACAGCGCACCAGGGATAGGCGAGGACCAGCAACTGGGTAACGAAATAGAACTGATGAAGCAGCGTCTGCATCCTTGCCGCTCACCGATGCTCACTGACGCGCGCACTTGAGAACAGGCAATTTATATATGATGACGATTCTGGCGCTGCCAATGCTGCTGTCTTGTAGCGACAGAGCACCGGTGGTGTTCCAACTGTGGCAGGTTGCTTAACCAGAACAGGCAACCAGCAGCTTGCGGGTTGCCTGTTCTGGTTAAGCAACCTGCCAAGGGCACTTGAGCGAAGACAGCGCACCAGGGATAGGCGAGGACCAGCAACTGGGAAACGAAAAGGAACGCATGAAGGAGCGTCTGAATCCTTGCCGCTCTCAGATGCCCACTGACGCGCACACTTGAGAACAGGCAATCTATAGGTGATGACAATACTGGCTGTGACAATGCTGTTGTCTTGTAGTCACAGAGCACCGGTGGTGTTCAAACAGGGGCAGGTAGCGAAGCCAGAAGAGGCAACCCGCAAGCTGCTTGAGGAAGGTCATGGTCATCGCCCGCGTATACAGGCATCGAACGTTCCAAGGGCACTTGAGCGAAGACAGCGCACCAGGGATAGGCGAGGACCAGCAACTGGGAAACGAAAAGGAACGGATGAAGCAGCGTCTGAATCCTTGCCGCTCTCAGATGCCCACTGACGCGCAAACTTGAGAACAGGCAATATATAGGTGATGACGATACTGGCGGTGACAATGCTGTTGTCTTGTAGTGACAGAGCACCGGTGGTGTTCAAACAGGGGCAGGTAGCGAAGCCAGAAGAGGCAACCCGCAAGCTGCTTGAGGAAGGTCATGGTCATCGTCCGCGTATACAGGCATCGAACGTTCCAAGGGCACTTGAGCGAAGACAGCGCACCAGGGATAGGCGAGGACCAGCAACTGGGAAACGAAAAGGAACGAATGAAGCAGCGTCTGAATCCTTGCCGCTCTCCGATGCCCACTGAAGCGCGCACTTGAGAACAGGCAATTTAGAGGTGATGACGATACTGGCGGTGACAATGCTGTTGTCTTGCAGTGACAGAGCACGGTGGTGTTCCAACGGTGGCAGGTTGAGAAACCAGTACAGGCAACCCGCAAGCTGCTGCAGGAAGGTCATGGTCTTCGTCCGTGAATACAGGCGTTGAATGTTCCAAGGGCACCTGGCCCAAGACAGCGCACCAGGGATAGGCGAGGACCAGCAACTGGGTAACGAAATAGAACTGATGAAGCAGCGTCTGCATCCTTGCCGCTCACCGATGCTCACTTACGCGCGCACTTGAGAACAGGAAATTTATATATGATGACGATTCTGGCGCTGCCAATGCTCCTGTCTTGTAGCGACACAGCACCGGTGGTGTTCCAACTGTGGCAGGTTGCGAAACCAGTACAGGCAACCCGCAAGCTGCTGCAGGAAGGTCATGGTCTTCGTCCGTGAATACAGGCGTTGAATGTTCCAAGGGCACTTGAGCGAAATCAGCAAACCAGGGATACGCGAGGACCTGCAACTCGGCAACGAAAAAGAACGGATGAAGCAGCGTCTGAATCCTTACTGCCCTCCGATGCGCGCTGAAGCGCACACTTGAGAACAGGCAATTTATATATGATGACGATGCTGGCGGTGACAATGCGGTTATCTTGTGGTGACAGAGCACCGGTGGTGTTCCAAAGGTGGCAGGTAGCGAAGCCAGAAGAGACCACTCGCAAGCTGCTGGAGGAAGGTCATGGTCTTCCTCCGCGTATACAGGCGTCGAAAGTTCAAAGGGCACTTGAGCGATGATAGCGCACCAGGGATAGGCGAGGACCAGCAACTGGATGACGAAAAGGAACGGATGAAGCAGTGTCTGAATCCTTGCCGCTCTCCGATGCCAACTGACGCACGCACTTGAGAACAGGCAATTTATAGCTGATGACGATGATGGCTCTGACAATGCTGTTGTCTTGTAGTGACACAGCACCCGTGGCGTTCCAACGGTGGCAGGTTGCTTAACCAGAACAGGCAACCCGCAAGCTGCTGGAGGAAGGTCATGGTTTTCGTCCGTGAATAAAGGCGTTGAATGTTCCAAGGGCACCTGGCCCAAGACAGCGCACCAGGGATAGGCGAGGACCAGCAACTGGGTAACGAAATAGAACTGATGAAGCAGCGTCTGCATCCTTGCCGCTCACCGATGCTCACTGACGCGCGCACTTGAGAACAGGCAATTTATATATGATGACGATTCTGGCGCTGCCAATGCTGCTGTCTTGTAGCGACAGAGCACCGGTGGTGTTCCAACTGTGGCAGGTTGCTTAACCAGAACAGGCAACCCGCAAGCTGCTGGAGGAAGGTCATGGTTTTCGTCCGCGTATACTGGCGTCGAAAGTTCCAAGGGCACTTGAGCGAAGACAGCGCGCCAGGCATAGGCGAGGACCAGCAACTGTGAAACGAAAAGGAACGGATGAAGCAGCGTCTGAATCTTTGCCGCTCTCAGATGCCCACTGACGCGCACACTTGAGAGCAGGCAATTTAAAGGTGATGACGATAGTGGCGGTGACAATGCTGTTGTCTTAGAGTGACAGAGCACCGGTGGTATTCAAACAGGGGCAGGTAGCGAAGCCAGAAGAGGCAACCCGCAAGCTGCTGGAGGAAGGTCATGGTTATCGTCCGCGTATAGAGGCGTCGAAAGCTCCAAGGGCACTTGAGCGAAGACAGCTCACAAGGGATAGGCGAAGACCAGCAACTCGGCAACGAAAAACAACGGATGAAGCAGCGTCTGAATCCTTACTGCCCTCCGATGCCCACTGAAGCGCACACTTGAGAACAGGCAATTTATAGGTAATGACGATACTGGCGCTGACAATTCTGTTGTCTTGTAGTGACAGAGCACCGGTGGTGTTCAAACAGGGGCAGGTGGCGAAACCAGAAGAGGCAACCCGCAAGCTCCTGGAGGTAGGTCATGGTTTTCGTCCGCGTATACTGGCGTCGAAAGTTCCAAGGGCACTTGAGCGAAGACAGCGCACCAGGGATTGGCGAGGACCAGCAACTGTGAAACGAAAAGGAACGGATGAAGCAGCGTCTGAATCTTTGCCGCTCTCAGATGCCCACTGACGCGCACACTTGAGAAGAGGAAATTTAAAGGTGATGACGATACTGGCGGTGACAATGCTGTTGTCTTGTAGTGACAGAGCACCGGTGGTGTTCAAACAGGGGCAGGTAGCGAAGTCAGAAGAGGCAACCCGCAAGCTGCTGGAGGAACGTCATGGCCTTCGTCCGCGTATACAAGCATCGAAAGTTCCAAGGGCACTTGAGCGAAGACAGCGCACCAGGGATAGGCGAGGACCAGCAACTGGGAAACGGAAAGGAACGGATGATGCAGCGTCTGAATCTTTGCCGCTCTCAGATGCCCACTGACGCGCACACTTGAGAACAGGCAATTTATAGGTGATGACGATAGTGGCGCTGACAATGCTGTTGACTTGTAGTGACAGAGCACCAGGTGGTGTTCAAACAGGGGCAGGTTGCGAAGCCAGGAGAGGCAACCCGCAAGCTGCTGGATTAAGGTCATGGTCTTCGTCAGCGTAAACAGGCGTCGAAAGTTCCAAGGGCACTTGAGCGAAAACAGCACACCAGGAATAGGCGAGGACCAGCAACTGGGCAACGAAAAGGAACGGATGAAGCAGCGCCTGAATCTTTGCCGCTCTCAGATGCCCACTGACGCGCGCACTTGAGAACAGGCAATTTAAAGGTGATGACGATAGTGGCGCTGAAAATGCTGTTGTCTTGTAGTGACAGAGCACCGGTGGTGTTCCAACGGTGGCAGGTTGCGAAACCAGAACAGGCAACCCGCAAGCTGCTGCAGGAAGGCCATGGTCTTCGTCCGTGTATACAGGCGTCGAAAGTTCGAAGGGCACTTGAGCGAAAACAGCACACCAGGAATAGGCGAGGACCAGCAACTGGGCAACGAAAAGGAACGGATGAAGCCGCGTCTGAGTCCTTGCCGCTCTCAGATGTCAACTGACCCGCACACTTGAGAACTGGCAATTTATAGGTGATGACGATACTGGCGGTGACAATGCTGTTGTCTTGTAGTGACAGAGCACCGGTGGTGTTCAAACAGGGGCAGGTAGCGAAGCCAGAAGAGGCAACCCGCAAGCTGCTTGAGGAAGGTCATGGTCATCGTCCGCGTATACAGGCATCGAACGTTCCAAGGGCACTTCAGCGAAGACAGCGCACCAGGGATAGGCGAGGACCAGCAACTGGGAAACGAAAAGGAACGGATGAAGCAGCGTCTGAATCCTTGCCGCTCTCAGATGCCCACTGACGCGCAAACTTGAGAACAGGCAATATATAGGTGATGACGATACTGGCGGTGACAATGCTGTTGTCTTGTAGTGACAGAGCACCGGTGGTGTTCAAACAGGGGCAGGTAGCGAAGCCAGAAGAGGCAACCCGCAAGCTGCTGGAGGAAGGTCATGGTCTTCGTCAGCGTATACAGGCGTCGAAAGTTCCAAGGGCACTAGAGCGAAGACAGCGCACCAGAGATATGCGAGGACCAGCAACTGGTTAACGAAAAAGAACGGATGAAGCAGCGTCTGAATCCTTGCCGCTCACCGATGCCCACTGAAGCGCGCACTTGAGAACAGGCAATTTAAAGGTGATGACGATAGTGGCGCTGAAAATGCTGTTGTCTTGTAGTGACAGAGCACCGGTGGTGTTCCAACGGTGGCAGGTTGCGAAACCAGCACAGGCAACCCGCAAGCTGCTGCAGGAAGGTCATGGTCTTCGTCCGTGAATACAGGCGTTGAAAGTTCCAAGGGCACTTGAGCGAAGACAGCGCACCAGGGATAGGCGAGGACCAGCAACTGGGAAACGAAAAGGAACGGATGAAGCAGCGTCTGAATCCTTGCCGCTCTCAGATGCCCACTGACGCGCAAACTTGAGAACAGGCAATTTATAGGTGATGACGATACTGGCGGTGACAATGCTGTTGTCTTGTAGAGACAGAGCACCGGTGGTGTTCAAACAGGGGCAGGTAGCGAAGCCAGAAGAGGCAACCCGCAAGCTGCTGGAGGAAGGTCATGGTCTTCGTCCGCGTATACAGGCGTCGAAAGTTCCAAGGGCACTAGAGCGAAGACAGCGCACCAGAGATATGCGAGGACCAGCAACTGGGAAACGAAAAGGAACGCATGAAGGAGCGTTTGAATCCTTGCCGCTCTCAGATGCCCACTGACGCGCACACTTGAGAACAGGCAATTTATAGGTGATGACAATACTGGCGGTGACAATGCTGTTGTCTTGTAGTCACAGAGCACCGGTGGTGTTCAAACAGGGGCAGGTAGCGAAGCCAGAAGAGGCAACCCGCAAGCTGCTTGAGGAAGGTCATGGTCATCGTCCGCGTATACAGGCATCGAACGTTCCAAGGGCACTTGAGCGAAGACAGCGCACCAGGGATAGGCGAGGACCAGCAACTGGGAAACGAAAAGGAACGAATGAAGCAGCGTCTCTGAATCCTTGCCGCTCTCAGATGCCCACTGACGCGCAAACTTGAGACCAGGCAATTTATAGGTGATGACGATGCTGGCGCTGACAACGCTTTTGTCTTGTAGTCACACAGCACCGATGGTGTTCCAACAGTGGCAGGTTGCGAAACCAGATCAGGCAACCCTCAAGCTGCTGAAGGAAGGTCATGGTCTTCGTCCGCGTATATAGGCATTGAAAGTTCCAAGGGCACTTGAGCGAAGACAGCGCACCAGGGATAGGCGAGGACCAGCAACTGGGAACGAGAAGGAACGCATGAAGGAGCGTCTGAATCCTTACGCTCTCAGATGCCCACTGACGCGCACACTTGAGAACAGGCAATTTATAGGTGATGACAATACTGGCGGTGACAATGCTGTTGTCTTGTAGTCCAGAGCACCGGTGGTGTTCAAACAGGGGCAGGTAGCGAAGCCAGAAGAGGCAACCCGCAAGCTGCTTGAGGAAGGTCATGGTCATCGTCCGCGTATACAGGCATCGAACGTTCCAAGGGCACTTGAGCGAAGACAGCGCACCAGGGATAGGCGAGGACCAGCAACTGGGAAACGAAAAGGAACGGATGAAGCAGCGTCTGAATCCTTGCCGCTCTCAGATGCCCACTGACGCGCAAACTTGAGAACAGGCAATATATAGGTGATGACGATACTGGCGGTGACAATGCTGTTGTCTTGTAGTGACAGAGCACCGGTGGTGTTCAAACAGGGGCAGGTAGCGAAGCCAGAAGAGGCAACCCGCAAGCTGCTTGAGGAAGGTCATGGTCATCGTCCGCGTATACAGGCATCGGACGTTCCAAGGGCACTTGAGCGAAGACAGCGCACCAGGGATAGGCGAGGACCAGCAACTGGGAAACGAAAAGGAACGGATGAAGCAGCGTCTGAATCCTTGCCGCTCTCAGATGCCCACTGACGCGCAAACTTGAGAACAGGCAATATATAGGTGATGACGATACTGGCGGTGACAATGCTGTTGTCTTGTAGTGACAGAGCACCGGTGGTGTTCAAACAGGGGCAGGTAGCGAAGCCAGAAGAGGCAACCCGCAAGCTGCTGGAGGAAGGTCATGGTCTTCGTCAGCGTATACAGGCGTCGAAAGTTCCAAGGGCACTAGAGCGAAGACAGCGCACCAGAGATATGCGAGGACCAGCAACTGGTTAACGAAAAAGAACGGATGAAGCAGCGTCTGAATCCTTGCCGCTCTCCGATGCCCACTGACGCGCGCACTTGAGAACAGGCAATTTAGAGGTGATGACGATACTGGCGGTGACAATGCTGTTGTCTTGTAGTCACAGAGCACCGGTGGTGTTCAAACAGGGGCAGGTAGCGAAGCCAGAAGAGGCAACCCGCAAGCTGCTGGAGGAAGGTCATGGTCTTCGTCAGCGTATACAGGCGTCGAAAGTTCCAAGGGCACTAGAGCGAAGACAGCGCACCAGAGATATGCGAGGACCAGCAACTGGTTAACGAAAAAGAACGGATGAAGCAGCGTCTGAATCCTTGCCGCTCTCAGATGCCCACTGACGCGCAAACTTGAGAACAGGCAATATATAGGTGATGACGATACTGGCGGTGACAATGCTGTTGTCTTGTAGTCACAGAGCACCGGTGGTGTTCAAACAGGGGCAGGTAGCGAAGCCAGAAGAGGCAACCCGCAAGCTGCTGGAGGAAGGTCATGGTCTTCGTCAGCGTATACAGGCGTCGAAAGTTCCAAGGGCACTAGAGCGAAGACAGCGCACCAGAGATATGCGAGGACCAGCAACTGGTTAACGAAAAAGAACGGATGAAGCAGCGTCTGAATCCTTGCCGCTCTCCGATGCCCACTGAAGCGCGCACTTGAGAACAGGCAATTTATAGGTGATGATTATGCTGGCGCTGAAAATGCTGTTGTCTTGTAGTGACAGAGCACCGGTGGTGTTCCAACGGTGGCAGGTTGCGAAACCAGCACAGGCAACCCGCAAGCTGCTGCAGGAAGGTCATGGTCTTCGTCCGTGAATACAGGCGTTGAAAGTTCCAAGGGCACTTGAGCGAAATCAGCACACCAGGGATACGCGAGGACCAGCAACTGGGAAACGAAAATGAACGGATGAAGCAGCGTCTGAATCCTTGCCGCTCTCAGATGCCCACTTACGCGCAAACTTGAGAACAGGCAATTTATAGGTGATGACGATACTGGCGGTGACAATGCTGTTGTCTTGTAGTGACAGAGCACCAGTGGTGTTCAAACAGGGGCAGGTAGCGAAACAAGAAGAGGCAACCCGCAAGCTGCTGGAGGAAGGTCATGGTCTTCGTCCGCGTATTCAGGCGCCGAAAGTTCCAAGAACACTTGGGCGAAGACAGCGCACCAGAGATAGGCGAGGAACAGCAACTGGTTAACGAAAAAGAACGGATGAAGCAGCGTCTGAATCCTTGCCGCTCTCCGATGCCCACTGACGCGCACACTTGAGAACAGGCAATTTATAGGTGATGACGATACTGTCGGTGACAATGCTGTTGTCTTGTAGTCACAGAGCACCGGTGGTGTTCAAACAGGGGCAGGTAGCGAAGCCAGAAGAGGCAACCCGCAAGCTGCTTGAGAAAGGTCATGGTCATCGTCCGCGTATACAGGCATCGAACGTTCCAAGGGCACTTGAGCGAAGACAGCGCACCAGGGATAGGCGAGGACCAGCAACTGGGAAACGAAAAGGAACGGATGAAGCAGCGTCTGAATCCTTGCCGCTCTCAGATGCCCACTGACGCGCGCACTTGATAGCAGGCATTTATAGGTGATGACGATGCTGGCGCTGACAACGCTGTTGTCTTGTAGTGACACAGCACCGATGGTGTTCCAATGGTGGCAGGTTGCGAAACCAGAACAGGCAACCCGCAAGCTGCTGAAGGAAGGTCATGGTCTTCGTCCGCGTATATAGGCATTGAAAGTTCCAAGGGCACTTGAGCGAAGACAGCGCACCAGGGATAGGCGAGGACCAGCAACTGGGAAACGAAAAGGAACGCATGAAGGAGCGTCTGAATCCTTGCCGCTCTCAGATGCCCACTGACGCGCACACTTGAGAACAGGCAATCTATAGGTGATGACAATACTGGCGGTGACAATGCTGTTGTCTTGTAGTCACAGAGCACCGGTGGTGTTCAAACAGGGGCAGGTAGCGAAGCCAGAAGAGGCAACCCGCAAGCTGCTCGAGGAAGGTCATGGTCATCGTCCGCGTATACAGGCATCGAACGTTCCAAGGGCACTTGAGCGAAGACAGCGCACCAGGGATAGGCGAGGACCAGCAACTGGGAAACGAAAAGGAACGGATGAAGCAGCGTCTGAATCCTTGCCGCTCTCAGATGCCCACTGACGCGCAAACTTGAGAACAGGCAATATATAGGTGATGACGATACTGGCGGTGACAATGCTGTTGTCTTGTAGTGACAGAGCACCGGTGGTGTTCAAACAGGGGCAGGTAGCGAAGCCAGAAGAGGCAACCCGCAAGCTGCTTGAGGAAGGTCATGGTCATCGTCCGCGTATACAGGCATCGAACGTTCCAAGGGCACTTGAGCGAAGACAGCGCACCAGGGATAGGCGAGGACCAGCAACTGGGAAACGAAAAGGAACGAATGAAGCAGCGTCTGAATCCTTGCCGCTCTCAGATGCCCACTGACGCGCAAACTTGAGAACAGGCAATTTATAGGTGATGACGATACTGGCGGTGACAATGCTGTTGTCTTGTAGAGACAGAGCACCGGTGGTGTTCAAACAGGGGCAGGTAGCGAAGCCAGAAGAGGCAACCCGCAAGCTGCTGGAGGAAGGTCATGGTCTTCGTCCGCGTATACAGGCGTCGAAAGTTCCAAGGGCACTAGAGCGAAGACAGCGCACCAGAGATATGCGAGGACCAGCAACTGGGAAACGAAAAGGAACGGGTGAAGCAGCGTCTGAATCCTTGCCGCTCTCCGATGCCCACTGAAGCGCGCACTTGAGAACAGGCAATTTAGAGGTGATGACGATACTGGCGGTGACAATGCTGTTGTCTTGCAGTGACAGAGCACGGTGGTGTTCCAACGGGGGCAGGTTGCGAAACCAGTACAGGCAACCCGCAAGCTGCTGCAGGAAGGTCATGGTCTTCGTCCGTGAATACAGGCGTTGAATGTTCCAAGGGAACCTGGCCCAAGACAGCGCACCAGGGATAGGCGAGGACCAGCAACTGGGTAACGAAATAGAACTGATGAAGCAGCGTCTGCATCCTTGCCGCTCACCGATGCTCACTGACGCGCGCACTTGAGAACAGGAAATTTATATATGATGACGATTCTGGCGCTGCCAATGCTCCTGTCTTGTAGCGACACAGCACCGGTGGTGTTCCAACTGTGGCAGGTTGCGAAACCAGTACAGGCAACCCGCAAGCTGCTGCAGGAAGGTCATGGTCTTCGTCCGTGAATACAGGCGTTCAATGTTCCAAGGGCACTTGAGCGAAATCAGCAAACCAGGGATACGCGAGGACCAGCAACTGGGAAACGAAAAGGAACGAATGAAGCAGCGTCTGAATCCTTGCCGCTCTCAGATGCCCACTGACGCGCAAACTTGAGAACAGGCAATTTATAGGTGATGACGATGCTGGCGGTGACAATGCGGTTATCTTGTGGTGACAGAGCACCGGTGGTGTTCCAACGGTGGCAGGTAGCGAAGCCAGAAGAGGCCACTCGCAAGCTGCTGGAGGAAGGTCATGGTCTTCCTCCGCGTATACAGGCGTCGAAAGTTCAAAGGGCACTTGAGCGATGATAGCGCACCAGGGATAGGCGAGGACCAGCAACTGGATGACGAAAAGGAACGGATGAAGCAGTGTCTGAATCCTTGCCGTTCTCCGATGCCAACTGACGCACGCACTTGAGAACAGGCAATTTATAGCTGATGACGATGATGGCTCTGACAATGCTGTTGTCTTGTAGTGACACAGCACCCGTGGCGTTCCAACGGTGGCAGGTTGCTTAACCAGAACAGGCAACCCGCAAGCTGCTGGAGGAAGGTCATGGTTTTCGTCCGTGAATACAGGCGTTGAATGTTCCAAAGGCACCTGGCCCAAGACAGCGCACCAGGGATAGGCGAGGACCAGCAACTGGGTAACGAAATAGAACTGATGAAGCAGCGTCTGCATCCTTGCCGCTCACCGATGCTCACTGACGCGCGCACTTGAGAACAGGCAATTTATATATGATGACGATTCTGGCGCTGCCAATGCTGCTGTCTTGTAGCGACAGAGCACCGGTGGTGTTCCAACTGTGGCAGGTTGCTTAACCAGAACAGGCAACCCGCAAGCTGCTGGAGGAAGGTCATGGTTTTCGTCCGCGTATACTGGCGTCGAAAGTTCCAAGGGCACTTGAGCGAAGACAGCGCGCCAGGGATAGGCGAGGACCAGCAACTGTGAAACGAAAAGGAACGGATGAAGCAGCGTCTGAATCTTTGCCGCTCTCAGATGCCCACTGACGCGCACACTTGAGAACAGGCAATTTAAAGGTGATGACGATACTGGCGGTGACAATGCTGTTGTCTTGTAGTGACAGAGCACCGGTGGTGTTCAAACAGGGGCAGGTTGCGAAACCAGAACACGCAACCCGCAAGCTGCTGCAGGAAGGTCATGGTCTTCGTCCGTGTATACAGGCGTCGAAAGTTCGAAGGGCACTTGAGCGAAAACAGCACAATAGGAATAGGCGATGACCAGCAACTGGGCAACGAAAAGGAAAGGATGAATCCGCGTCTGAGTCCTTGCCGCTCTCAGATGTCAACTGACGGACACACTTGAGAACTGGCAATTTATAGGTGATGACGATACTGGCGGTGACAATGCTGTTGTCTTAGAGTGACAGAGCACCGGTGGTATTCAAACAGGGGCAGGTAGCGAAGCCAGAAGAGGCAACCCGCAAGCTGCTGGAGGAAGGTCATGGTTATCGTCCGCGTATAGAGGCGTCGAAAGTTCCAAGGGCACTTGAGCGAAAACAGCACACCAGGAATAGGCGAGGACCAGCAACTGGGCAACGAAAAGGAACGGATGAAGCAGCGCCTGAATCTTTGCCGCTCTCAGATGCCCACTGACGCGCGCACTTGATAACAGGCAATTTAAAGGTGATGACGATAGTGGCGCTGAAAATGCTGTTGTCTTGTAGTGACAGAGCACCGGTGGTGTTCCAACGGTGGCAGGTTGCGAAACCAGAACAGGCAACCCGCAAGCTGCTGCAGGAAGGCCATGGTCTTCGTCCGTGTATACAGGCGTCGAAAGTTCGAAGGGCACTTGAGCGAAAACAGCACACCAGGAATAGGCGAGGACCAGCAACTGGCCAACGAAAAGGAACGGATGAAGCCGCGTCTGAGTCCTTGCCGCTCTCAGATGTCAACTGACCCGCACACTTGAGAACTGGCAATTTATAGGTGATGACGATACTGGCGGTGACAATGCTGTTATCTTGTGGTGACAGAGCACCGGTGGTGTTCTAACGGTGGCAGGTAGCGAAGCCAGAAGAGGCAACCCGCAAGCTGCTGGAGGAAGGTCATTGTCTTCGTCCGCGTATACAAGCATCGAAAGTTCCAAGGGCACTTGAGCGAAGACAGCGCACCAGGGATAGGCGAGGACCAGCAACTGGGAAACGGAAAGGAACGGATGAAGCAGCGTCTGAATCTTTGCCGCTCTCAGATGCCCACTGACGCGCACACTTGAGAACAGGCAATTTATAGGTGATGACGATAGTGGCGCTGACAATGCTGTTGACCTGTAGTGACAGAGCACCAGGTGGTGTTCAAACAGGGGCAGGTTGCGAAGCCAGGAGAGGCAACCCGCAAGCTGCTGGATTAAGGTCATGGTCTTCGTCAGCGTATACAGGCGTCGAAAGTTCCAAGGGCACTTGAGCGAAAACAGCGCACCAGGGATAGGCGAGGACCAGCAACTGGGTAACGAAAAAAAACTGATGATGCAGCGTCTGCATCCTTGCCGCTCTCCGATGCTCACTGACGCGCGCGCTTGAGAACAGGCAATTTATATATGATGACGATTCTGGCGGTGACAACGCTGTTGTCTTGTAGTGACAGAGCACCGTTGGTGTTCAAACTGTCGCAGGTAGCGAAGCCAGAAGGGGCAACCCGCAAGCTGCTGGAGGAAGGTCATGGCCTTCGTCGGCGTATACAGGCGTCGAAAGCTCCAAGGGCGCTTGAGCGAAGACAGCGCACCAGGGATAGGCTACGACCAGCAACAGGGTAACGAAAAAGAACGGATGAAGCGGCGTCTGCATCCTGTCCGCTCTCCGATGCAAACTGACGCACGCACTTGAGAACAGGCAATTTATAGGTGATGACGATACTGGCGGGGACAACGCTGCTGTCTTGTAGTGGCACAGCAGCGTTGGTGTTCCAGCAGTGGCAGGTAGCAAAACCAGAAGAGGCAACCCGCAAGCTGCTGGAGGAAGGTCATGGTCTTCGTCCGCGTATACTGGCGTCGAAAGTTCCAAGGGCACTTGAGCGAAGAGAGCGCACCATGGATAGGCGAGGACCAGCAACTGGGTAACGAAAAGGAACGGATGAAGCAGCGTCTGAATCCTTGCCGCTCTCAGATGCCCACTCACGCGCACACTTGAGAACAGGCAATTTATAGGTGATGACGATGCTGGCGTTGACAATGCTGTTGTCTTGTAGTGACAGAGCACCGGTGGTGTTCCAACCGTGGCAGGTCGCGAGACCAGAAGAGGCAACCCGCAAGCTGCTGGAGGAAGGTCATGGTTTTCGTCCGCGTATACAGGCGTCGAATGCTCCAAGGGCACCTGGCCCATGACAGCGCACCAGGGATAGGCGAGGACCAGCAACTAGGTAACGAAATAGAACTGATGAAGCAGCGTCTGCATCCTTGCCGCTCACCGATGCTCACTGACGCGCGCACTTGACAACAGGCAATTTATATATGATGACGATTCTGGCGCTGCCAATGCTGCTGTCTTGTAGCGACAGAGCACCGGTGGTGTTCCAACTGTGGCAGGTTGCGAAACAAGAACAGGCAACCCACAAGCTGCTGGAGGAAGGTCATGGTCTTCGTCGGCGTATACAGGCGTCCAGAGCTCCAAGGGCACTTTGGCCAAGACAGCGCACAAGGGATAGGCGAGTACCTGCAACAGGGTAACGAAAAAGCTCGGATGAAGCAGCGTCTGCATCCTTGCCGCTCTCCGATGCCCACTGACGCGCGCACTTGAGAACAGGCAATTTATAGGTGATGGCGATGCTGGCGCTGACAATGCTGTTGTCATGTAGTGACAGAGCACCGGTGGTGTTCCAACGGTGGCAGGTAGCGAAACCAGAACAGGCAACCCGCAAGCTACTGGAGGAAGGTCATGGTCTTCGTCCGCGTATACAGGCGTCGAAAGCTCCAAAGGCACTTGGGCGAAGACAGCGCACCAGGGATAGGCGAGGACCAGCAACTGTGAAACGAAAAGGAACGGATGAATCTTTGCCGCTCTCAGATGCCCACTGACGCGCACACTTGAGAACAGGCAATTTAAAGGTGATGACGATAGTGGCGGTGACAATGCTGTTGTCTTGTAGTGACAGAGCAGCGGTGGTGTTCAAAGAGGGGCAGGTAGCGAAGCCAGAAGAGGCAACCCGCAAGCTGCTGGAGGAACGTCATGGTCTTCGTCCGCGTATACAAGCATCGAAAGTTCCAAGGGCACTTCAGCGAAGACAGCGCACCAGGGATAGGCGAGGACCAGCAACTGGGAAACGGAAAGGAACGGATGAAGCAGCGTCTGAATCCTTGCCGCTCCCAGATGCCCACTGACGCGCACACTTGAGAACAGGCAATTTATAGGTGATGACGATACTGGCGCTGACAATGCTGTTGACTTGTAGTGACAGAGCACCGGTGGTGTTCAAACAGCGGCAGGTAGCTTAGCCAGAAGAGGCAACCCGCAAGCTGCTGGATTAAGGTCATGGTCTTCGTCAGCGTATACAGGCGTCGAAAGTTCCAAGGGCACTAGAGCGAAGACAGCGCACCAGGGATAGGCGGGGACCAGCAACTGGGTGACGAAAAGGAACGGATGAAGCAGTGTCTGAATCCTAGCCGCTCTCCGATGCCCACTGACGCGCGCACTTGAGAACAGGCAATTTATAGGTGATGGCGATGCTGGCGCTGACAATGCTGTTGTCATGTAGTGACAGAGCACCGGTGGTGTTCCAACGGTGGCAGGTAGGGAAACCAGAACAGGCAACCCGCCAGCTACTGGAGGGAGGTCATGGTCTTCGTCCGCGTATACAGGCGTCGAAAGCTCCAAAGGCACTTGGGCGAAGACAGCGCTCCAGGGATAGGCGAGGACCAGCAACTGGGTAACGAAAAAAAACTGATGATGCAGCGTCTGCATCCTTGCCGCTCTCCGATGCTCACTGACGCGCGCGCTTGAGAACAGGCAATTTATATATGATGACGATTCTGGCGGTGACAACGCTGTTGTCTTGTAGTGACAGAGCACCGGTGGTGTTCAAACTGTCGCAGGTAGCGAAGCCAGAAGGGGCAACCCGCAAGCTGCTGGAGGAAGGTCATGGCCTTCGTCGGCGTATACAGGCGTCGAAAGCTCCAAGGGCGCTTGAGCGAAGACAGCGCACCAGGGATTGGCGAGGACCAGCAACTGTGAAACGAAAAGGAACGCATGAAGGAGCGTCTGAATCCTTGCCGCTCTCAGATGCCCACTGACGCGCACACTTGAGAACAGGCAATTTATAGGTGATGACGATACTGGCGGTGACAATGCTGTTGTCAAGTAGTCACAGAGCACCGGTGGTGTTCAAACAGGGGCAGGTAGCGAAGCCAGAAGAGGCAACCCGCAAGCTGCTTGAGGAAGGTCATGGTCTTCGTCCGCGTATACAGGCATCGAACGTTCCAAGGGCACTTGAGCGAAGACAGCGCACCAGGGATAGGCGAGGACCAGCAACTGGGAAACGAAAAGGAACGGATGAAGCAGCGTCTGAATCCTTGCCGCTCTCAGATGCCCACTGAAGCGCAAACTTGAGAACAGGCAATTTATAGGTGATGACGATACTGGCGGTGACAACGCTGTTGTCTTGTAGTGACAGAGCACCGGTCGTGTTCCAACCGTGGCAGGTCGCGAGACCAGAAGAGGCAACCCGCAACCTGCTGGAGGAAGGTCATGGTTTTCGTCCGCGTATACAGGCGTCGAATGCTCCAAGGGCACCTGGCCCATGACAGCGCACCAGGGATAGGCGAGGACCAGCTACTAGGTAACGAAATAGAACTGATGAAGCAGCGTCTGCATCTTTGCCGCTCACCGATGCTCACTGACGCGCGCACTTGAGAACAGGCAATTTATATATGATGACGATTCTGGCGCTGCCAATGCTGCTGTCTTGTAGCGACAGAGCACCGGTGGTGTTCCAACTGTGGCAGGTTGCGAAACAAGAACAGGCAACCCACAAGCTGCTGGAGGAAGGTCATGGTCTTCGTCGGCGTATACAGGCGTCCAGAGCTCCAAGGGCACTTTGGCCAAGACAGCGCACAAGGGATAGGCGAGTACCTGCAACAGGGTAACGAAAAAGCTCAGATGAAGCAGCGTCTGCATCCTTGCCGCTCTCCGATGCCAACTGACGCACGCACTTGAGAACTGGCAATTTATAGGTGATGACGATACTGGCGCTGACAATGCTGTTGACTTGTAGTGACTGAGCACCGGTGGTGTTCAAACAGCGGCAGGTAGCTTAGCCAGAAGAGGCAACCCGCAAGCTGCTGGATTAAGGTCATGGTCTTCGTCAGCGTATACAGGCGTCGAAAGTTCCAAGGGCACTAGAGCGAAGACAGCGCACCAGGGATAGGCGAGGACCAGCTACTAGGTAACGAAATAGAACTGATGAAGCAGCGTCTGAATCCTTGCCGCTCTCCGATGCCCACTGATGCGCGCACTTGAGAACAGGCAATTTATAGGTGATGATGATACTGGCGCTGAAAATGCTGTTGTCTTGTAGTGACAGAGCACCGGTGGTGTTCCAACGGTGGCAGGTTGCGAAACCAGAACAAGCAACCCGCAAGCTGCTGCAGGAAGGTCATGGTCTTCGTCCGTGTATACAGGTGTCGAAAGTTCCAAGGGCACTTGAGCGAAGACAGCGCACCAGGGATAGGCGAGGACCAGCAACTGTGAAACGAAAAGGAACGGATGAATCTTTGCCGCTCACAGATGCCCACTGACGCGCACACTTGAGAACAGGCAATTTAAAGGTGATGACGATACTGGCGGTGACAATGCTGTTGTCTTGTAGTGACAGAGCACCGGTGGTGTTCAAACAGGGGCAGGTAGCGAAGCCAGAAGAGGCAACCCGCAAGCTGCTGGAGGAAGGTCATGGTCTTCGTCAGCGTATACAGGCGTCGAAAGTTCCAAGGGCACTAGAACAAAGACAGCGCACCAGAGATATGCGAGGACCAGCAACTGGGTGACGAAAAGGAACGGATGAAGCAGCGTCTGAATCCTTGCCGCTCTCCGATGCCCACTGACGCGCACACTTGAGAACAGGCAATTTATAGGTGATGACGATGCTGGCGTTGACAATGCTGTTGTCTTGTAGTGACAGAGCACCGGTGGTGTTCCAACCGTGGCAGGTCGCGAGACCAGAAGAGGCAACCCGCAACCTGCTGGAGGAAGGTCATGGTTATCGTCCGCGTATACAGGCGTCGAATGCTCCAAGGGCACCTGGCCCAAGACAGCGCACCAGGGATAGGCGAGGACCAGCCACTGGGAGACGGAAAGGAACGGATGAAGCAGCGTGTGAATCTTTGCCGCTCTCAGACGCCCACTGACGCGCACACTTGAGAACAGGCAATTTATATATGATGACGATTCTGGCGCTGCCAATGCTGTTGTCTTGTAGCGACAGAGCACCGGTGGTGTTCCAACTGTGGCAGGTTGCGAAACAAGAACAGGCAACCCACAAGCTGCTGGAGGAAGGTCATGGTCTTCATCCGTGTATACAGGCGTCGAAAGTTCGAAGGGCACTTGAGCGAAAACAGCACACCAGAGATAGGCGAGGACCAGCAACTGGGAAACGAAAAGGAACGGGTGAAGCAGCGTCTGAATCCTTGCCGCTCTCAGATGTCAACTGACGCGCGCAATTGAGAACAGGTAATTTATTGGTGATGACGATGCTGGCGCTGACAACGCTGCTGTCTTGTAGTGGCACAGCAGCGTTGGTGTTCCAGCGGTGGCAGGTAGCAAAACCAGAGCAGGCAACCCGCAAGCTGCTGGAGGAAGGTCATGGTTTTCGTCCGCGTATACAGGCGTCGAATGCTCCAAGGGCACCTGGCCCAAGACAGCGCACCAGGGATAGGCGAGGACCAGCAACTGGGTAACGAAATAGAACTGATGAAGCAGCGTCTGCATCCTTGCCGCTCACCGATGCTCACTGACGCGCGCACTTTAGAAGAGGCAATTTATATATGATGACGATTCTGGCGCTGCCAATGCTGTAGTCTTGTAGCGACAGAGCACCGGTGGTGTTCCAACTGTGGCAGGTTGCGAAACAAGAACAGGCAATTCACAAGCTGCTGGAGGAAGGTCATGGTCTTCGTCGGCGTATACAGGCGTCCAGAGCTCCAAGGGCACTTGGGCAAAGGCAGCGCACCAGGGATAGGCGAGTACCAGCAACTGTGTAACGAAAAAGAACGGATGAAGCAGCGTCTGCGTCCTTGCTGGTCTCCGGTGCTCACTGACGCGCGCACTTGAGAACAGGCAATTTATAGATAATGACGATGCTGGAAAAGTGCAGCGATGGCGTAGAGGTAGAACATCCGCCTCGCGTGCAAGAGGACCGGGGTTCAAATCCTGGTGCCGCGCAATTCTCCACCGGGTTTAAAAAAAAAAATCCGCGTGTCGATGGAATTGCATAACCAGGCCTGGAGTGCGGCCTTATCTCGGTGACCAGAACCGACAACGCACTCTCTCACCAGAGCAGGATTTGGCCACCCTGGTGTAGTACTTGGCCACAACCTTCTATGATCAAACCAATTAACCCTCGGCCCTCAGTCCCCAGCGGCTGCAGAGCAACTGACCACGGCGGCGGTCAGACCTGTGACGCAGCGGAGGGTGCTAAGAATCTCTGGCTCCGGACAGGCCGCCATTGGAATCTGAACCTGGCAACGTTTAACGCTAGAACTTTAGCTAGTGAGGCTAGCCTAGCAGTGCTGTTCGAGGAACTAGCGGGAATTAAATGGGATGTGATAGGGCTTAGCGAAGTTAGGAGGACAGGTGAGGCGTATACAGTACTAAAGGACGGACACATACTGTGCTATCGCGGGTTAGAGGGTAGACGAGAACTAGGTGTGGGTTTCCTCATTAATAATGATATAGCTGGCAACGTAGAGGTGCTCTGCAGTATTAACGAGAGGGTAGCAGCTATAGTAATTAGGCTGAATAGGAGGTACAAGCTGAAAGTGGTGCAGGCCTACGCACCCACATCCAGCCATGATGACCACACCGTTGAAAGCTTCTATGAGGACGTAGAATCAGCAATGAATAGAGTAAAATCGCAGTACACTGTACTGATGGGCGACTTCAATGCAAAGGTGGGCAAGAAGCAGGCTGACGACCACGCGGTAGGTGACTATGGGATAGGCTCTAGAAATAGCAGGGGAGAGTTATTAGTCAAATTCGCGGATAGAAATAATTTACGGATCATGAATACCTTCTTCCGCAAACGAGAAAACAGGAAGTGGACCTGGAAGAGCCCCAATGGTGAGGTTAAAAATGAAATAGACTTCATACTATGCGCTAAACCTGGCATCATTCAGGATGTGGCCGTCCTCGGAAGGGTGCGTTGCAGCGACCATAGAATGAATGGTAAGGTCTAGAATTAGCCTAGACTTGAAGAGGGAACGGAAGAAGCTAGCGAAAAAGAAGACCATTAACGAATTAGCCGTAAGAGGGAAAGCACAGGAGTTTAGGATAGCGCTGCAAAACAGATACTCGGCTTTAACTGAGGAAGATGATCTTGATGTTCATTCAATGCACGATAACCTGACATCAATAATTACGGAGTGCGCAGTAGAAGTAGGCGGCAGGACAGTTCGAAAAGATACCGGGAAGCTATCTCAGGTGACGAAAGATCTGATTAAGAGGCGCCAAAACATGAAGGCATCTAGCACTACCGATAGAATAGAACTAACGGAGCTATCAAAGTTAATAAATAAGCGCAAGGTAGCCGACATAAGGAAGTTTAATATGGAGAGAATCGAGCATGCTCTAAAGAACGGAGATAACCTAAAAACAGTGAAGAGGAAACTAGGCATAGGTAAAAACCAGATGTATGCATTAAGAGACAAGCAGGGCAATGTCATTAGCAATATGGATAAGATAGTTAACGTAGCCGAAGAGTTCTACACAGACCTGTACAGTAGCCAATGTAATCAGAACGCTAATGAGAAAGACAGCAGTGCACAGCAATGCGTCATCCCGCCAGTAACGAAAGATGAAGTAAAAAAAAAGCCTTAGAAGCAATGAAAGGGGGAAAAGCAGCTGGGGAGGATCAGGTAACAGCAGATCTGTTGAAGGATGGAGGGGACATCGTGCTAGAAAAACTAGCCACCCTGTATACGCAATGCCTTATGACCTCGACTGTACCAGAAGCTTGGAAGAATGCAAACATTATCTTAATTCATAAGAAGGGAGACGCCAAGGACTTGAAAAATTACAGGCCGATCAGCTTACTATCCGTTGCCTACAAAGTATTTACTAAGGTAATCGCTAATAGAGTCAGGGCAACGTTAGACTTTAATCAACCAAATGATCAGGCAGGCTTTCGTAAAGGATATTCTACAATAGATCATATTCACACCATCAATCAGGTGATAGAGAAATGCGCAGAATATAACCAACCTCTATATATAGCTTTCATTGATTACGAGAAAGCATTCGACTCAGTGGAAACCTCAGCAGTCATACAGGCATTGCGTAATCAGGGGGTAGAAGAGCCTTATGTCAAAATACTGGAAGATATATATAGCAACTGCACAGCTACTATAGTCCTTCATAAAGTCAGCAATAAAATTCCAATAAGGAAGGGCGTCAGGCAAGGAGACACGATCTCGCCAATTCTGTTCACCGCATGTTTGCAGGAGGTATTTCGAGGCCTGAATTGGGAACAGTTGGGAATAAGAATAAATGGAGAATACCTAAATAATCTGAGATTTGCTGATGACATTGCCTTGCTGAGTCACTCAGGAGGCGAACTGCAAATCATGATCAACGAGTTAGACAGGCAGAGCAGATCGATGGGTCTAAAAATTAACATGCAGAAAACCAAGGTAATGTTCAACAGCCTAGCAAGGGAACAACAGTTCACAATTGGCAGCGAGAGCCTAGAAATTGTGCCGGAATACGTCTACTTAGGGCAGGTAGTGACAGCTGATCCGGATCATGAGAGGGAGATAACTAGAAGGATAAGAATGGGGTGGAGCGCATATGGCAAATTCTCGCAGATCATGAGTGGCAGTTTACCAATTTCCCTCAAGAGGAAAGTGTACAACAGCATAATCTTACCGGTACTCACCTACGGGGCAGAAACGTGGAGGCTAACGAAAAGAGTTCAGCTTAAGTTAAGGACAACGCAGCGAGCCATGGAAAGAAAAATGATAGGTGTAACGTTAAGAGATCGGAAGCGGGCAGAGTGGGTGAGGGAACAAACACGGGTTAATGACATCCTAGTCGAAATCAAGAGAAAGAAATGGGCTTGGGCAGGGCATGTAATGCGAAGGCAAGATAACCGCTGGTCTTTAAAGGTAACGGAGTGGGTTCCAAGAGAAAGTAAGCGTAGCAGGGGGCGGCAGAAGGTTAGATGGGCGGATGAGATTAAGAAGTTTGCAGGCAAAGGGTGGATGCAGCTGGCAAAGGATAGGGTTAATTGGAGAGACATGGGAGAGGCCTTTGCCCTGCAGTGGGTGTAGTAGGGCTGATGATGATGATGATGATGACGATGCTGGCGCTTACAATGCTGTTGTCTTGTAGTGACAGAGCACCGGTGGTGTTAAAACGGTGGCAGGTTGCGAAACCAGAACTGGCAACCCGCAAGCTGCTGCAGGAAGGTCAGGGTCTTCGTCCGCGTATACAGGCATCGAAAGTTCCAAGGGCACTTGAGCGAAGACAGCGCACCAGGGATAGGCGAGGACCAGCAACTGGGAAACGAAAAGGAACGGATGAAGCAGCGTCTGAATCTTTGCCGCTCTCAGATGCCCACTGACGCGCACACTTGAGAACAGGCAATTTATAGGTGATGACGATACTGGCGGTGACAATGCTGTTGTCTTGTAGTGACAGAGCACCGGTGGTGTTCAAAGAGGGGCAGGTAGCGAAGCCAGAAGAGGCAACCCGCAAGCTGCTGGAGGAACGTCATGGTCTTCGTCCGCGTATACAGGCGTCCAGAGCTTCAAGGGCACTTGGGCCAAGACAGCGCACCAGGGATAGGCGAGTACCAGCAACTGTGTAACGAAAAAGAACGGATGAAGCAGCGTCTGAATCCTTGCCGCTCCCAGATGCCCACTGACGCGCACACTTGAGAACAGGCAATTTATAGGTGATGACGATACTGGCGCTGACAATGCAGTTGACTTGTAGTGACAGAGCACCGGTGGTGTTCAAACAGGGGCAGGTAGCGAAGCCAGAAGAGGCAACCCGCAAGCTGCTGGATTAAGGTCATGGTCTTTGTCAGCGTATACAGGCGTCGAAAGTTCCAAGGGCACTTGGGCGAAGACAGCGCACCAGGGATAGGCGAGGACCAGCAACTGGGAAACGAAAAGGAACGGGTGAAGCAGCGTCTGAATCCTTGCCGCTCTCCGATGCCCACTGAAGCGCGCACTTGAGAACAGGCAATTTATAGGTGATGACGATACTGGCGCTGAAAATGCTGTTGTCTTGTAGTGACAGAGCACCGGTGGTATTCAAACAGGGGCAGGTAGCGAAGCGAGAAGAGGCAACCCGCAAGCTACTGGAGGAAGGTCATGGTCATCGTCCGCGTATAGAGGCGTCGAAAGCTCCAAGGGCACTTGGGCGAAGACAGCGCACCAGGGATAGGCGAGGACCAGCAACTGGGTGACGAAAAGGAACGGATGAAGCAGTGTCTGAATCCTTGCCGCTCTCCGATGCCCACTGACGCACGCACTTGAGAACAGGCAATTTATAGGTGATGGCGATGCTGGTGGTGACAATGCTGTTGTCTTGTAGTGACAGAGCACCGGTGGTGTTCAAACAGGGGCAGGTAGCGAAGCCAGAAGAGGCAACCCGCAAGCTGCTGGAGGAACGTCATGGTCTTCGTCCGCGTATACAAGCATCGAAAGTTCCAAGGGCACTAGAGCGAAGACAGCGCACCAGAGATAGGCGAGGACCAGCAACTGGGAAACGAAAAGGAACGGGTGAAGCAGCGTCTGAATCCTTGCCGCTCTCCGATGCCCACTGATGCGCGCACTTGAGAACAGGCAATTTATAGGTGATGATGATACTGGCGCTGAAAATGCTGTTGTCTTGTAGTGACAGAGCACCGGTGGTGTTCCAACGGTGGCAGGTTGCGAAACCAGAACAAGCAACCCGCAAGCTGCTGCAGGAAGGTCATGGTCTTCGTCCGTGTATACAGGCGTCGAAAGTTCCAAGGGCACTTGAGCGAAGAGAGCGCACCATAGATAGGCGAGGACCAGCAAATGGGAAACGAAAAGGAACGGATGAATCTTTGCCGCTCTCAGATGCCCACTGACGCGCACACTTGAGAACAGGCAATTTAATGGTGATGACGATAGTGGCGGTGACAATGCTGTTGTCTTGTAGTGACAGAGCACCGGTGGTGTTCCAACAGGGCAGGTAGCGAAGCCAGAAGAGGCAACCCGCAAGCTGCTGGAGGAACGTCATGGTCTTCGTCCGCGTATACAAGCATCGAAAGTTCCAAGGGCACTTGAGCGAAGACAGCGCACCAGGGATAGGCGAGGACCAGCAACTGGGAAACGAAAAGGAACGGATGAATCTTTGCCGCTCTCAGATGCCCACTGACGCGCACACTTGAGAACAGGCAATTTAATGGTGATGACGATAGTGGCGGTGACAATGCTGTTGTCTTGTAGTGACAGAGCACCGGTGGTGTTCCAACAGGGCAGGTAGCGAAGCCAGAAGAGGCAACCCGCAAGCTGCTGGAGGAACGTCATGGTCTTCGTCCGCGTATACAAGCATCGAAAGTTCCAAGGGCACTTGAGCGAAGAGAGCGCACCATAGATAGGCGAGGACCAGCAAATGGGTAACGAAAAGGAACGGATGAAGCAGCGTCTGAATCATTGCCGCTCTTAGATGCCCACTGACGGGCACACTTGAGAACAGGCAATTTATAGGTGATGACGATGCTGGCGTTGACAATGCTGTTGTCTTGTAGTAACAGAGCACCGGTGGTGTTCCAACGGTGGCAGGTCGCGAAACAAGAAGAGGCAACCCGCAAGCTGCTGGAGGAAGGTCATGGTTTTCGTCCGCGTATACAGGCGTCGAATGCTCCAAGGGCACCTGGCCCAAGACAGCGCACCAGGGATAGGCGAGGACCAGCAACTGGGTAACGAAATAGAACTGATGAAGCAGCGTCTGCATCCTTGCTGGTCTCCGGTGCTCACTGACGCGCGCACTTGAGAACAGGCAATTTATAGATAATGACGATGCTCGCGCTTACAATGCTGTTGTCTTGTAGTGACAAAGCACCGGTGGTGTTCCAACGGTGGCAGGTTGCGAAACCAGAACTGGCAACCCGCAAGCTGCTGCAGGAAGGTCAAGGTCTTCGTCCGCGTATACAGGCATCGAAACTTCCAAGGGCACTTGAGCGAAGACAGCGCACCAGGGATAGGCGAGGACCAGCAACTGGGAAACGAAAAGGAACGGGTGAAGCAGCGTCTGAATCCTTGCCGCTCTCAGATGTCAACTGACGCGCACACTTGAGAACTGGCAATTTATAGGTGATGACGATACTGGCGGTGACAATGCTGTTGTCTTGTAGTGACAGAGCACCGGTGGTATTCAAACAGGGGCAGGTAGCGAAGCGAGAAGAGGCAACCCGCAAGCTACTGGAGGAAGGTCATGGTCATCGTCCGCGTATAGAGGCGTCGAAAGCTCCAAGGGCACTTGGGCGAAGACAGCGCACCAGGGATAGGCGAGGACCAGCAACTGGGTGACGAAAAGGAACGGATGAAGCAGTGTCTGAATCCTTGCCGCTCTCCGATGCCCACTGACGCGCGCACTTGAGAACAGGCAATTTATAGGTGATGGCGATGCTGGCGGTGACAATGCTGTTGTCTTGTAGTGACAGAGCACCGGTGGTGTTCAAACAGGGGCAGGTAGCGAAGCCAGAAGAGGCAACCCGCAAGCTGCTGGAGGAACGTCATGGTCTTCGTCCGCGTATACAAGCATCGAAAGTTCCAAGGGCACTTGAGCGAAGACAGCGCACCAGGGATAGGCGAGGACCAGCAACTGGGAAACGAAAAGGAACGGGTGAAGCAGCGTCTGCATCCTTGCCGCTCACCGATGCTCACTGACGCGCGCACTTTAGAAGAGGCAATTTATATATGATGACGATTCTGGCGCTGCCAATGCTGTAGTCTTGTAGCGACAGAGAACCGGTGGTGTTACAACTGTGGCAGGTTGCGAAACAAGAACAGGCAATTCACAAGCTGCTGGAGGAAGGTCATGGTCTTCGTCGGCGTATACAGGCGTCGAAAGTTCGAAGGGCACTTGAGCGAAAACAGCACACCAGGAATAGGCGAGGACCAGCAACTGGGAAACGAAAAGAAACGGATGAAGCCGCGTCTGAGTCCTTGCCGCTCTCAGATGTCAACTGACGCGCACACTTGAGAACTGGCAATTTATAGGTGATGGAGATGCTGGCGGTGACAATGCTGTTGTCTTGTAGTGACAGAGCACCGGTGGTATTCAAACAGGGGCAGGTAGCGAAGCCAGAAGAGGCAACCCGCAAGCTGCTGGAGGAACGTCATGGTCTTCGTCCGCGTATACAAGCATCGAAAGTTCCAAGGGCACTAGAGCGAAGACAGCGCACCAGAGATAGGCGAGGACCAGCAACTGGGAAACGAAAAGGAACGGGTGAAGCAGCGTCTGAATCCTTGCCGCTCTCAGATGTCAACTGACGCGCGCAATTGAGAACAGGTAATTTATTGGTGATGACGATGCTGGCGCTGACAACGCTGCTGTCTTGTAGTGGCACAGCAGCGTTGGTGTTCCAGCGGTGGCAGGTAGCAAAACCAGAGCAGGCAACCCGCAAGCTGCTGGAGGAAGGTCATGGTCTTCGTCCACGTATACTGGCATCGAAAGTTCCAAGGGCACTTGAGCGAAGAGAGCGCACAATAGATAGGCGAGGACCAGCAACTGGGTAACGAAAAGGAACGGATGAAGCAGCGTCTGAATCCTTGCCGCTCTTAGATGCCCACTGACGGGCACACTTGAGAACAGGCAATTTATAGGTGATGACGATGCTGGCGTTGACAATGCTGTTGTCTTGTAGTGACAGAGCACCGGTGGTGTTCCAACGGTGGCAGGTCGCGAAACCAGAAGAGGCAACCCGCAAGCTGCTGGAGGAAGGTCATGGTTTTCGTCCGCGTATACAGGCGTCGAATGCTCCAAGGGCACCTGGCCCAAGACAGCGCACCAGGGATAGGCGAGGACCAGCAACTGGGTAACGAAATAGAACTGATGAAGCAGCGTCTGCATCCTTGCCGCTCACCGATGCTCACTGACGCGCGCACTTTAGAACAGGCAATTTATAGATAATGACGATGCTCGCGCTTACAATGCTGTTGTCTTGTAGTGACAAAGCACCGGTGGTGTTCCAACGGTGGCAGGTTGCGAAACCAGAACTGGCAACCCGCAAGCTGCTGCAGGAAGGTCAAGGTCTTCGTCCGCGTATACAGGCATCGAAACTTCCAAGGGCACTTGAGCGAAGACAGCGCACCAGGGATAGGCGAGGACCAGCAACTGTGAAACGAAAAGGAACGGGTGAAGCAGCGTCTGAATCCTTGCCGCTCTCAGATGTCAACTGACGCGCACACTTGAGAACTGGCAATTTATAGGTGATGACGATACTGGCGGTGACAATGCTGTTGTCTTGTAGTGACAGAGCACCGGTGGTATTCAAACAGGGGCAGGTAGCGAAGCGAGAAGAGGCAACCCGCAAGCTACTGGAGGAAGGTCATGGTCATCGTCCGCGTATAGAGGCGTCGAAAGCTCCAAGGGCACTTGGGCGAAGACAGCGCACCAGGGATAGGCGAGGACCAGCAACTGGGTGACGAAAAGGAACGGATGAAGCAGTGTCTGAATCCTTGCCGCTCTCCGATGCCCACTGACGCGCGCACTTGAGAACAGGCAATTTATAGGTGATGGCGATGCTGGCGGTGACAATGCTGTTGTCTTGTAGTGACAGAGCACCGGTGGTGTTCAAACAGGGGCAGGTAGCGAAGCCAGAAGAGGCAACCCGCAAGCTGCTGGAGGAACGTCATGGTCTTCGTCCGCGTATACAAGCATCGAAAGTTCCAAGGGCACTAGAGCGAAGACAGCGCACCAGAGATAGGCGAGGACCAGCAACTGGGAAACGAAAAGGAACGGGTGAAGCAGCGTCTGAATCCTTGCCGCTCTCCGATGCCCACTGAAGCGCGCACTTGAGAACAGGCAATTTAAAGGTGATGACGATAGTGGAGGTGACAATGCTGTTGTCTTGTAGTGACAGAGCACCGGTGGTGTTCAAACAGGGGCAGGTAGCGAAGCGAGAAGAGGCAACCCGCAAGCTACTGGAGGAAGGTCATGGTCATCGTCCGCGTATAGAGGCGTCGAAAGCTCCAAGGGCACTTGGCCGAAGACAGCGCACCAGGGATAGGCGAGGACCAGCAACTGGGTGACGAAAAGGAACGGATGAAGCAGTGTCTGAATCCTTGCCGCTCTCCGATGCCCACTGACGCGCGCACTTGAGAACAGGCAATTTATAGGTGATGGCGATGCTGGCGGTGACAATGCTGTTGTCTTGTAGTGACAGAGCACCGGTGGTGTTCAAACAGGGGCAGGTAGCGAAGCCAGAAGAGGCAACCCGCAAGCTGCTGGAGGAACGTCATGGTTTTCGTCCGCGTATACAGGCGTCGAATGCTCCAAGGGCACCTGGCCCAAGACAGCGCACCAGGGATAGGCGAGGACCAGCAACTGGGTAACGAAATAGAACTGATGAAGCAGCGTCTGCATCCTTGCCGCTCACCGATGCTCACTGACGCGCGCACTTTAGAAGAGGCAATTTATATATGATGACGATTCTGGCGCTGCCAATGCTGTAGTCTTGTAGCGACAGAGCACCGGTGGTGTTCGAACTGTGGCAGGTTGCGAAACAAGAACAGGCAATTCACAAGCTGCTGGAGGAAGGTCATGGTCTTCGTCGGCGTATACAGGCGTCCAGAGCTCCAAGGGCACTTGGGCAAAGGCAGCGCACCAGGGATAGGCGAGTACCAGCAACTGTGTAACGAAAAAGAACGGATGAAGCAGCGTCTGCGTCCTTGCTGGTCTCCGGTGCTCACTGACGCGCGCACTTGAGAACAGGCAATTTATAGATAATGACGATGCTGGAAAAGTGCAGCGATGGCGTAGAGGTAGAACATCCGCCTCGCGTGCAAGAGGACCGGGGTTCAAATCCTGGTGCCGCGCAATTCCCCACCGGGTTTAAAAAAAAAATCCGCGTGTCGATGGAATTGCATAACCAGGCCTGGAGTGCGGCCTTATCTCGGTGACCAGAACCGACAACGCACTCTCTCACCAGAGCAGGATTTGGCCACCCTGGTGTAGTACTTGGCCACAACCTTCTATGATCAAACCAATTAACCCTCGGCCCTCAGTCCCCAGCGGCTGCAGAGCAACTGACCACGGCGGCGGTCAGACCTGTGACGCAGCGGAGGGTGCTAAGAATCTCTGGCTCCGGACAGGCCGCCATTGGAATCTGAACCTGGCAACGTTTAACGCTAGAACTTTAGCTAGTGAGGCTAGCCTAGCAGTGCTGTTCGAGGAACTAGCGGGAATTAAATGGGATGTGATAGGGCTTAGCGAAGTTAGGAGGACAGGTGAGGCGTATACAGTACTAAAGGACGGACACATATCGCGGGTTAGAGGGTAGACGAGAACTAGGTGTGGGTTTCCTCATTAATAATGATATAGCTGGCAACGTAGAGGTGCTCTGCAGTATTAACGAGAGGGTAGCAGCTATAGTAATTAGGCTGAATAGGAGGTACAAGCTGAAAGTGGTGCAGGCCTACGCACCCACATCCAGCCATGATGACCACACCGTTGAAAGCTTCTATGAGGACGTAGAATCAGCAATGAATAGAGTAAAATCGCAGTACACTGTACTGATGGGCGACTTCAATGCAAAGGTGGGCAAGAAGCAGGCTGACGACCACGCGGTAGGTGACTATGGGATAGGCTCTAGAAATAGCAGGGGAGAGTTATTAGTCAAATTCGCGGATAGAAATAATTTACGGATCATGAATACCTTCTTCCGCAAACGAGAAAACAGGAAGTGGACCTGGAAGAGCCCCAATGGTGAGGTTAAAAATGAAATAGACTTCATACTATGCGCTAAACCTGGCATCATTCAGGATGTGGCCGTCCTCGGAAGGGTGCGTTGCAGCGACCATAGAATGAATGGTAAGGTCTAGAATTAGCCTAGACTTGAAGAGGGAACGGAAGAAGCTAGCGAAAAAGAAGACCATTAACGAATTAGCCGTAAGAGGGAAAGCACAGGAGTTTAGGATAGCGCTGCAAAACAGATACTCGGCTTTAACTGAGGAAGATGATCTTGATGTTCATTCAATGCACGATAACCTGACATCAATAATTACGGAGTGCGCAGTAGAAGTAGGCGGCAGGACAGTTCGAAAAGATACCGGGAAGCTATCTCAGGTGACGAAAGATCTGATTAAGAGGCGCCAAAACATGAAGGCATCTAGCACTACCGATAGAATAGAACTAACGGAGCTATCAAAGTTAATAAATAAGCGCAAGGTAGCCGACATAAGGAAGTTTAATATGGAGAGAATCGAGCATGCTCTAAAGAACGGAGATAACCTAAAAACAGTGAAGAGGAAACTAGGCATAGGTAAAAACCAGATGTATGCATTAAGAGACAAGCAGGGCAATGTCATTAGCAATATGGATAAGATAGTTAACGTAGCCGAAGAGTTCTACACAGACCTGTACAGTAGCCAATGTAATCAGAACGCTAATGAGAAAGACAGCAGTGCACAGCAATGCGTCATCCCGCCAGTAACGAAAGATGAAGTAAAAAAAAGCCTTAGAAGCAAAGAAAAGGGGAAAAGCAGCTGGGGAGGATCAGGTAACAGCAGATCTGTTGAAGGATGGAGGGGACATCGTGCTAGAAAAACTAGCCACCCTGTATACGCAATGCCTTATGACCTCGACTGTACCAGAAGCTTGGAAGAATGCAAACATTATCTTAATTCATAAGAAGGGAGACGCCAAGGACTTGAAAAATTACAGGCCGATCAGCTTACTATCCGTTGCCTACAAAGTATTTACTAAGGTAATCGCTAATAGAGTCAGGGCAACGTTAGACTTTAATCAACCAAATGATCAGGCAGGCTTTCGTAAAGGATATTCTACAATAGATCATATTCACACCATCAATCAGGTGATAGAGAAATGCGCAGAATATAACCAACCTCTATATATAGCTTTCATTGATTACGAGAAAGCATTCGACTCAGTGGAAACCTCAGCAGTCATACAGGCATTGCGTAATCAGGGGGTAGAAGAGCCTTATGTCAAAATACTGGAAGATATATATAGCAACTGCACAGCTACTATAGTCCTTCATAAAGTCAGCAATAAAATTCCAATAAGGAAGGGCGTCAGGCAAGGAGACACGATCTCGCCAATGCTGTTCACCGCATGTTTGCAGGAGGTATTTCGAGGCCTGAATTGGGAACAGTTGGGAATAAGAATAAATGGAGAATACCTAAATAATCTGAGATTTGCTGATGACATTGCCTTGCTGAGTCACTCAGGAGGTGAACTGCAAATCATGATCAACGAGTTAGACAGGCAGAGCAGATCGATGGGTCTAAAAATTAACATGCAGAAAACCATGGTAATGTTCAACAGCCTAGCAAGGGAACAACAGTTCACAATTGGCAGCGAGAGCCTAGAAATTGTGCCGGAATACGTCTACTTAGGGCAGGTAGTGACAGCTGATCCGGATCATGAGAGGGAGATAACTAGAAGGATAAGAATGGGGTGGAGCGCATATGGCAAATTCTCGCAGATCATGAGTGGCAGTTTACCAATTTCCCTCAAGAGGAAAGTGTACAACAGCATAATCTTACCGGTACTCACCTACGGGGCAGAAACGTGGAGGCTAACGAAAAGAGTTCAGCTTAAGTTAAGGACAACGCAGCGAGCCATGGAAAGAAAAATGATAGGTGTAACGTTAAGAGATCGGAAGCGGGCAGAGTGGGTGAGGGAACAAACACGGGTTAATGACATCCTAGTCGAAATCAAGAGAAAGAAATGGGCTTGGGCAGGGCATGTAATGCGAAGGCAAGATAACCGCTGGTCTTTAAGGGTAACGGAGTGGGTTCGAAGAGAAAGTAAGCGTAGCAGGGGGCGGCAGAAGGTTAGATGGGCGGATGAGATTAAGAAGTTTGCAGGCAAAGGGTGGATGCAGCTGGCAAAGGATAGGGTTAATTGGAGAGACATGGGAGAGGCCTTTGCCCTGCAGTGGGTGTAGTAGGGCTGATGATGATGATGATGACGATGCTGGCGCTTACAATGCTGTTGTCTTGTAGTGACAGAGCACCGGTGGTGTTAAAACGGTGGCAGGTTGCGAAACCAGAACTGGCAACCCGCAAGCTGCTGCAGGAAGGTCAGGGTCTTCGTCCGCGTATACAGGCATCGAAAGTTCCAAGGGCACTTGAGCGAAGACAGCGCACCAGGGATAGGCGAGGACCAGCAACTGGGAAACGAAAAGGAACGGATGAAGCAGCGTCTGAATCTTTGCCGCTCTCAGATGCCCACTGACGCGCACACTTGAGAACAGGCAATTTATAGGTGATGACGATACTGGCGGTGACAATGCTGTTGTCTTGTAGTGACAGAGCACCGGTGGTGTTCAAAGAGGGGCAGGTAGCGAAGCCAGAAGAAGCAACCCGCAAGCTGCTGGAGGAACGTCATGGTCTTCGTCCGCGTATACAGGCGTCCAGAGCTCCAAGGGCACTTGGGCCAAGACAGCGCACCAGGGATAGGCGAGTACCAGCAACTGTGTAACGAAAAAGAACGGATGAAGCAGCGTCTGAATCCTTGCCGCTCCCAGATGCCCACTGACGCGCACACTTGAGAACAGGCAATTTATAGGTGATGACGATACTGGCGCTGACAATGCAGTTGACTTGTAGTGACAGAGCACCGGTGGTGTTCAAACAGGGGCAGGTAGCGAAGCCAGAAGAGGCAACCCGCAAGCTGCTGGATTAAGGTCATGGTCTTTGTCAGCGTATACAGGCGTCGAAAGTTCCAAGGGCACTAGAGCGAAGACAGCGCACCAGAGATAGGCGAGGACCAGCAACTGGGAAACGAAAAGGAACGGGTGAAGCAGCGTCTGAATCCTTGCCGCTCTCCGATGCCCACTGAAGCGCGCACTTGAGAACAGGCAATTTATAGGTGATGATGATACTGGCGCTGAAAATGCTGTTGTCTTGTAGTGACAGAGCACCGGTGGTATTCAAACAGGGGCAGGTAGCGAAGCCAGAAGAGGCAACCCGCAAGCTGCTGGAGGAACGTCATGGTCTTCGTCCGCGTATACAAGCATCGAAAGTTCCAAGGGCACTAGAGCGAAGACAGCGCACCAGAGATAGGCGAGGACCAGAAACTGGGAAACGAAAAGGAACGGGTGAAGCAGCGTCTGAATCCTTGCCGCTCTCCGATGCCCACTGATGCGCGCACTTGAGAACAGGCAATTTATAGGTGATGATGATACTGGCGCTGAAAATGCTGTTGTCTTGTAGTGACAGAGCACCGGTGGTGTTCCAACGGTGGCAGGTTGCGAAACCAGACAAGGCAACCCGCAAGCTGCTGCAGGAAGGTCATGGTCTTCGTCCGTGTATACGGGCGTCGAAAGTTCGAAGGGCACTTGAGCGAAAACAGCACATTAGGAATAGGCGAGGACCAGCAACTGGGCAACGAAAAGGAACGGATGAAGCCGCGTCTGAGTCCTTGCCGCTCTCAGATGTCAACTGACGCGCACACTTGAGAACTGGCAATTTATAGGTGATGACGATACTGGCGGTGACAATGCTGTTGTCTTGTAGTGACAGAGCACCGGTGGTATTCAAACAGGGGCAGGTAGCGAAGCCAGAAGAGGCAACCCGCAAGCTGCTGGAGGAAGGTCATGGTTATCGTCCGCGTATACAGGCGTCGAAAGTTCAAAGGGCACTTGAGCGAAGATAGCGCACCAGGGATAGGCGAGGACCAGCAACTGGGTAACGAAAAGGATCGGATGAAGCCGCGTCTAAGTCCTTGCCGCTCTCAGATGTCAACTGACGCGCGCACTTGAGAACAGGCAATTTATAGATGATGACGATGCTGGCGCTGACAGTGCTGTTATCTTGTGGTGACAGAGCACCGGTGGTGTTCTAACGGTGGCAGGTAGCGAAGCCAGAAGAGGCAACCCGCAAGCTGCTGGAGGAAGGTCATTGTCTTCGTCCGCGTATACAGGCGTCGAAAGCTCCAAAGGCACTTGGGCGAAGACAGCGCACCAGGCATAGGCGAGGACCAGCAACTGGGTAACGAAAAAAAACTCGTGATGCAGCGTCTGCATCCTTGCCGCTCTCCGATGCTCACTGACGCGCGCGCTTGAGAACAGGCAATTTATATATGATGACGATTCTGGCGGTGACAACGCTGTTGTCTTGTTGTGACAGAGCACCGGTGGCGTTCCAACGGTGGCAGGTTGCTTAACCAGAACAGGCAATCCGCAAGCTGCTGGAGGAAGGTCATGGTCTTCGTCCGCGTATACTGGCGTCGAAAGTTCCAAGGGCACTTGAGCGTAGACAGCGCACCAGGGATAGGCGAGGACCAGCAACTGTGAAACGAAAAGGAACGGATGAATCTTTGCCGCTCTCAGATGCCCACTGACGCGCACACTTGAGAACAGGCAATTTAAAGGTGATGACGATAGTGGCGGTGACAATGCTGTTGTCTTGTAGTGACAGAGCACCGGTGGTGTTCAAAGAGGGGCAGGTAGCGAAGCCAGAAGAGGCAACCCGCAAGCTGCTGGAGGAACGTCATGGTCTTCGTCCGCGTATACAAGCATCGAAAGTTCCAATTGCACTTGAGCGAAGACAGCGCACCAGGGATAGGCGAGGACCTGCAACTGGGAAACGGAAAGGAACGGATGAAGCAGCGTCTGAATCCTTGCCGCTCCCAGATGCCCACTGACGCGCACACTTGAGAACAGGCAATTTATAGGTGATGACGATACTGGCGCTGACAATGCTGTTGACTTGTAGTGACAGAGCACCGGTGGTGTTCAAACAGTGGCAGGTAGCTTAGCCAGAAGAGGCAACCCGCAAGCTGCTGGATTAAGGTCATGGTCTTCGTCAGCGTATACAGGCGTCGAAAGTTCCAAGGGCACTAGAGCGAAGACAGCGCACCAGAGATAGGCGAGGACCAGCAACTGGAAACGAAAAGGAACGGGTGAAGCAGCGTCTGAATCCTTGCCGCTCTCCGATGCCCACTGATGCGCGCACTTGAGAACAGGCAGTTTATAGGTGATGACGATGCTGGCGCTGAAAATGCTGTTGTCTTGCAGTGACAGAGCACCGGTGGTGTTCCAACGGTGGCAGGTTGCAAAACCAGAACAAGCAACCCGCAAGCTGCTGCAGGAAGGTCATGGTCTTCGTCCGTGTATACAGGCGTCGAAAGTTCCAAGGGCACTTGAGCGAAGACAGCGCACCAGGGATAGGCGAGGACCAGCAACTGGGAAACGAAAAGGAACGGATGAATCTTTGCCGCTCTCAGATGCCCACTGACGCGCACACTTGAGAACAGGCAATTTAAAGGTGATGACGATAGTGGCGGTGACAATGCTGTTGTCTTGTAGTGACAGAGCACCGGTGGTGTTCCAACAGGGCAGGTAGCGAAGCCAGAAGAGGCAACCCGCAAGCTGCTGGAGGAACGTCATGGTCTTCGTCCGCGTATACAAGCATCGAAAGTTCCAAGGGCACTTGAGCGAAGAGAGCGCACCATAGATAGGCGAGGACCAGCAACTGGGTAACGAAAAGGAACGGATGAAGCAGCGTCTGAATCATTGCCGCTCTTAGATGCCCACTGACGGGCACACTTGAGAACAGGCAATTTATAGGTGATGACGATGCTGGCGTTGACAATGCTGTTGTCTTGTAGTAACAGAGCACCGGTGGTGTTCCAACGGTGGCAGGTCGCGAAACCAGAAGAGGCAACCCGCAAGCTGCTGGAGGAAGGTCATGGTTTTCGTCCGCGTATACAGGCGTCGAATGCTCCAAGGGCACCTGGCCCAAGACAGCGCACCAGGGATAGGCGAGGACCAGCAACTGGGTAACGAAATAGAACTGATGAAGCAGCGTCTGCATCCTTGCTGGTCTCCGGTGCTCACTGACGCGCGCACTTGAGAACAGGCAATTTATAGATAATGACGATGCTGGCGCTTACAATGCTGTTGTCTTGTAGTGACAGAGCACCGGTGATGTTCCAACGGTGGCAGGTTGCGAAACCAGACAAGGCAACCCGCAAGCTGCTGCAGGAAGGTCAGGGTCTTCGTCCGCGTATACAGGCATCGAAAGTTCCAAGGGCACTTGAGCGAAGACAGCGCACCAGGGATAGGCGAGGACCAGCAACTGGGAAACGAAAAGGAACGGGTGAAGCAGCGTCTGAGTCCTTGCCGCTCTCAGATGTCAACTGACGCGCACACTTGAGAACTGGCAATTTATAGGTGATGACGATGCTGGCGTTGACAATGCTGTTGTCTTGTAGTAACAGAGCACCGGTGGTGTTCCAACGGTGGCAGGTCGCGAAACCAGAAGAGGCAACCCGCAAGCTGCTGGAGGAAGGTCATGGTTTTCGTCCGCGTATACAGGCGTCGAATGCTCCAAGGGCACCTGGCCCAAGACAGCGCACCAGGGATAGGCGAGGACCAGCAACTGGGTAACGAAATAGAACTGATGAAGCAGCGTCTGCATCCTTGCTGGTCTCCGGTGCTCACTGACGCGCGCACTTGAGAACAGGCAATTTATAGATAATGACGATGCTGGCGCTTACAATGCTGTTGTCTTGTAGTGACAGAGCACCGGTGATGTTCCAACGGTGGCAGGTTGCGAAACCAGACAAGGCAACCCGCAAGCTGCTGCAGGAAGGTCAGGGTCCTCGTCCGTGTATACAGGCGTCGAAAGTTCGAAGGGCACTTGAGCGAAAACAGCACATTAGGAATAGGCGAGGACCAGCAACTGGGCAACGAAAAGGAACGGATGAAGCCGCGTCTGAGTCCTTGCCGCTCTCAGATGTCAACTGACGCGCACACTTGAGAACTGGCAATTTATAGGTGATGACGATACTGGCGGTGACAATGCTGTTGCCTTGTAGTGACAGAGCACCGGTGGTATTCAAACAGGGGCAGGTAGCGAAGCCAGAAGAGGCAACCCGCAAGCTGCTGGAGGAAGGTCATGGTTATCGTCCGCGTATAGAGGCGTCGAAAGCTCCAAGGGCATTTGAGCGAAAACAGCACATTAGGAATAGGCGAAGACCAGCAACTGGGTGACGAAAAGGAACGGATGAAGCAGTGTCTGAATCCTTGCCGCTCTCCGATGCCCACTGACGCGCGCACTTGAGAACAGGCAATTTATAGGTGATGGCGATACTGGCGGTGACAATGCTGTTGTCTTGTAGTGACAGAGCACCGGTGGTGTTCAAACAGGGGCAGGTAGCGAAGCCAGAAGAGGCAACCCGCAAGCTGCTGCAGGAAGGTCATGGTCTTCGTCCGTGTATACAGGCGTCGAAAGTTCCAAGGGCACTTGAGCGAAGACAGCGCACCAGGGATAGGCGAGGACCAGCAACTGTGAAACGAAAAGGAACGGATGAATCTTTGCCGCTCTCAGATGCCCACTGACGCGCACACTTGAGAACAGGCAATTTAAAGGTGATGACGATAGTGGCGGTGACAATGCTGTTGTCTTGTAGTGACAGAGCACCGGTGGTGTTCCAACAGGGCAGGTAGCGAAGCCACAAGAGGCAACCCGCAAGCTGCTGGAGGAACGTCATGGTCTTCGTCCGCGTATGCAAGCATCGAAAGTTCCAAGGGCACTTGAGCGAAGAGAGCGCACCATAGATAGGCGAGGACCAGCAACTGGGTAACGAAATAGAACTGATGAAGAAGCGTCTGCATCCTTTCTGGTCTCCGGTGCTCACTGACGCGCGCACTTGAGAACAGGCAATTTATAGATAATGACGATGCTGGCGCTTACAATGGTGTTGTCTTGTAGTGACAAAGCACCGGTGGTGTTCCAACGGTGGCAGGTTGCGAAACCAGAACTGGCAACCCGCAAGCTGCTGCAGGAAGGTCAGGGTCTTCGTCCGCGTATACAGGCATCGAAAGTTCCAAGGGCACTTGAGCGAAGACAGCGCACCAGGGATAGGCGAGGACCAGCAACTGGGAAACGAAAAGGAACGGGTGAAGCAGCGTCTGAATCCTTGCCGCTCTCCGATGCCCACTGAAGCGCGCACTTGAGAACAGGCAATTTATAGGTGATGATGATACTGGCGCTGAAAATGCTGTTGTCTTGTAGTGACAGAGCACCGATGGTGTTCCAACGGTGGCAGGTTGCGAAACCAGAACAGGCAACCCGCAAGCTGCTGCAGGAAGGTCATGGTCTTCATCCGTGTATACAGGCGTCGAAAGTTCGAAGGGCACTTGAGCGAAAACAGCACACCAGGAATAGGCGAGGACCAGCAACTGGGAAACGAAAAGGAACGGATGAAGCCGCGTCTGAGTCCTTGCCGCTCTCAGATGTCAACTGACGCGCACACTTGAGAACTGGCAATTTATTGGTGATGACGATACTGGCGGTGACAATGCTGTTGTCTTGTAGTGACAGAGCACCGGTGGTATTCAAACAGGGGCAGGTAGCGAAGCGAGAAGAGGCAACCCGCAAGCTACTGGAGGAAGGTCATGGTCATCGTCCGCGTATAGAGGCGTCGAAAGCTCCAAGGGCACTTGGGCGAAGACAGCGCACCAGAGATAGGGGAGGACCAGAAACTGGGAAACGAAAAGGAACGGGTGAAGCAGCGTCGGAATCCTTGCCGCTCTCCGATGCCACTGATGCGCGCACTTGAGAACAGGCAATTTATATATGATGACGATTCTGGCGGTGACAACGCTGTTGTCTTGTAGTGACAGAGCACCGGTGGTGTTCAAACTGTCGCAGGTAGCGAAGCCAGAAGGGGCAACCCGCAAGCTGCTGGAGGAAGGTCATGGCCTTCGTCGGCGTATACAGGCGTCGAAAGCTCCAAGGGCGCTTGAGCGAAGACAGCGCACCAGGGATTGGCGAGGACCAGCAACTGTGAAACGAAAAGGAACGCATGAAGGAGCGTCTGAATCCTTGCCGCTCTCAGATGCCCACTGACGCGCACACTTGAGAACAGGCAATTTATAGGTGATGACGATACTGGCGGTGACAATGCTGTTGTCAAGTAGTCACAGAGCACCGGTGGTGTTCAAACAGGGGCAGGTAGCGAAGCCAGAAGAGGCAACCCGCAAGCTGCTTGAGGAAGGTCATGGTCTTCGTCCGCGTATACAGGCATCGAACGTTCCAAGGGCACTTGAGCGAAGACAGCGCACCAGGGATAGGCGAGGACCAGCAACTGGGAAACGAAAAGGAACGGATGAAGCAGCGTCTGAATCCTTGCCGCTCTCAGATGCCCACTGAAGCGCAAACTTGAGAACAGGCAATTTATAGGTGATGACGATACTGGCGGTGACAACGCTGTTGTCTTGTAGTGACAGAGCACCGGTCGTGTTCCAACCGTGGCAGGTCGCGAGACCAGAAGAGGCAACCCGCAACCTGCTGGAGGAAGGTCATGGTTTTCGTCCGCGTATACAGGCGTCGAATGCTCCAAGGGCACCTGGCCCATGACAGCGCACCAGGGATAGGCGAGGACCAGCTACTAGGTAACGAAATAGAACTGATGAAGCAGCGTCTGCATCTTTGCCGCTCACCGATGCTCACTGACGCGCGCACTTGAGAACAGGCAATTTATATATGATGACGATTCTGGCGCTGCCAATGCTGCTGTCTTGTAGCGACAGAGCACCGGTGGTGTTCCAACTGTGGCAGGTTGCGAAACAAGAACAGGCAACCCACAAGCTGCTGGAGGAAGGTCATGGTCTTCGTCGGCGTATACAGGCGTCCAGAGCTCCAAGGGCACTTTGGCCAAGACAGCGCACAAGGGATAGGCGAGTACCTGCAACAGGGTAACGAAAAAGCTCAGATGAAGCAGCGTCTGCATCCTTGCCGCTCTCCGATGCCAACTGACGCACGCACTTGAGAACTGGCAATTTATAGGTGATGACGATACTGGCGCTGACAATGCTGTTGACTTGTAGTGACTGAGCACCGGTGGTGTTCAAACAGCGGCAGGTAGCTTAGCCAGAAGAGGCAACCCGCAAGCTGCTGGATTAAGGTCATGGTCTTCGTCAGCGTATACAGGCGTCGAAAGTTCCAAGGGCACTAGAGCGAAGACAGCGCACCAGAGATAGGCGAGGACCAGCAACTGGAAACGAAAAGGAACGGGTGAAGCAGCGTCTGAATCCTTGCCGCTCTCCGATGCCCACTGATGCGCGCACTTGAGAACAGGCAATTTATAGGTGATGATGATACTGGCGCTGAAAATGCTGTTGTCTTGTAGTGACAGAGCACCGGTGGTGTTCCAACGGTGGCAGGTTGCGAAACCAGAACAAGCAACCCGCAAGCTGCTGCAGGAAGGTCATGGTCTTCGTCCGTGTATACAGGTGTCGAAAGTTCCAAGGGCACTTGAGCGAAGACAGCGCACCAGGGATAGGCGAGGACCAGCAACTGTGAAACGAAAAGGAACGGATGAATCTTTGCCGCTCACAGATGCCCACTGACGCGCACACTTGAGAACAGGCAATTTAAAGGTGATGACGATACTGGCGGTGACAATGCTGTTGTCTTGTAGTGACAGAGCACCGGTGGTGTTCAAACAGGGGCAGGTAGCGAAGCCAGAAGAGGCAACCCGCAAGCTGCTGGAGGAAGGTCATGGTCTTCGTCAGCGTATACAGGCGTCGAAAGTTCCAAGGGCACTAGAACAAAGACAGCGCACCAGAGATATGCGAGGACCAGCAACTGGGTGACGAAAAGGAACGGATGAAGCAGCGTCTGAATCCTTGCCGCTCTCCGATGCCCACTGACGCGCACACTTGAGAACAGGCAATTTATAGGTGATGACGATGCTGGCGTTGACAATGCTGTTGTCTTGTAGTGACAGAGCACCGGTGGTGTTCCAACCGTGGCAGGTCGCGAGACCAGAAGAGGCAACCCGCAACCTGCTGGAGGAAGGTCATGGTTATCGTCCGCGTATACAGGCGTCGAATGCTCCAAGGGCACCTGGCCCAAGACAGCGCACCCGGGATAGGCGAGGACCAGCCACTGGGAAACGAAAAGGAACGGATGAAGCAGCGTCTGAATCTTTGCCGCTCTCAGATGCCCACTGACGCGCACACTTGAGAACAGGCAATTTATAGGTGATGACGATGCTGGCGTTGACAATGCTGTTGTCTTGTAGTGACAGAGCACCGGTGGTGTTCCAACCGTGGCAGGTCGCGAGACCAGAAGAGGCAACCCGCAACCTGCTGGAGGAAGGTCATGGTTATCGTCCGCGTATACAGGCGTCGAATGCTCCAAGGGCACCTGGCCCAAGACAGCGCACCCGGGATAGGCGAGGACCAGCAACTGGGAAACGAAAAGGAACGGATGAAGCAGCGTCTGAATCTTTGCCGCTCTCAGATGCCCACTGACGCGCACACTTGAGAACAGGCAATTTATAGGTGATGACGATGCTGGCGTTGACAATGCTGTTGTCTTGTAGTGACAGAGCACCGGTGGTGTTCCAACCGTGGCAGGTCGCGAGACCAGAAGAGGCAACCCGCAACCTGCTGGAGGAAGGTCATGGTTTTCGTCCGCGTATACAGGCGTCGAATGCTCCAAGGGCACCTGGCCCAAGACAGCGCACCAGGGATAGGCGAGGACCAGCCACTGGGAAACGGAAAGGAACGGATGAAGCAGCGTGTGAATCTTTGCCGCTCTCAGATGCCCACTGACGCGCACACTTGAGAACAGGCAATTTATATATGATGACGATTCTGGCGCTGCCAATGCTGTTGTCTTGTAGCGACAGAGCACCGGTGGTGTTCCAACTGTGGCAGGTTGCGAAACAAGAACAGGCAACCCACAAGCTGCTGGAGGAAGGTCATGGTCTTCATCCGTGTATACAGGCGTCGAAAGTTCGAAGGGCACTTGAGCGAAAACAGCACACCAGAGATAGGCGAGGACCAGCAACTCGGAAACGAAAAGGAACGGGTGAAGCAGCGTCTGAATCCTTGCCGCTCTCAGATGTCAACTGACGCGCGCAATTGAGAACAGGTAATTTATTGGTGATGACGATGCTGGCGCTGACAACGCTGCTGTCTTGTAGTGGCACAGCAGCGTTGGTGTTCCAGCGGTGGCAGGTAGCAAAACCAGAGCAGGCAACCCGCAAGCTGCTGGAGGAAGGTCATGGTCTTCGTCCACGTATACTGGCATCGAAAGTTCCAAGGGCACTTGAGCGAAGAGAGCGCACAATAGATAGGCGAGGGCCAGCAACTGGGTAACGAAAAGGAACGGATGAAGCAGCGTCTGAATCCTTGCCGCTCTTAGATGCCCACTGACGGGCACACTTGAGAACAGGCAATTTATAGGTGATGACGATGCTGGCGTTGACAATGCTGTTGTCTTGTAGTGACAGAGCACCGGTGGTGTTCCAACGGTGGCAGGTCGCGAAACCAGAAGAGGCAACCCGCAAGCTGCTGGAGGAAGGTCATGGTTTTCGTCCGCGTATACAGGCGTCGAATGCTCCAAGGGCACCTGGCCCAAGACAGCGCACCAGGGATAGGCGAGGACCAGCAACTGGGTAACGAAATAGAACTGATGAAGCAGCGTCTGCATCCTTGCCGCTCACCGATGCTCACTGACGCGCGCACTTTAGAAGAGGCAATTTATATATGATGACGATTCTGGCGCTGCCAATGCTGTAGTCTTGTAGCGACAGAGCACCGGTGGTGTTCCAACTGTGGCAGGTTGCGAAACAAGAACAGGCAATTCACAAGCTGCTGGAGGAAGGTCATGGTCTTCGTCGGCGTATACAGGCGTCCAGAGCTCCAAGGGCACTTGGGCAAAGGCAGCGCACCAGGGATAGGCGAGTACCAGCAACTGTGTAACGAAAAAGAACGGATGAAGCAGCGTCTGCGTCCTTGCTGGTCTCCGGTGCTCACTGACGCGCGCACTTGAGAACAGGCAATTTATAGATAATGACGATGCTGGAAAAGTGCAGCGATGGCGTAGAGGTAGAACATCCGCCTCGCGTGCAAGAGGACCGGGGTTCAAATCCTGGTGCCGCGCAATTCTCCACCGGGTTTAAAAAAAAAAATCCGCGTGTCGATGGAATTGCATAACCAGGCCTGGAGTGCGGCCTTATCTCGGTGACCAGAACCGACAACGCACTCTCTCACCAGAGCAGGATTTGGCCACCCTGGTGTAGTACTTGGCCACAACCTTCTATGATCAAACCAATTAACCCTCGGCCCTCAGTCCCCAGCGGCTGCAGAGCAACTGACCACGGCGGCGGTCAGACCTGTGACGCAGCGGAGGGTGCTAAGAATCTCTGGCTCCGGACAGGCCGCCATTGGAATCTGAACCTGGCAACGTTTAACGCTAGAACTTTAGCTAGTGAGGCTAGCCTAGCAGTGCTGTTCGAGGAACTAGCGGGAATTAAATGGGATGTGATAGGGCTTAGCGAAGTTAGGAGGACAGGTGAGGCGTATACAGTACTAAAGGACGGACACATACTGTGCTATCGCGGGTTAGAGGGTAGACGAGAACTAGGTGTGGGTTTCCTCATTAATAATGATATAGCTGGCAACGTAGAGGTGCTCTGCAGTATTAACGAGAGGGTAGCAGCTATAGTAATTAGGCTGAATAGGAGGTACAAGCTGAAAGTGGTGCAGGCCTACGCACCCACATCCAGCCATGATGACCACACCGTTGAAAGCTTCTATGAGGACGTAGAATCAGCAATGAATAGAGTAAAATCGCAGTACACTGTACTGATGGGCGACTTCAATGCAAAGGTGGGCAAGAAGCAGGCTGACGACCACGCGGTAGGTGACTATGGGATAGGCTCTAGAAATAGCAGGGGAGAGTTATTAGTCAAATTCGCGGATAGAAATAATTTACGGATCATGAATACCTTCTTCCGCAAACGAGAAAACAGGAAGTGGACCTGGAAGAACCCCAATGGTGAGGTTAAAAATGAAATAGACTTCATACTATGCGCTAAACCTGGCATCATTCAGGATGTGGCCGTCCTCGGAAGGGTGCGTTGCAGCGACCATAGAATGAATGGTAAGGTCTAGAATTAGCCTAGACTTGAAGAGGGAACGGAAGAAGCTAGCGAAAAAGAAGACCATTAACGAATTAGCCGTAAGAGGGAAAGCACAGGAGTTTAGGATAGCGCTGCAAAACAGATACTCGGCTTTAACTGAGGAAGATGATCTTGATGTTCATTCAATGCACGATAACCTGACATCAATAATTACGGAGTGCGCAGTAGAAGTAGGCGGCAGGACAGTTCGAAAAGATACCGGGAAGCTATCTCAGGTGACGAAAGATCTGATTAAGAGGCGCCAAAACATGAAGGCATCTAGCACTACCGATAGAATAGAACTAACGGAGCTATCAAAGTTAATAAATAAGCGCAAGGTAGCCGACATAAGGAAGTTTAATATGGAGAGAATCGAGCATGCTCTAAAGAACGGAGATAACCTAAAAACAGTGAAGAGGAAACTAGGCATAGGTAAAAACCAGATGTATGCATTAAGAGACAAGCAGGGCAATGTCATTAGCAATATGGATAAGATAGTTAACGTAGCCGAAGAGTTCTACACAGACCTGTACAGTAGCCAATGTAATCAGAACGCTAATGAGAAAGACAGCAGTGCACAGCAATGCGTCATCCCGCCAGTAACGAAAGATGAAGTAAAAAAAAAGCCTTAGAAGCAATGAAAGGGGGAAAAGCAGCTGGGGAGGATCAGGTAACAGCAGATCTGTTGAAGGATGGAGGGGACATCGTGCTAGAAAAACTAGCCACCCTGTATACGCAATGCCTTATGACCTCGACTGTACCAGAAGCTTGGAAGAATGCAAACATTATCTTAATTCATAAGAAGGGAGACGCCAAGGACTTGAAAAATTACAGGCCGATCAGCTTACTATCCGTTGCCTACAAAGTATTTACTAAGGTAATCGCTAATAGAGTCAGGGCAACGTTAGACTTTAATCAACCAAATGATCAGGCAGGCTTTCGTAAAGGATATTCTACAATAGATCATATTCACACCATCAATCAGGTGATAGAGAAATGCGCAGAATATAACCAACCTCTATATATAGCTTTCATTGATTACGAGAAAGCATTCGACTCAGTGGAAACCTCAGCAGTCATACAGGCATTGCGTAATCAGGGGGTAGAAGAGCCTTATGTCAAAATACTGGAAGATATATATAGCAACTGCACAGCTACTATAGTCCTTCATAAAGTCAGCAATAAAATTCCAATAAGGAAGGGCGTCAGGCAAGGAGACACGATCTCGCCAATTCTGTTCACCGCATGTTTGCAGGAGGTATTTCGAGGCCTGAATTGGGAACAGTTGGGAATAAGAATAAATGGAGAATACCTAAATAATCTGAGATTTGCTGATGACATTGCCTTGCTGAGTCACTCAGGAGGCGAACTGCAAATCATGATCAACGAGTTAGACAGGCAGAGCAGATCGATGGGTCTAAAAATTAACATGCAGAAAACCAAGGTAATGTTCAACAGCCTAGCAAGGGAACAACAGTTCACAATTGGCAGCGAGAGCCTAGAAATTGTGCCGGAATACGTCTACTTAGGGCAGGTAGTGACAGCTGATCCGGATCATGAGAGGGAGATAACTAGAAGGATAAGAATGGGGTGGAGCGCATATGGCAAATTCTCGCAGATCATGAGTGGCAGTTTACCAATTTCCCTCAAGAGGAAAGTGTACAACAGCATAATCTTACCGGTACTCACCTACGGGGCAGAAACGTGGAGGCTAACGAAAAGAGTTCAGCTTAAGTTAAGGACAACGCAGCGAGCCATGGAAAGAAAAATGATAGGTGTAACGTTAAGAGATCGGAAGCGGGCAGAGTGGGTGAGGGAACAAACACGGGTTAATGACATCCTAGTCGAAATCAAGAGAAAGAAATGGGCTTGGGCAGGGCATGTAATGCGAAGGCAAGATAACCGCTGGTCTTTAAGGGTAACGGAGTGGGTTCCAAGAGAAAGTAAGCGTAGCAGGGGGCGGCAGAAGGTTAGATGGGCGGATGAGATTAAGAAGTTTGCAGGCAAAGGGTGGATGCAGCTGGCAAAGGATAGGGTTAATTGGAGAGACATGGGAGAGGCCTTTGCCCTGCAGTGGGTGTAGTAGGGCTGATGATGATGATGATGATGACGATGCTGGCGCTTACAATGCTGTTGTCTTGTAGTGACAGAGCACCGGTGGTGTTAAAACGGTGGCAGGTTGCGAAACCAGAACTGGCAACCCGCAAGCTGCTGCAGGAAGGTCAGGGTCTTCGTCCGCGTATACAGGCATCGAAAGTTCCAAGGGCACTTGAGCGAAGACAGCGCACCAGGGATAGGCGAGGACCAGCAACTGGGAAACGAAAAGGAACGGATGAAGCAGCGTCTGAATCTTTGCCGCTCTCAGATGCCCACTGACGCGCACACTTGAGAACAGGCAATTTATAGGTGATGACGATACTGGCGGTGACAATGCTGTTGTCTTGTAGTGACAGAGCACCGGTGGTGTTCAAAGAGGGGCAGGTAGCGAAGCCAGAAGAGGCAACCCGCAAGCTGCTGGAGGAACGTCATGGTCTTCGTCCGCGTATACAGGCGTCCAGAGCTTCAAGGGCACTTGGGCCAAGACAGCGCACCAGGGATAGGCGAGTACCAGCAACTGTGTAACGAAAAAGAACGGATGAAGCAGCGTCTGAATCCTTGCCGCTCCCAGATGCCCACTGACGCGCACACTTGAGAACAGGCAATTTATAGGTGATGACGATACTGGCGCTGACAATGCAGTTGACTTGTAGTGACAGAGCACCGGTGGTGTTCAAACAGGGGCAGGTAGCGAAGCCAGAAGAGGCAACCCGCAAGCTGCTGGATTAAGGTCATGGTCTTTGTCAGCGTATACAGGCGTCGAAAGTTCCAAGGGCACTTGGGCGAAGACAGCGCACCAGGGATAGGCGAGGACCAGCAACTGGGAAACGAAAAGGAACGGGTGAAGCAGCGTCTGAATCCTTGCCGCTCTCCGATGCCCACTGAAGCGCGCACTTGAGAACAGGCAATTTATAGGTGATGACGATACTGGCGCTGAAAATGCTGTTGTCTTGTAGCGACAGAGCACCGGTGGTATTCAAACAGGGGCAGGTAGCGAAGCGAGAAGAGGCAACCCGCAAGCTACTGGAGGAAGATCATGGTCATCGTCCGCGTATAGAGGCGTCGAAAGCTCCAAGGGCACTTGGGCGAAGACAGCGCACCAGGGATAGGCGAGGACCAGCAACTGGGTGACGAAAAGGAACGGATGAAGCAGTGTCTGAATCCTTGCCGCTCTCCGATGCCCACTGACGCACGCACTTGAGAACAGGCAATTTATAGGTGATGGCGATGCTGGTGGTGACAATGCTGTTGTCTTGTAGTGACAGAGCACCGGTGGTGTTCAAACAGGGGCAGGTAGCGAAGCCAGAAGAGGCAACCCGCAAGCTGCTGGAGGAACGTCATGGTCTTCGTCCGCGTATACAAGCATCGAAAGTTCCAAGGGCACTAGAGCGAAGACAGCGCACCAGAGATAGGCGAGGACCAGCAACTGGGAAACGAAAAGGAACGGGTGAAGCAGCGTCTGAATCCTTGCCGCTCTCCGATGCCCACTGATGCGCGCACTTGAGAACAGGCAATTTATAGGTGATGATGATACTGGCGCTGAAAATGCTGTTGTCTTGTAGTGACAGAGCACCGGTGGTGTTCCAGCGGTGGCCGGTTGCGAAACCAGAACAAGCAACCCGCAAGCTGCTGCAGGAAGGTCATGGTCTTCGTCCGTGTATACAGGCGTCGAAAGTTCCAAGGGCACTTGAGCGAAGACAGCGCACCAGGGATAGGCGAGGACCAGCAACTGGGAAACGAAAAGGAACGGATGAATCTTTGCCGCTCTCAGATGCCCACTGACGCGCACACTTGAGAACAGGCAATTTAAAGGTGATGACGATAGTGGCGGTGACAATGCTGTTGTCTTGTAGTGACAGAGCACCGGTGGTGTTCCAACAGGGCAGGTAGCGAAGCCAGAAGAGGCAACCCGCAAGCTGCTGGAGGAACGTCATGGTCTTCGTCCGCGTATACAAGCATCGAAAGTTCCAAGGGCACTTGAGCGAAGAGAGCGCACCATAGATAGGCGAGGACCAGCAAATGGGTAACGAAAAGGAACGGATGAAGCAGCGTCTGAATCATTGCCGCTCTTAGATGCCCACTGACGGGCACACTTGAGAACAGGCAATTTATAGGTGATGACGATGCTGGCGTTGACAATGCTGTTGTCTTGTAGTAACAGAGCACCGGTGGTGTTCCAACGGTGGCAGGTCGCGAAACAAGAAGAGGCAACCCGCAAGCTGCTGGAGGAAGGTCATGGTTTTCGTCCGCGTATACAGGCGTCGAAAGTTCCAAGGGCACTAGAGCGAAGACAGCGCACCAGAGATAGGCGAGGACCAGCAACTGGGTAACGAAATAGAACTGATGAAGCAGCGTCTGCATCCTTGCTGGTCTCCGGTGCTCACTGACGCGCGCACTTGAGAACAGGCAATTTATAGATAATGACGATGCTCGCGCTTACAATGCTGTTGTCTTGTAGTGACAAAGCACCGGTGGTGTTCCAACGGTGGCAGGTTGCGAAACCAGAACTGGCAACCCGCAAGCTGCTGCAGGAAGGTCAAGGTCTTCGTCCGCGTATACAGGCATCGAAACTTCCAAGGGCACTTGAGCGAAGACAGCGCACCAGGGATAGGCGAGGACCAGCAACTGGGAAACGAAAAGGAACGGGTGAAGCAGCGTCTGAATCCTTGCCGCTCTCAGATGTCAACTGACGCGCACACTTGAGAACTGGCAATTTATAGGTGATGACGATACTGGCGGTGACAATGCTGTTGTCTTGTAGTGACAGAGCACCGGTGGTATTCAAACAGGGGCAGGTAGCGAAGCGAGAAGAGGCAACCCGCAAGCTACTGGAGGAAGGTCATGGTCATCGTCCGCGTATAGAGGCGTCGAAAGCTCCAAGGGCACTTGGGCGAAGACAGCGCACCAGGGATAGGCGAGGACCAGCAACTGGGTGACGAAAAGGAACGGATGAAGCAGTGTCTGAATCCTTGCCGCTCTCCGATGCCCACTGACGCGCGCACTTGAGAACAGGCAATTTATAGGTGATGGCGATGCTGGCGGTGACAATGCTGTTGTCTTGTAGTGACAGAGCACCGGTGGTGTTCAAACAGGGGCAGGTAGCGAAGCCAGAAGAGGCAACCCGCAAGCTGCTGGAGGAACGTCATGGTCTTCGTCCGCGTATACAAGCATCGAAACATCCAAGGGCACTAGAGCGAAGACAGCGCACCAGAGATAGGCGAGGACCAGCAACTGGGAAACGAAAAGGAACGGGTGAAGCAGCGTCTGAATCCTTGCCGCTCTCCGATGCCCACTGAAGCGCGCACTTGAGAACAGGCAATTTAAAGGTGATGACGATAGTGGAGGTGACAATGCTGTTGTCTTGTAGTGACAGAGCACCGGTGGTGTTCAAACAGGGGCAGGTAGCGAAGCGAGAAGAGGCAACCCGCAAGCTACTGGAGAAAGGTCATGGTCATCGTCCGCGTATAGAGGCGTCGAAAGCTCCAAGGGCACTTGGGCGAAGACAGCGCACCAGGGATAGGCGAGGACCAGCAACTGGGTGACGAAAAGGAACGGATGAAGCAGTGTCTGAATCCTTGCCGCTCTCCGATGCCCACTGACGCGCGCACTTGAGAACAGGCAATTTATAGGTGATGGCGATGCTGGCGGTGACAATGCTGTTGTCTTGTAGTGACAGAGCACCGGTGGTGTTCAAACAGGGGCAGGTAGCGAAGCCAGAAGAGGCAACCCGCAAGCTGCTGGAGGAACGTCATGGTCTTCGTCCGCGTATACAAGCATCGAAAGTTCCAAGGGCACTTGAGCGAAGACAGCGCACCAGGGATAGGCGAGGACCAGCAACTGGGAAACGAAAAGGAACGGGTGAAGCAGCGTCTGCATCCTTGCCGCTCACCGATGCTCACTGACGCGCGCACTTTAGAAGAGGCAATTTATATATGATGACGATTCTGGCGCTGCCAATGCTGTAGTCTTGTAGCGACAGAGAACCGGTGGTGTTACAACTGTGGCAGGTTGCGAAACAAGAACAGGCAATTCACAAGCTGCTGGAGGAAGGTCATGGTCTTCGTCGGCGTATACAGGCGTCGAAAGTTCGAAGGGCACTTGAGCGAAAACAGCACACCAGGAATAGGCGAGGACCAGCAACTGGGAAACGAAAAGAAACGGATGAAGCCGCGTCTGAGTCCTTGCCGCTCTCAGATGTCAACTGACGCGCACACTTGAGAACTGGCAATTTATAGGTGATGGAGATGCTGGCGGTGACAATGCTGTTGTCTTGTAGTGACAGAGCACCGGTGGTATTCAAACAGGGGCAGGTAGCGAAGCCAGAAGAGGCAACCCGCAAGCTGCTGGAGGAACGTCATGGTCTTCGTCCGCGTATACAAGCATCGAAAGTTCCAAGGGCACTAGAGCGAAGACAGCGCACCAGAGATAGGCGAGGACCAGCAACTGGGAAACGAAAAGGAACGGGTGAAGCAGCGTCTGAATCCTTGCCGCTCTCAGATGTCAACTGACGCGCGCAATTGAGAACAGGTAATTTATTGGTGATGACGATGCTGGCGCTGACAACGCTGCTGTCTTGTAGTGGCACAGCAGCGTTGGTGTTCCAGCGGTGGCAGGTAGCAAAACCAGAGCAGGCAACCCGCAAGCTGCTGGAGGAAGGTCATGGTCTTCGTCCACGTATACTGGCATCGAAAGTTCCAAGGGCACTTGAGCGAAGAGAGCGCACAATAGATAGGCGAGGACCAGCAACTGGGTAACGAAAAGGAACGGATGAAGCAGCGTCTGAATCCTTGCCGCTCTTAGATGCCCACTGACGGGCACACTTGAGAACAGGCAATTTATAGGTGATGACGATGCTGGCGTTGACAATGCTGTTGTCTTGTAGTGACAGAGCACCGGTGGTGTTCCAACGGTGGCAGGTCGCGAAACCAGAAGAGGCAACCCGCAAGCTGCTGGAGGAAGGTCATGGTTTTCGTCCGCGTATACAGGCGTCGAATGCTCCAAGGGCACCTGGCCCAAGACAGCGCACCAGGGATAGGCGAGGACCAGCAACTGGGTAACGAAATAGAACTGATGAAGCAGCGTCTGCATCCTTGCCGCTCACCGATGCTCACTGACGCGCGCACTTTAGAAGAGGCAATTTATATATGATGACGATTCTGGCGCTGCCAATGCTGTAGTCTTGTAGCGACAGAGCACCGGTGGTGTTCCAACTGTGGCAGGTTGCGAAACAAGAACAGGCAATTCACAAGCTGCTGGAGGAAGGTCATGGTCTTCGTCCGCGTATACAAGCATCGAAAGTTCCAAGGGCACTAGAGCGAAGACAGCGCACCAGAGATAGGCGAGGACCAGCAACTGGGTAACGAAAAAGAACGGATGAAGCAGCGTCTGCGTCCTTGCTGGTCTCCGGTGCTCACTGACGCGCGCACTTGAGAACAGGCAATTTATAGATAATGACGATGCTGGAAAAGTGCAGCGATGGCGTAGAGGTAGAACATCCGCCTCGCGTGCAAGAGGACCGGGGTTCAAATCCTGGTGCCGCGCAATTCTCCACCGGGTTTAAAAAAAAATCCGCGTGTCGATGGAATTGCATAACCAGGCCTGGAGTGCGGCCTTATCTCGGTGACCAGAACCGACAACGCACTCTCTCACCAGAGCAGGATTTGGCCACCCTGGTGTAGTACTTGGCCACAACCTTCTATGATCAAACCAATTAACCCTCGGCCCTCAGTCCCCAGCGGCTGCAGAGCAACTGACCACGGCGGCGGTCAGACCTGTGACGCAGCGGAGGGTGCTAAGAATCTCTGGCTCCGGACAGGCCGCCATTGGAATCTGAACCTGGCAACGTTTAACGCTAGAACTTTAGCTAGTGAGGCTAGCCTAGCAGTGCTGTTCGAGGAACTAGCGGGAATTAAATGGGATGTGATAGGGCTTAGCGAAGTTAGGAGGACAGGTGAGGCGTATACAGTACTAAAGGACGGACACATACTGTGCTATCGCGGGTTAGAGGGTAGACGAGAACTAGGTGTGGGTTTCCTCATTAATAATGATATAGCTGGCAACGTAGAGGTGCTCTGCAGTATTAACGAGAGGGTAGCAGCTATAGTAATTAGGCTGAATAGGAGGTACAAGCTGAAAGTGGTGCAGGCCTACGCACCCACATCCAGCCATGATGACCACACCGTTGAAAGCTTCTATGAGGACGTAGAATCAGCAATGAATAGAGTAAAATCGCAGTACACTGTACTGATGGGCGACTTCAATGCAAAGGTGGGCAAGAAGCAGGCTGACGACCACGCGGTAGGTGACTATGGGATAGGCTCTAGAAATAGCAGGGGAGAGTTATTAGTCAAATTCGCGGATAGAAATAATTTACGGATCATGAATACCTTCTTCCGCAAACGAGAAAACAGGAAGTGGACCTGGAAGAGCCCCAATGGTGAGGTTAAAAATGAAATAGACTTCATACTATGCGCTAAACCTGGCATCATTCAGGATGTGGCCGTCCTCGGAAGGGTGCGTTGCAGCGACCATAGAATGAATGGTAAGGTCTAGAATTAGCCTAGACTTGAAGAGGGAACGGAAGAAGCTAGCGAAAAAGAAGACCATTAACGAATTAGCCGTAAGAGGAAAAGCACAGGAGTTTAGGATAGCGCTGCAAAACAGATACTCGGCTTTAACTGAGGAAGATGATCTTGATGTTCATTCAATGCACGATAACCTGACATCAATAATTACGGAGTGCGCAGTAGAACTAGGCGGCAGGACAGTTCGAAAAGATACCGGGAAGCTATCTCAGGTGACGAAAGATCTGATTAAGAGGCGCCAAAACATGAAGGCATCTAGCACTACCGATAGAATAGAACTAACGGAGCTATCAAAGTTAATAAATAAGCGCAAGGTAGCCGACATAAGGAAGTTTAATATGGAGAGAATCGAGCATGCTCTAAAGAACGGAGATAACCTAAAAACAGTGAAGAGGAAACTAGGCATAGGTAAAAACCAGATGTATGCATTAAGAGACAAGCAGGGCAATGTCATTAGCAATATGGATAAGATAGTTAACGTAGCCGAAGAGTTCTACACAGACCTGTACAGTAGCCAATGTAATCAGAACGCTAATGAGAAAGACAGCAGTGCACAGCAATGCGTCATCCCGCCAGTAACGAAAGATGAAGTAAAAAAAAGCCTTAGAAGCAAAGAAAAGGGGAAAAGCAGCTGGGGAGGATCAGGTAACAGCAGATCTGTTGAAGGATGGAGGGGACATCGTGCTAGAAAAACTAGCCACCCTGTATACGCAATGCCTTATGACCTCGACTGTACCAGAAGCTTGGAAGAATGCAAACATTATCTTAATTCATAAGAAGGGAGACGCCAAGGACTTGAAAAATTACAGGCCGATCAGCTTACTATCCGTTGCCTACAAAGTATTTACTAAGGTAATCGCTAATAGAGTCAGGGCAACGTTAGACTTTAATCAACCAAATGATCAGGCAGGCTTTCGTAAAGGATATTCTACAATAGATCATATTCACACCATCAATCAGGTGATAGAGAAATGCGCAGAATATAACCAACCTCTATATATAGCTTTCATTGATTACGAGAAAGCATTCGACTCAGTGGAAACCTCAGCAGTCATACAGGCATTGCGTAATCAGGGGGTAGAAGAGCCTTATGTCAAAATACTGGAAGATATATATAGCAACTGCACAGCTACTATAGTCCTTCATAAAGTCAGCAATAAAATTCCAATAAGGAAGGGCGTCAGGCAAGGAGACACGATCTCGCCAATGCTGTTCACCGCATGTTTGCAGGAGGTATTTCGAGGCCTGAATTGGGAACAGTTGGGAATAAGAATAAATGGAGAATACCTAAATAATCTGAGATTTGCTGATGACATTGCCTTGCTGAGTCACTCAGGAGGTGAACTGCAAATCATGATCAACGAGTTAGACAGGCAGAGCAGATCGATGGGTCTAAAAATTAACATGCAGAAAACCATGGTAATGTTCAACAGCCTAGCAAGGGAACAACAGTTCACAATTGGCAGCGAGAGCCTAGAAATTGTGCCGGAATACGTCTACTTAGGGCAGGTAGTGACAGCTGATCCGGATCATGAGAGGGAGATAACTAGAAGGATAAGAATGGGGTGGAGCGCATATGGCAAATTCTCGCAGATCATGAGTGGCAGTTTACCAATTTCCCTCAAGAGGAAAGTGTACAACAGCATAATCTTACCGGTACTCACCTACGGGGCAGAAACGTGGAGGCTAACGAAAAGAGTTCAGCTTAAGTTAAGGACAACGCAGCGAGCCATGGAAAGAAAAATGATAGGTGTAACGTTAAGAGATCGGAAGCGGGCAGAGTGGGTGACGGAACAAACACGGGTTAATGACATCCTAGTCGAAATCAAGAGAAAGAAATGGGCTTGGGCAGGGCATGTAATGCGAAGGCAAGATAACCGCTGGTCTTTAAGGGTAACGGAGTGGGTTCCAAGAGAAAGTAAGCGTAGCAGGGGGCGGCAGAAGGTTAGATGGGCGGATGAGATTAAGAAGTTTGCAGGCAAAGGGTGGATGCAGCTGGCAAAGGATAGGGTTAATTGGAGAGACATGGGAGAGGCCTTTGCCCTGCAGTGGGTGTAGTAGGGCTGATGATGATGATGATGACGATGCTGGCGCTTACAATGCTGTTGTCTTGTAGTGACAGAGCACCGGTGGTGTTAAAACGGTGGCAGGTTGCGAAACCAGAACTGGCAACCCGCAAGCTGCTGCAGGAAGGTCAGGGTCTTCGTCCGCGTATACAGGCATCGAAAGTTCCAAGGGCACTTGAGCGAAGACAGCGCACCAGGGATAGGCGAGGACCAGCAACTGGGAAACGAAAAGGAACGGATGAAGCAGCGTCTGAATCTTTGCCGCTCTCAGATGCCCACTGACGCGCACACTTGAGAACAGGCAATTTATAGGTGATGACGATACTGGCGGTGACAATGCTGTTGTCTTGTAGTGACAGAGCACCGGTGGTGTTCAAAGAGGGGCAGGTAGCGAAGCCAGAAGAGGCAACCCGCAAGCTGCTGGAGGAACGTCATGGTCTTCGTCCGCGTATACAGGCGTCCAGAGCTCCAAGGGCACTTGGGCCAAGACAGCGCACCAGGGATAGGCGAGTACCAGCAACTGTGTAACGAAAAAGAACGGATGAAGCAGCGTCTGAATCCTTGCCGCTCCCAGATGCCCACTGACGCGCACACTTGAGAACAGGCAATTTATAGGTGATGACGATACTGGCGCTGACAATGCAGTTGACTTGTAGTGACAGAGCACCGGTGGTGTTCAAACAGGGGCAGGTAGCGAAGCCAGAAGAGGCAACCCGCAAGCTGCTGGATTAAGGTCATGGTCTTTGTCAGCGTATACAGGCGTCGAAAGTTCCAAGGGCACTAGAGCGAAGACAGCGCACCAGAGATAGGCGAGGACCAGCAACTGGGAAACGAAAAGGAACGGGTGAAGCAGCGTCTGAATCCTTGCCGCTCTCCGATGCCCACTGAAGCGCGCACTTGAGAACAGGCAATTTATAGGTGATGATGATACTGGCGCTGAAAATGCTGTTGTCTTGTAGTGACAGAGCACCGGTGGTGTTCAAAGAGGGGCAGGTAGCGAAGCCAGAAGAGGCAACCCGCAAGCTGCTGGAGGAACGTCATAATCTTCGTCCGCGTATACAAGCATCGAAAGTTCCAATTGCACTTGAGCGAAGACAGCGCACCAGGGATAGGCGAGGACCTGCAACTGGGAAACGGAAAGGAACGGATGAAGCAGCGTCTGAATCCTTGCCGCTCCCAGATGCCCACTGACGCGCACACTTGAGAACAGGCAATTTATAGGTGATGACGATACTGGCGCTGACAATGCTGTTGACTTGTAGTGACAGAGCACCGGTGGTGTTCAAACAGTGGCAGGTAGCTTAGCCAGAAGAGGCAACCCGCAAGCTGCTGGATTAAGGTCATGGTCTTCGTCAGCGTATACAGGCGTCGAAAGTTCCAAGGGCACTAGAGCGAAGACAGCGCACCAGAGATAGGCGAGGACCAGCAACTGGAAACGAAAAGGAACGGGTGAAGCAGCGTCTGAATCCTTGCCGCTCTCCGATGCCCACTGATGCGCGCACTTGAGAACAGGCAGTTTATAGGTGATGACGATGCTGGCGCTGAAAATGCTGTTGTCTTGCAGTGACAGAGCACCGGTGGTGTTCCAACGGTGGCAGGTTGCAAAACCAGAACAAGCAACCCGCAAGCTGCTGCAGGAAGGTCATGGTCTTCGTCCGTGTATACAGGCGTCGAAAGTTCCAAGGGCACTTGAGCGAAGACAGCGCACCAGGGATAGGCGAGGACCAGCAACTGGGAAACGAAAAGGAACGGATGAATCTTTGCCGCTCTCAGATGCCCACTGACGCGCACACTTGAGAACAGGCAATTTAAAGGTGATGACGATAGTGGCGGTGACAATGCTGTTGTCTTGTAGTGACAGAGCACCGGTGGTGTTCCAACAGGGCAGGTAGCGAAGCCAGAAGAGGCAACCCGCAAGCTGCTGGAGGAACGTCATGGTCTTCGTCCGCGTATACAAGCATCGAAAGTTCCAAGGGCACTTGAGCGAAGAGAGCGCACCATAGATAGGCGAGGACCAGCAACTGGGTAACGAAAAGGAACGGATGAAGCAGCGTCTGAATCATTGCCGCTCTTAGATGCCCACTGACGGGCACACTTGAGAACAGGCAATTTATAGGTGATGACGATGCTGGCGTTGACAATGCTGTTGTCTTGTAGTAACAGAGCACCGGTGGTGTTCCAACGGTGGCAGGTCGCGAAACCAGAAGAGGCAACCCGCAAGCTGCTGGAGGAAGGTCATGGTTTTCGTCCGCGTATACAGGCGTCGAATGCTCCAAGGGCACCTGGCCCAAGACAGCGCACCAGGGATAGGCGAGGACCAGCAACTGGGTAACGAAATAGAACTGATGAAGCAGCGTCTGCATCCTTGCTGGTCTCCGGTGCTCACTGACGCGCGCACTTGAGAACAGGCAATTTATAGATAATGACGATGCTGGCGCTTACAATGCTGTTGTCTTGTAGTGACAGAGCACCGGTGATGTTCCAACGGTGGCAGGTTGCGAAACCAGACAAGGCAACCCGCAAGCTGCTGCAGGAAGGTCAGGGTCTTCTTCCGCGTATACAGGCATCGAAAGTTCCAAGGGCACTTGAGCGAAGACAGCGCACCAGGGATAGGCGAGGACCAGCAACTGGGAAACGAAAAGGAACGGGTGAAGCAGCGTCTGAGTCCTTGCCGCTCTCAGATGTCAACTGACGCGCACACTTGAGAACTGGCAATTTATAGGTGATGACGATGCTGGCGTTGACAATGCTGTTGTCTTGTAGTAACAGAGCACCGGTGGTGTTCCAACGGTGGCAGGTCGCGAAACCAGAAGAGGCAACCCGCAAGCTGCTGGAGGAAGGTCATGGTTTTCGTCCGCGTATACAGGCGTCGAATGCTCCAAGGGCACCTGGCCCAAGACAGCGCACCAGGGATAGGCGAGGACCAGCAACTGGGTAACGAAATAGAACTGATGAAGCAGCGTCTGCATCCTTGCTGGTCTCCGGTGCTCACTGACGCGCGCACTTGAGAACAGGCAATTTATAGATAATGACGATGCTGGCGCTTACAATGCTGTTGTCTTGTAGTGACAGAGCACCGGTGATGTTCCAACGGTGGCAGGTTGCGAAACCAGACAAGGCAACCCGCAAGCTGCTGCAGGAAGGTCAGGGTCCTCGTCCGTGTATACAGGCGTCGAAAGTTCGAAGGGCACTTGAGCGAAAACAGCACATTAGGAATAGGCGAGGACCAGCAACTGGGCAACGAAAAGGAACGGATGAAGCCGCGTCTGAGTCCTTGCCGCTCTCAGATGTCAACTGACGCGCACACTTGAGAACTGGCAATTTATAGGTGATGACGATACTGGCGGTGACAATGCTGTTGCCTTGTAGTGACAGAGCACCGGTGGTATTCAAACAGGGGCAGGTAGCGAAGCCAGAAGAGGCAACCCGCAAGCTGCTGGAGGAAGGTCATGGTTATCGTCCGCGTATAGAGGCGTCGAAAGCTCCAAGGGCACTTGAGCGAAAACAGCACATTAGGAATAGGCGAAGACCAGCAACTGGGTGACGAAAAGGAACGGATGAAGCAGTGTCTGAATCCTTGCCGCTCTCCGATGCCCACTGACGCGCGCACTTGAGAACAGGCAATTTATAGGTGATGGCGATACTGGCGGTGACAATGCTGTTGTCTTGTAGTGACAGAGCACCGGTGGTGTTCAAACAGGGGCAGGTAGCGAAGCCAGAAGAGGCAACCCGCAAGCTGCTGGAGGAACGTCATGGTCATCGTCCGCGTATACAAGCATCGAAAGTTCCAAGGGCACTAGAGCGAAGACAGCGCACCAGAGATAGGCGAGGACCAGCAACTGGGTGACGAAAAGGAACGGATGAAGCAGTGTCGGAATCCCTGCCGCTCTCCGATGCCCACTGACGCGCGCACTTGAGAACAGGCAATTTATAGGTGATGGCGATGCTGGCGGTGACAATGCTGTTGTCTTGTAGTGACAGAGCACCGGTGGTGTTCCAACGGTGGCAGGTTGCGAAACCAGAAGAAGCAACCCGCAAGCTGCTGCAGGAAGGTCATGGTCTTCGTCCGTGTATACAGGCGTCGAAAGTTCCAAGGGCACTTGAGCGAAGACAGCGCACCAGGGATAGGCGAGGACCAGCAACTGTGAAACGAAAAGGAACGGATGAATCTTTGCCGCTCTCAGATGCCCACTGACGCGCACACTTGAGAACAGGCAATTTAAAGGTGATGACGATAGTGGCGGTGACAATGCTGTTGTCTTGTAGTGACAGAGCACCGGTGGTGTTCCAACAGGGCAGGTAGCGAAGCCACAAGAGGCAACCCGCAAGCTGCTGGAGGAACGTCATGGTCTTCGTCCGCGTATGCAAGCATCGAAAGTTCCAAGGGCACTTGAGCGAAGAGAGCGCACCATAGATAGGCGAGGACCAGCAACTGGGTAACGAAATAGAACTGATGAAGAAGCGTCTGCATCCTTTCTGGTCTCCGGTGCTCACTGACGCGCGCACTTGAGAACAGGCAATTTATAGATAATGACGATGCTGGCGCTTACAATGGTGTTGTCTTGTAGTGACAAAGCACCGGTGGTGTTCCAACGGTGGCAGGTTGCGAAACCAGAACTGGCAACCCGCAAGCTGCTGCAGGAAGGTCAGGGTCTTCGTCCGCGTATACAGGCATCGAAAGTTCCAAGGGCACTTGAGCGAAGACAGCGCACCAGGGATAGGCGAGGACCAGCAACTGGGAAACGAAAAGGAACGGGTGAAGCAGCGTCTGAATCCTTGCCGCTCTCCGATGCCCACTGAAGCGCGCACTTGAGAACAGGCAATTTATAGGTGATGATGATACTGGCGCTGAAAATGCTGTTGTCTTGTAGTGACAGAGCACCGATGGTGTTCCAACGGTGGCAGGTTGCGAAACCAGAACAGGCAACCCGCAAGCTGCTGCAGGAAGGTCATGGTCTTCATCCGTGTATACAGGCGTCGAAAGTTCGAAGGGCACTTGAGCGAAAACAGCACACCAGGAATAGGCGAGGACCAGCAACTGGGAAACGAAAAGGAACGGATGAAGCCGCGTCTGAGTCCTTGCCGCTCTCAGATGTCAACTGACGCGCACACTTGAGAACTGGCAATTTATTGGTGATGACGATACTGGCGGTGACAATGCTGTTGTCTTGTAGTGACAGAGCACCGGTGGTATTCAAACAGGGGCAGGTAGCGAAGCGAGAAGAGGCAACCCGCAAGCTACTGGAGGAAGGTCATGGTCATCGTCCGCGTATAGAGGCGTCGAAAGCTCCAAGGGCACTTGGGCGAAGACAGCGCACCAGGGATAGGCGAGGACCAGCAACTGAGTGACGAAAAGGAACGGATGAAGCAGTGTCTGAATCCTTGCCGCTCTCCGATGCCCACTGACGCGCGCACTTGAGAACAGGCAATTTATAGGTGATGGCGATGCTGGCGGTGACAATGCTGTTGTCTTGTAGTGAGAGAGCACCGGTGGTGTTCAAACAGGGGCAGGTAGCGAAGCCAGAAGAGGCAACCCGCAAGCTGCTGGAGGAACGTCATGGTCTTCGTCCGCGTATACAGGCATCGAAAGTTCCAAGGGCACTTGAGCGAAGACAGCGCACCAGGGATAGGCGAGGACCAGCAACTGGGAAACGAAAAGGAACGGGTGAAGCAGCGTCTGAATCCTTGCCGCTCTCCGATGCCCACTGAAGCGCGCACTTGAGAACAGGCAATTTATAGGTGATGATGATGCTGGCGCTGAAAATGCTGTTGTCTTGTAGTGACAGAGCACCGGTGGTGTTCCAACGGTGGCAGGTTGCGAAACCAGACAAGGCAACCCGCAAGCTGCTGCAGGAAGGTCATGGTCTTCGTCCGTGTATACAGGCGTCGAAAGTTCGAAGGGCACTTGAGCGAAAACAGCACATTAGGAATAGGCGAGGACCAGCAACTGGGCAACGAAAAGGAACGGATGAAGCCGCGTCTGAGTCCTTGCCGCTCTCAGATGTCAACTGACGCGCACACTTGAGAACTGGCAATTTATAGGTGATGACGATACTGGCGGTGACAATGCTGTTATCTTGTAGTGACTGAGCACCGGTGGTATTCAAACAGGGGCAGGTAGCGAAGCGAGAAGAGGCAACCCGCAAGCTACTGGAGGAAGGTCATGGACATCGTCCGCGTATAGAGGCGTCGAAAGCTCCAAGGGCACTTGAGCGAAGAGAGCGCACCATGGATAGGCGAGGACCAGCAACTGGGTAACGAAAAGGATCGGATGAAGCAGCGTCTGAATCCTTGCCGCTCTCAGATGCCCACTGACGCGCACACTTGAGAACAGGCAATTTATAGGTGATGACGATGCTGGCGTTGACAATGCTGTTGTCTTGTAGTAACAGAGCACCGGTGGTGTTCCAACGGTGGCAGGTTGCGAAACAAGAACAGGCAACCTGCAAGCTGCTGGAGGAAGGTCATGGTCTTCGTCCGCGTATACAGGCGTCGGAAGTTCAAAGGGCACTTGAGCGAAGATAGCGCACCAGGGATAGGCGAGGACCAGCAACTGGGTGATGAAAAGGAACGGATGAAGCAGTGTCTGAATCCTTGCCGCTCTCCGATGCCCACTGACGCGCGCAATTGAGAACAGGCAATTTATAGGTGATGACGATGCTGGCGCTGAGAACGCTGCTGTCTTGTAGTGGCACAGCAGCGTTGGTGTTCCAGCGGTGGCAGGTAGCAAAACCAGAACAGGCAACCCGGAAGCTGCTGGAGGAAGGTCATGGTCTTCGTCCGCGTATACTGGCGTCGAAAGTTCCAAGGGCACTTGAGCGAAGAGAGCGCACCACGGATAGGCGAGGACCAGCAACTGGGTAACGAAAAGGATCGGATGAAGCAGCGTCTGAATCCTTGCCGCTCTCAGATGTCAACTGACGCGCACACCTGAGAACTGGCAATTTATAGGTGATGACGATACTGGCGGTGACAATCCTGTTGTCTTGTAGTGACAGAGCACCGGTGGTATTCAAACAAGAGCAGGTAGCGAAGCCAGAAGAGGCAACCCGCAAGCTGCTGGAGGAAGGTCATGGTTATCGTCCGCGTATAGAGGCGTCGAAAGCTCCAAGGGCGCTTGAGCGAAGACAGCGCACCAGGGACAGGCGAGGACCAGCAACTGGGAAACGGAAAGGAACGGATGAAGCAGCGTCTGAATCCTTGCCGCTCCCAGATGCCCACTGACGCGCACACTTGAGAACAGGCAATTTATAGGTGATGACGATGCTGGCGTTGACAATGCTGTTGTCTTGTAGTGACAGAGCACCAGTGGTGTTCCAACGGTGGCAGGTCGCGAAACCAGAAGAGTCAACCCGCAAGCTGCTGGAGGAAGGTCATGGTTTTCGTCCGCGTATACAGGCGTCGAATGCTCCAAGGGCACCTGGCCCAAGACAGCGCACCCGGGATAGGCGAGTACCAGCAACTGTGTAACGAAAAAGAACGGATGAAGCAGCGTCTGCATCCTTGCTGGTCTCCGGTGGTCACTGACGCGCGCAATTGAGAACAGGCAATTTATAGATAATGACGATGCTGGCGCTTACAATGATGTTGTCTTGTAGTGACAGAGCACCGGTGGTGTTCCAACGGTGGCAGGTTGCGAAACCAGAACACGCAACCCGCAAGCTGCTGCAGGAAGGTCAGGGTCTTCGTCCGCGTATACAGGCATCGAAAGTTCCAAGGGCACTTGAGCGAAGACAGCGCACCAGGGATAGGCGAGGACCAGCAACTGGGAAACGAAAAAGAACGGATGAAGCAGCGTCTGAATCTTTGCCGCTCTCAGATGCCCACTGACGCGCATACTTGAGAACAGGCAATTTATAGGTGATGACGATACTGGCGGTGACAATGCTGTTGTCTTGTAGTGACAGAGCACCGGTGGTGTTCACACAGGGGCAGGTAGCGAAGCCAGAAGAGGCAACCCGCAAGCTGCTGGAGGAACGTCATGGTCTAAAAAAAAGCTAAAAACTGAGCAAAAAAGCTTGACCGAGAGCCTTGAGTTCGCGCATGGGACAATAGAGGACATCAAAAAACAACTGGATGATGAGGTTTCCAAAAACGTGCAACTATCAACTGATAATGAGGCGCTGTGTGCCAGATGCGCATCTCACGAAAGTAAATTGCAAAATGCAGAGAGCAGGCTTACTCATGCTGAACAATATTCAAGGAAGTGTAACATTGAAATACAAGGAATAGCAGAGACTGAAGGCGAATCCCTGAGTGACATTCTCTCTAAAATTGGCAACACCATCTCAGAACCGATAGAAGAAGCTGACATTGAAGTCTGCCATCGCGTGCCGACGCGAACTGCTGGGAAATCGCACATCCTCGTCCAATTCAAATCCCGCAGGAAGCGAGACATTGTCCTGACGAAGGCGAAAAAAACACGGCTTACAAGCAAAGACATCGGCCTAGACAAATCAGATGCAATATATGTTAATGAGCACCTCTGTCCCGCATTGAAGAAACTACTTGCAATGGCTGTGAAAAAAAAATATGAGTGTAACTGGAAATCGGTGTGGTCCTACAACGGGAAAATCTTTGCCAAGCAGGCAGATAACACGCCCACTGTGCATGTGACAGGTGAGGACGTTGTCGACAAGATTTTTTCTACTCAAGCGGGCAACACAGCTCGTGATGCCGATAACGTGTGATTGCCGACATCGTGCTCATCTGGCTATCTGCTTCGTGTTTTCAAGCATTGAAAGATGGATTATCAGGAGCTTACTCTGCCATCTGATGTGAAGTTTGATTATTTATCATGCGAATCAGTTATGCATATCAATGCACGTTCAGTGAACCGTAAAGAAGATGACATTGCCCTTTTATTACAGCAATTTTGCTCTCACTTTTCTGTCCTAATGCTGTCGGAAACTTGGTATACAAACAGCAGCAAAATGTTGGAACTAGATGGTTACAATAACTTCTTTCTTAATCGTAAAAACAGCAGGGGTGGTGGCGTCGCAATTCTAGTTGCAAAGCACAAGAAGTGTGAAATTTTGCCGGAATTCAGTAAGACCACTGTGGATTATGAAATCTTAACGCTGAAAAATAAACAAGAAATAATTTCTGTCTTGTATCGTCCACCAACTGGGAATGTTGCACGCTTCTTAGAATTTTATGAAGACTTCTTGGAATTTATTTGTAAAAACAACCTTAGGCTCATCAGTGGTGGTGATTTTAACATAAACATGTTAGAGGAAAATAACTGTGTTCGTGACTTTAGCACAAAACTGGTTTCATCTGGTTTCATAAATGTGATTAAAACACCAACTCGAATTACATGTTCTACATCATCCATGCTAGATCTCATTGTTACGAATCTTGACACTGAAATTTACAATGCAGGCACAGTTGCCTGCGACGTTATTGATCACTGTCCTACTTTCTTAACATATCGCATTGATTCACTGGACAGGAATGTGAAAAGGGAAACATTTTTTGTTCAGCGCATTACCGAAAGAAAGCTAATCTCGTTCAAGAATGAAATCATGAACCAAGATTGGTCTGCCGTGCTAAAAAATGTGGATGCGAATGACGCGTATAACAAATTCATAAATCGTTTTGTGTGCATCTATGCTAAACATTTCCCTTTGCAAACTATCGTGCCAACAAAAAAGATTAAGAAACCATGGGTCACTCGAGAACACTTACAAATGATCAAAAATAAAAATCGTCACTTTCATTCTTTCTTGCGTGCACGTTCAAAAGAAACTCTAAAGGAGTTTAAAATATTGCGGAATAAGCTAAACGCTGAGCTTCGGAGAGCCAAATCTTTATACTATGAGCAGTTATTTGCAGACTGCGCTCGACAACGCCCGGATGCTGCATGGAAAGCAATAAACACTGTTTTGGGTCGTAAAAGTAAAAGTTCCCTTCCGGATGTTTTAACACATGAAGGTGGTGAATTGAGCGGTAAAGCGCTTGCGGATTACCTTAACAATCACTTTGTGAGTATTGCAAATCCTTGTGACTATCCTCCAGACACAACTGGAATCTCCACTAGTACAATGAAAATAATATACCTTCAGGCTACTAATGAGCAGGAGATTTATAGCACTTTCATGTTGCTCCGAAACAGTAAGGCGCTTGATATTGAAAACATTCAAATCATGCCGATAAAGTATGTATTGACCTTACTTACATCCGTACTTGCTTACATATTTAATTTAATACTGGATTCGGGCGTCTTTCCTGAAAAAATGAAATGTGCCAGGGTTTCTGTAATCTTCAAGGGCGGCGACCCAAACTTGGCAACAAACTATCGCCCAACTTCAGTCCTCCCTGTATTTTCTAAGGCACTAGAAAAAATCATTTTTGCTCGTATAACTAACTTCTTTAACAAAGAAAACATAATAACAAATGCACAGTTCGGTTTTAGGAAGGACAGATCGACGGAAACTGCTTTACTAACATTAAAAGAAAATATTTTACGAAACATAGAACGTAATTTGTTCTCGTTGGCTGTTTTTATAGATTTCAGCAAGGCTTTTGACTGTCTGGACCATAACATTCTTCTATCCAAAATACAAGCTTACGGGATCCGCGGCACGTGTCTAGCTTTGCTGAAATGCTACCTCAGCAACAGGTTTCAGACAGTGTTTGTCAAAAACTGCAGCTCATCCCTTTTTCCGATAATGAGTGGCGTACCCCAGGGAAGTGTGTTAGGTCCGCTGTTATTCAATACATACGTTAATGACTTGGTGAATATTGATAATACAGTAAAACTAGTGATATATGCTGATGATAGTACTATTCTTATTTCTGGCCCAAATGCTGATGGTTTAATCATGCAATGTAATGAATTTTTAGCTAAGCTATCCACATGGTCCAAGTTAAACAGACTTCAAATCAATTGCACTAAAACTGAAGCTATTTTATTCCGCGCTAAAAACAAATTAGTTGAAATAAATCACACTATAACCTATGAGCACCAAGAAATTGAAATCGTTGACAACCACAAAATATTAGGTGTACATTTTTCCTCACATCTAACCTGGGATGCTCACATTGATCACCTTCGTAAAAAACTTTCCTCGATTACAGTACTTATATCGCGCTGTCGTACTGTACTTCAACCCAAGATAAAACTTCAAGTATATCATGCTTTGTTTAACTCTCATTTAAGATACTGCAGTCTAGTTTGGTGCACAACCACAAAAACCAATTTAAATAAACTCCTGGTTTTACAGAAAAAATCATCCGTTACATAGCAAATATTGAGCCCATGGAAACTACAAAGGGTGCATTTGAATCATTCAATATCATAAGTGTAGACAAGTTGTATGAATTTTGCCTATTACAGTCAATCTACTTTTCCTCCCCTGAAGTTACTAACCTGCTAAAGTCCTTGGCATCCTTAGAGCGACGAAATATTAGCGTGCAAAGAAAAAATGTTGATGCGTGGGCAGTTCCTCATTTTCGTACATTTTATAAATATCAGTCACTTACCCATAACCTCCCTACAATACTAAACAAATATAGACACACAGTGGGCTTGAACAAAAAACAATTACATTCCTGTTTTGTGCAGTTGTGATCCATTAATTTTTGTTTGTTGTTTCCGCGTATGTGCTTTTCAGTTGTTTTATTTTGGTTTCAGTTCATTACTGGTAGCTTTATGTGATTGACATCATTATTACCTGTCACAGTAACTGTTTTATTATTTCCCTATTACTGTCTACCTATGTACTATTCATCTATTATGTTTCTATTCTTTACGCTGCTGCCTTGTAATGGTCTCTTGGGCCTCGTCAAGCTTTTGTGTAGCTTTTAGCCCAAGAGACCATCCAGTTGTCTTCTGGAAATAAAGATGTACTGTTACTTCGTCCGCGTATACAAGCATCGAAAGTACCAAGGGCACTTGAGCGAAGACAGCGCACCAGGGATAGGCGAGGACCAGCAACTGGGAAACGGAAAGGAACGGATGAAGCAGCGTCTGAATCCTTGCAGCTCCCAGATGCCCACTGACGCGCACACTTGAGGACAGGCAATTTATAGGTGATGACGATACTGGCGCTGACAATGCTGTTGACGTGTAGTGACAGAGCACCGGTGGTGTTCCAACTGTGGCAGGTAGCGAAACCGGAAATGGCAACCCGCAAGCTACTGGATTAAGGTCATGGTCTTCGTCAGCGTATACAGGAGTCGAAAGTTCCAAGGGCACTAGAGCGAAGACAGCGCACCAGAGATAGGCGAGGACCAGCAACTGGGAAACGAAAAGGAACGGATGAAGCAGCGTCTGAATCCTTGCCGCTCTCAGATGTCAACTGACGCGCACACCTGAGAACTGGCAATTTATAGGTGATGACGATACTGGCGGTGACAATCCTGTTGTCTTGTAGTGACAGAGCACCGGTGGTATTCAAACAAGAGCAGGTAGCGAAGCCAGAAGAGGCAACCCGCAAGCTGCTGGAGGAAGGTCATGGTTATCGTCCGCGTATAGAGGCGTCGAAAGCTCCAAGGGCGCTTGAGCGAAGACAGCGCACCAGGGACAGGCGAGGACCAGCAACTGGGAAACGGAAAGGAACGGATGAAGCAGCGTCTGAATCCTTGCCGCTCCCAGATGCCCACTGATGCGCGCACTTGAGAACAGGCAATTTATAGGTGATGATGATACTGGCGCTGAAAATGCTGTTGTCTTGTAGTGACCGAGCACCGGTGGTGTTCCAACGGTGGCAGGTTGCGAAACCAGAACATTGAACCCGCAAGCTGCTGCAGGAAGGTCATGGTCTTCGTCCGTGTATACAGGCGTCGAAAGTTCGAAGGGCACTTGAGCGAAAACAGCACATTAGGAATAGGCGAGGACCAGCAACTGGGAAACGGAAAGGAACGGATGAAGCAGCGTCTGAATCCTTGCCGCTCCCAGATGCCCACTGACGCGCACACTTGAGGACAGGCAATTTATAGGTGATGACGATACTGGCGCTGACAATGCTGTTGACGTGTAGTGACAGAGCACCGGTGGTGTTCCAACTGTGGCAGGTAGCGAAACCGGAAATGGCAACCCGCAAGCAACTGGATTAAGGTCATGGTCTTCGTCAGCGTATACAGGAGTCGAAAGTTCCAAGGGCACTAGAGCGAAGACAGCGCACCAGAGATAGGCGAGGACCAGCAACTGGGAAACGAAAAGGAACGGATGAAGCAGCGTCTGAATCTTTGCCGCTCTCAGATGCCCACTGACGCGCACACTTGAGAACAGGCAATTTATAGGTGATGACGATACTGGCGGTGACAATGCTGTTGTCTTGTAGTGACAGAGCACCGGTGGTGTTCAAACAGGGGCAGGTAGCGAAGCCAGAAGAGGCAACCCGCAAGCTGCTGGAGGAACGTCATGGTCTAAAAAAAGCTAAAAACTGAGCAAAAAAGCTTGACCGAGAGCCTTGAGTTCGCGCATGGGACAATAGAGGACATCAAAAAACAACTGGATGATGAGGTTTCCAAAAACGTGCAACTATCAACTGATAATGAGGCGCTGTGTGCCAGATGCGCATCTCACGAAAGTAAATTGCAAAATGCAGAAAGCAGGCTTACTCATGCTGAACAATATTCAAGGAAGTGTAACATTGAAATACAAGGAATAGCAGAGACTGAAGGCGAATCCCTGAGTGACATTCTCTTTAAAATTGGCAACACCATCTCAGAACCGATAGAAGAAGCTGACATTGAAGTCTGCCATCGCGTGCCGACGCGAACTGCTGGGAAATCGCACATCCTCGTCCAATTCAAATCCCGCAGGAAGCGAGACATTGTCCTGACGAAGGCGAAAAAAACACGGCTTACAAGCAAAGACATCGGCCTAGACAAATCAGATGCAATATATGTTAATGAGCACCTCTGTCCCGCATTGAAGAAACTACTTGCAATGGCTGTGAAAAAAAAATATGAGTGTAACTGGAAATCGGTGTGGTCCTACAACGGGAAAATCTTTGCCAAGCAGGCAGATAACACGCCCACTGTGCATGTGACAGGTGAGGACGTTGTCGACAAGATTTTTTCTACTCAAGCGGGCAACACAGCTCGTGATGCCGATAACGTGTGATTGCCGACATCGTGCTCATCTGGCTATCTGCTTCGTGTTTTCAAGCATTGAAAGATGGATTATCAGGAGCTTACTCTGCCATCTGATGTGAAGTTTGATTATTTATCATGCGAATCAGTTATGCATATCAATGCACGTTCAGTGAACCGTAAAGAAGATGACATTGCCCTTTTATTACAGCAATTTTGCTCTCACTTTTCTGTCCTAATGCTGTCGGAAACTTGGTATACAAACAGCAGCAAAATGTTGGAACTAGATGGTTACAATAACTTCTTTCTTAATCGTAAAAACAGCAGGGGTGGTGGCGTCGCAATTCTAGTTGCAAAGCACAAGAAGTGTGAAATTTTGCCGGAATTCAGTAAGACCACTGTGGATTATGAAATCTTAACGCTGAAAAATAAACAAGAAATAATTTCTGTCTTGTATCGTCCACCAACTGGGAATGTTGCACGCTTCTTAGAATTTTATGAAGACTTCTTGGAATTTATTTGTAAAAACAACCTTAGGCTCATCAGTGGTGGTGATTTTAACATAAACATGTTAGAGGAAAATAACTGTGTTCGTGACTTTAGCACAAAACTGGTTTCATCTGGTTTCATAAATGTGATTAAAACACCAACTCGAATTACATGTTCTACATCATCCATGCTAGATCTCATTGTTACGAATCTTGACACTGAAATTTACAATGCAGGCACAGTTGCCTGCGACGTTATTGATCACTGTCCTACTTTCTTAACATATCGCATTGATTCACTGGACAGGAATGTGAAAAGGGAAACATTTTTTGTTCAGCGCATTACCGAAAGAAAGCTAATCTCGTTCAAGAATGAAATCATGAACCAAGATTGGTCTGCCGTGCTAAAAAATGTGGATGCGAATGACGCGTATAACAAATTCATAAATCGTTTTGTGTGCATCTATGCTAAACATTTCCCTTTGCAAACTATCGTGCCAACAAAAAAGATTAAGAAACCATGGGTCACTCGAGAACACTTACAAATGATCAAAAATAAAAATCGTCACTTTCATTCTTTCTTGCGTGCACGTTCAAAAGAAACTCTAAAGGAGTTTAAAATATTGCGGAATAAGCTAAACGCTGAGCTTCGGAGAGCCAAATCTTTATACTATGAGCAGTTATTTGCAGACTGCGCTCGACAACGCCCGGATGCTGCATGGAAAGCAATAAACACTGTTTTGGGTCGTAAAAGTAAAAGTTCCCTTCCGGATGTTTTAACACATGAAGGTGGTGAATTGAGCGGTAAAGCGCTTGCGGATTACCTTAACAATCACTTTGTGAGTATTGCAAATCCTTGTGACTATCCTCCAGACACAACTGGAATCTCCACTAGTACAATGAAAACAATATACCTTCAGGCTACTAATGAGCAGGAGATTTATAGCACTTTCATGTTGCTCCGAAACAGTAAGGCGCTTGATATTGAAAACATTCAAATCATGCCGATAAAGTATGTATTGACCTTACTTACATCCGTACTTGCTTACATATTTAATTTAATACTGGATTCGGGCGTCTTTCCTGAAAAAATGAAATGTGCCAGGGTTTCTGTAATCTTCAAGGGCGGCGACCCAAACTTGGCAACAAACTATCGCCCAACTTCAGTCCTCCCTGTATTTTCTAAGGCACTAGAAAAAATCATTTTTGCTCGTATAACTAACTTCTTTAACAAAGAAAACATAATAACAAATGCACAGTTCGGTTTTAGGAAGGACAGATCGACGGAAACTGCTTTACTAACATTAAAAGAAAATATTTTACGAAACATAGAACGTAATTTGTTCTCGTTGGCTGTTTTTATAGATTTCAGCAAGGCTTTTGACTGTCTGGACCATAACATTCTTCTATCCAAAATACAAGCTTACGGGATCCGCGGCACGTGTCTCGCTTTGCTGAAATGCTACCTCAGCAACAGGTTTCAGACAGTGTTTGTCAAAAACTGCAGCTCATCCCTTTTTCCGATAATGAGTGGCGTACCCCAGGGAAGTGTGTTAGGTCCGCTGTTATTCAATACATACGTTAATGACTTGGTGAATATTGATAATACAGTAAAACTAGTGATATATGCTGATGATAGTACTATTCTTATTTCTGGCCCAAATGCTGATGGTTTAATCATGCAATGTAATGAATTTTTAGCTAAGCTATCCACATGGTCCAAGTTAAACAGACTTCAAATCAATTGCACTAAAACTGAAGCTATTTTATTCCGCGCTAAAAACAAATTAGTTGAAATAAATCACACTATAACCTATGAGCACCAAGAAATTGAAATCGTTGACAACCACAAAATATTAGGTGTACATTTTTCCTCACATCTAACCTGGGATGCTCACATTGATCACCTTCGTAAAAAACTTTCCTCGATTACAGTACTTATATCGCGCTGTCGTACTGTACTTCAACCCAAGATAAAACTTCAAGTATATCATGCTTTAACTCTCATTTAAGATACTGCAGTCTAGTTTGGTGCACAACCACAAAAACTAATTTAAATAAACTCCTGGTTTTACAGAAAAAATCATCCGTTACATAGCAAATATTGAGCCCATGGAAACTACAAAGGGTGCATTTGAATCATTCAATATCATAAGTGTAGACAAGTTGTATGAATTTTGCCTATTACAGTCAATCTACTTTCCCTCCCCTGAAGTTACTAACCTGCTAAAGTCCTTGGCATCCTTAGAGCGACGAAATATTAGCGTGCAAAGAAAAAATGTTGATGCGTGGGCAGTTCCTCATTTTCGTACATTTTATAAATATCAGTCACTTACCCATAACCTCCCTACAATACTAAACAAATATAGACACACAGTGGGCTTGAACAAAAAACAATTACATTCCTGTTTTGTGCAGTTGTGATCCATTAATTTTTGTTTGTTGTTTCCGCGTATGTGCTTTTCAGTTGTTTTATTTTGGTTTCAGTTCATTACTGGTAGCTTTATGTGATTGACATCATTATTACCTGTCACAGTAACTGTTTTATTATTTCCCTATTACTGTCTACCTATGTACTATTCATCTATTATGTTTCTATTCTTTACGCTGCTGCCTTGTAATGGTCTCTTGGGCCTCGTCAAGCTTTTGTGTAGCTTTTAGCCCAAGAGACCATCCAGCTGTCTTCTGGAAATAAAGATGTACTGTTACTTCGTCCGCTTATACAAGCATCGAAAGTTCCAAGGGCACTTGAGCGAAGACAGCGCACCAGGGATAGGCGAGGGCCAGCAACTGGGAAACGGAAAGGAACGGATGAAGCAGCGTCTGAATCCTTGCCGCTCCCAGATGCCCACTGACGCGCACACTTGAGGACAGGCAATTTATAGGTGATGACGATACTGGCGCTGACAATGCTGTTGACGTGTAGTGACAGAGCACCGGTGGTGTTCCAACTGTGGCAGGTAGCGAAACCGGAAATGGCAACCCGCAAGCTACTGGATTAAGGTCATGGTCTTCGTCAGCGTATACAGGAGTCGAAAGTTCCAAGGGCACTAGAGCGAAGACAGCGCACCCGAGATAGGCGAGGACCAGCAACTGGGAAACGAAAAGGAACGGATGAAGCAGCGTCTGAATCCTTGCCGCTCTCAGATGTCAACTGACGCGCACACTTGAGAACTGGCAATTTATAGGTGATGACGATACTGGCGGTGACAATCCTGTTGTCTTGTAGTGACAGAGCACCGGTGGTATTCAAACAAGAGCAGGTAGCGAAGCCAGAAGAGGCAACCCGCAAGCTGCTGGAGGAAGGTCATGGTTATCGTCCGCGTATAGAGGCGTCGAAAGCTCCAAGGGCACTTGAGCGAAGACAGCGCACCAGGGATAGGCGAGGACCAGCAACTGGGAAACGGAAAGGAACGGATGAAGCAGCGTCTGAATCCTTGCCGCTCCCAGATGCCCACTGATGCGCGCACTTGAGAACAGGCAATTTATAGGTGATGATGATACTGGCGCTGAAAATGCTGTTGTCTTGTAGTGACAGAGCACCGGTGGTGTTCCAACGGTGGCAGGTTGCGAAACCAGAACATTGAACCCGCAAGCTGCTGCAGGAAGGTCATGGTCTTCGTCCGTGTATACAGGCGTCGAAAGTTCGAAGGGCACTTGAGCGAAAACAGCACATTAGGAATAGGCGAGGACCAGCAACTGGGCAACGAAAAGGAACGGATGAAGCCGCGTCTGAGTCCTTGCCGCTTTCAGATGTCAACTGACGCGCACACTTGAGAACTGGCAATTTATAGGTGATGACGATACTGGCGGTGACAATCCTGTTGTCTTGTAGTGACAGAGCACCGGTGGTATTCAAACAGGGGCAGGTAGCGAAGCCAGAAGAGGCAACCCGCAAGCTGCTGGAAGAAGGTCATGGTTATCGTCCGCGTATAGAGGCGTCGAAAGCTCCAAGGGCACTTGAGCGAAGACAGCGCACCAGGGATAGGCGAGGACCAGCAACTGGGTAACGAAAAGGATCGGATGAAGCAGCGTCTGCATCTTTGCCGCTCTCCGATGCCAACTGACGCACGCACTTGAGAACCGGCATTTTATAGCTGATGACGATGCTGGCGCTGACAATGCTGTTGTCTTGTAGTGACACAGCACCGGTGGCGTTCCAACGGTGGCAGGTTGCGAAACCAGAACAGGCAACCCGCAAGCTGCTGGAGGAACGTCATGGTCTTCGTCAGCGTATACAGGCGTCGAAAGTTCCAATGGCACTAGAGCGAAGACAGCGCACCAGAGATAGGTGAGGACCAGCAACTGGGAAACGAAAAGGAACGGGTGAAGCAGCGTCTGAATCCTTGCCGCTCCCAGATGCCCACTGATGCGCGCACTTGAGAACAGGCAATTTATAGGTGATGATGATACTGGCGCTGAAAATGCTGTTGTCTTGTAGGGACAGAGCACCGGTGGTGTTCCAACGGTGGCAGGTTGCGAAACCAGAACAGGCAACCCGCAAGCTGCTGGAGGAAGGTCATGATCTTCGTGCGCGTATACAGGCGTCGAAAGCTCCAAGGGAACTTGGCGAAGACAGCGCACCAGGGATAGACGAGCACCAGTAACTGGGTAACGAAAAGGAACGGATGAATCAGCGTCTGAATCCTTGCCGCTCTGCGATGCCCACTGACGCCCGCACTTGAGAGCAGGCAATTTCTAGGTTATGACGATGCTGCCGCTGACAACGCTGTTGTCTTGTAGTGACAGAGCACCGATGGTGTTCCAGCGGTGGCAGGTAGCAAAACCAGAACATGCAACCCGCAAGCTTCTGGAGGAAGGTCATGGTCTTCGTCCGCGTATACTGACGTCGAAAGTTCTAAGGGCACTTGAGCGAAGAGAGCGCACCATGGATAGGCGAGGACCAGCAACTGGGTAACGAAAAGGAACGGATGAAGGAGCGTCTGAATCCTTGCCGCTCTCAGCTGCCCACTGACGCGCACACTGGAGAACAGGCAATTTATAGGTGATGACGATGCTGGTGTTGACAATGCTGTTGTCTTGTAGTGACAGAGCATCGGTGGTGTTCCAACGGTGGCAGGTCGCGAAACCAGAAGAGGCAACCCGCAAGCTGCTGGAGGAAGTCATGGTTTTCGTCCGCGTATACAGGCGTCGAATGCTCCAAGGGTACCTGGCCCAAGACAACGCACCAGGGATAGGCGAGGACCAGCAACTGGGTAACGAAAAAGCTCGGATGAAGCAGCGTCTGCATCCTTGCCGCTCACCAATGCTCACTGACGCGCGCACTTGAGAACAGGCAATGTCTATATATGACGATTCTGGCGCTGCCGATGCTGTTGTCTTGTAGCGACAGAGCACCGGAGGTGTTCCAACTGTGGCAGGCTGCGAAACCAGAACAGGCAACCCACAAGCTGCTGGAGGAAGGTCATGGTCTTCGTCGGCGTATACAGGCGTCCAGAGCTCTAAGGGCACTTGGGCCAAGACAGCGCACCAGGGATAGGCGAGTACCAGCAACAGGGTAACGAAAAAGCTTGGATGAAGCAGCGTCTGCATCTTTGCCGCTCTCCGATGCCAACTGACGCACGCACTTGAGAACAGGCATTTTATAGCTGATGACGATGCTGGCGCTGACAATGCTGTTGCCTTGTAGTGACACAGCACCGGTGGCGTTCCAACGGTGGCAGGTTGCGAAACCAGAACAGGCAACCCGCAAGCTGCTGGAGGAACGTCATGGTCTTCGTCCGCGTATACAAGCATCGAAAGTTCCAAGGGCACTTGAGCGAAGACAGCGCACCAGGGATAGGCGAGGACCAGCAACTGGGAAACGGAAAGGAACGGATGAAGCAGCGTCTGAATCCTGGCCGCTCCCAGATGCCCACTGACGCGCACACTTGAGAACAGGCAATTTATAGGTGATGACGATACAGGCGCTGACAATGCTGTTGTCTTGTAGTGACAGAGCACCGGTGGTGTTCCAACGGTGGCAGGTTGCGAAACCAGAACAGGCAACCCGCAAGCTGCTGGAGGAATGTCATGGTCTTCGTCCGCGTATACAAGCATCGAAAGTTCCAAGGGCACTAGAGCGAAGACAGCGCACCAGAGATAGGCGAGGACCAGCAACTGGGAAACGGAAAGGAACGGATGAAGCAGCGTCTGAATCCTGGCCGCTCCCAGATGCCCACTGACGCGCACACTTGAGAACAGGCAATTTATAGGTGATGATGATACTGGCGCTGAAAATGCTGTTGTCTTGTAGTGACAGAGCACCGGTGGTGTTCCAACGGTGGCAGGTTGCGAAACCAGAACAGGCAACCCGCAAGCTGCTGCAGGAAGGTCATGGTCTTCGTCCGTGTATACAGGCGTCGAAAGTTCGAAGGGCACTTGAGCGAAAACAGCACATTAGGAATAGGCGAGGACCAGCAACTGGGCAACAAAAAGGAACGGATGAAGCCGCGTCTGAGTCCTTGCCGCTCTCAGATGTCAACTGACGCGCACACTTGAGAACTGGCAATTTATAGGTGATGACGATCCTAGCGGTGACAATCCTGTTGTCTTGTAGTGACAGAGCACCGGTGGTATTCAAACAGGGGCAGGTAGCGAAGCCAGAAGAGGCAACCCGCAAGCTGCTGGAGGAAGGTCATGGTTATAGTCCGCGTATAGAGGCGTCGAAAGCTCCAAGGGCACTTGAGCGAAGACCGCGCACCAGGGATAGGCGAGGACCAGCAACCGGGTAACGAAAAGGAACTGATGAATCAGCGTCTGAATCCTTGCCGCTCTGCGATGCCCACTGACGCCCGCACTTGAGAAGAGGCAATTTCTAGGTTATGACGATGCTGCCGCTGACAACGCTGTTGTCTTGTAGTGACACAGCACCGGTGGCGTTCCAACGGTGGCAGGTTGCGAAACCAGAACAGGCAACCCGCAAGCTGCTGGAGGAAGGTCATGGTCTTCGTCCGCGTATACTGGCGTCGAAAGTTCCAAGGGCACTTGAGCGAAGACAGCGCACCAGGGATAGGCGAGGACCAGCAACTGGGAAACGGAAAGGAACGGATGAAGCAGCGTCTGAATCCTGGCCGCTCCCAGATGTCCACTGACGCGCACACTTGAGAACAGGCAATTTATAGGTGATGACGATACTGGCGCTGACAATGCTGTTGACTTGTAATGACAGAGCACCGGTGGTGTTCAAACAGGGGCAGGTAGCGAAGCCAGAAGAAGCAACCCGCAAGCTGCTGGGTTAAGGTCATGGTCTTCGTCAGCATATACAGGCGTCGAAAGTTCCAAGGGCACTAGAGCGAAGACAGCGCACCAGAGATAGGCGAGGACCAGCAACTGGGAAACGAAAAGGAACGGATGAAGCAGCGTCTGAATATTTGCCGCTCTCAGATGCCCACTGACGCGCACACTTGAGAACAGGCAAATTATTTGTTGATGACGATACTGGCGGTGACAATGCTGTTGTCTTGTAGTGACAGAGCACCGGTGGTGTTCCAACGGTGGCAGGTCGCGAAACAAGAAGAGGCAACCCGCAAGCTGCGGGAGGAAGGTCATGGTTTTCGTCCGCGTATACAGGCCTCGAATGCTCCAAGGGTACCTGGCCCAAGACAACGCACCAGGGATAGGCGAGGACCAGCAACTGGGTAACGAAATAGAACTGATGAAGCAGCGTCTGCATCCTTGCCGCTCACCAATGCTCACTGACGCGCGCACTTGAGAACAGGCAATTTCTATATGATGACGATTCTGGCGCTGCCAATGCTGTTGTCTTGTAGTGACACAGCACCGGTGGCGTTCCAACGGTGGCAGGTTGCGAAACCAGAACAGGCAACGCGCAAGCTGCTGGAGGAAGGTCATGGTCTTCGTCCGCGTATACTGGCGTCGAAAGTTCCAAGGGCACTTGAGCGAAGACATCGCACCAGGGATAGGCGAGTACCAGCAACTGGGAAACGGAAAGGAACGGATGACGCAGCGTCTGAATCCTGGCCGCTCCCAGATGTCCACTGACGCGCACACTTGAGAACAGGCAATTTATAGGTGATGACGATACTGGCGCTGACAATGCTGTTGACTTGTAATGACAGAGCACCGGTGGTGTTCAAACAGGGGCAGGTAGCGAAGCCAGAAGAAGCAACCCGCAAGCTGCTGGGTTAAGGTCATGGTCTTCGTCAGCATATACAGGCGTCGAAAGTTCCAAGGGCACTAGAGCGAAGACAGCGCACCAGAGATAGGCGAGGACCAGCAACTGGGAAACGAAAAGGAACGGATGAAGCAGCGTCTGAATATTTGCCGCTCTCAGATGCCCACTGACGCGCACACTTGAGAACAGGCAAATTATTTGTTGATGACGATACTGGCGGTGGCAATGCTGTTGTCTTGTAGTGACAGAGCACCGGTGGTGTTGAAACAGGGGCAGGTAGCGAAGCCAGAAGAGGCAACGCGCAAGCTGCTGGAGGAAGGTCATGGTCTTCGTCCGCGTATACTGGCGTCGAAATTTCCAAGGGCACTTGAGCGAAGACAGCGCACCAGGGATAGGCGAGGACAAGCAACTGGGAAACGAAAAGGAACGGATGAAGCAGCGTCTGAATATTTGCCGCTCTCAGATGCCCACTGACGCGCACACTTGAGAACAGGCAAATTATTTGTTGATGACGATACTGGCGCTGACAATGCTGTTGTCTTGTAGTGACAGAGCACCGGTGGTGTTCAAACAGGGGCAGGTAGCGAAGCCAGGAGAGGCAACCCGCAAGCTGCTGGACTAACGTCATAGTCTTCGTCTGTGTATACAAGCAACGAAAGTTCCAAGGGCACTTGAGCGAAGACAGTGCACCAGGGATAGGCGAGGACCAGCAAGTGGGAAACGGAAAGGAACGGATGAAGCAGCGTCTGAATCCTTGCCGCTCCCAGATGCCCACTAACGCGCGCACTTGAGAACAGGCAATTTATAGGTGATGACGATACTGGCGGTGACAATGCTGTTGTCTTGTAGTGACAGAGCACCGGTGGTATTCAAACAGGGGCAGTAGCGAAGCCAGAAGAGGCAACCCGCAAGCTGCTGGAGGAAGGTCATGGTCATCGTCCGCGTATAGAGGCGTCGAAGGTCCAAGAGCACTTGAGCGAAGACAGCTCACAAGGGATAGGCGAGGACCAGCAACCGGGTAACGAAAAGGAACTGATGAATCAGCGTCTGAATCCTTGCCGCTCTGCGATGCCCACTGACGCCCGCACTTGAGAAGAGGCAATTTCTAGGTTATGACGATGCTGCCGCTGACAACGCTGTTGTCTTGTAGTGACACAGCACCGGTGGCGTTCCAACGGTGGCAGGTTGCGAAACCAGAACAGGCAACCCGCAAGCTGCTGGAGGAAGGTCATGGTCTTCGTCCGCGTATACTGGCGTCGAAAGTTCCAAGGGCACTTGAGCGAAGACAGCGCACCAGGGATAGGCGAGGACCAGCAACTGGGAAACGGAAAGGAACGGATGAAGCAGCGTCTGAATCCTGGCCGCTCCCAGATGTCCACTGACGCGCACACTTGAGAACAGGCAATTTATAGGTGATGACGATACTGGCGCTGACAATGCTGTTGACTTGTAATGACAGAGCACCGGTGGTGTTCAAACAGGGGCAGGTAGCGAAGCCAGAAGAAGCAACCCGCAAGCTGCTGGGTTAAGGTCATGGTCTTCGTCAGCATATACAGGCGTCGAAAGTTCCAAGGGCACTAGAGCGAAGACAGCGCACCAGAGATAGGCGAGGACCAGCAACTGGGAAACGAAAAGGAACGGATGAAGCAGCGTCTGAATATTTGCCGCTCTCAGATGCCCACTGACGCGCACACTTGAGAACAGGCAAATTATTTGTTGATGACGATACTGGCGGTGACAATGCTGTTGTCTTGTAGTGACAGAGCACCGGTGGTGTTCCAACGGTGGCAGGTCGCGAAACAAGAAGAGGCAACCCGCAAGCTGCTGGAGGAAGGTCATGGTCCTCGTCGGCGTATACAGGCGTCGAATGCTCCAAGGGTACCTGGCCCAAGACAACGCACCAGGGATAGGCGAGGACCAGCAACTGGGTAACGAAATAGAACTGATGAAGCAGCGTCTGCATCCTTGCCGCTCACCAATGCTCACTGACGCGCGCACTTGAGAACAGGCAATTTCTATATGATGACGATTCTGGCGCTGCCAATGCTGTTGTCTTGTAGTGACACAGCACCGGTGGCGTTCCAACGGTGGCAGGTTGCGAAACCAGAATAGGCAACCCGCAAGCTGCTGGAGGAAGGTCATGGTGTTCGTCAGCGTATACAGGCGTCGAAAGTTCCAAGGGCAGTAGAGCGAAGACAGCGCACCAGGGATAGGAGAGGACCAGCAACTGGATGACGAAAAGAAACGGATGAAGCAGTGCCTGAATCCTTGCCGCTCTCCGATGTCCACTGATGCGCGCACTTGAGAACCGGCATTTTATAGCTGATGACGATGCTGGCGCTGACAATGCTGTTGTCTTGTAGTGACACAGCACCGGTGGCGTTCCAACGGTGGCAGGTTGCGAAACCAGAACAGGCAACCCGCAAGCTGCTGGAGGAAGGTCATGGTCTTCGTGCGCGTATATAGGCATTGAAAGTTCCAAGGGCACTTGAGCGAAGACAGCGCACCAGGGACAGGCGAGGACAAGCAACTGGGAAACGAAAAGGATCGCATGTAGCAGCGTCTGAATCCTTGCCGCTCTCAGATGCCCACTGAAGCGCACACTTGAGAACAGGCAATTTATAAGTGATGACGATACTGGCGGTGAAAATGCTGTTGTCTTGTAGTCACAGAGCACCGGTGGTGTTCAAACAGGGGCAGGTAGCGAAGCCAGAAGAGGCAACCCGCAGGCTGCTGGAGGAAGGTCATGGTCTTCGTCCGCGTATACAGGCATCGAAAGTTCCAAGGGCACTTGAGCGAAGAGAGCGCACCAGAGATAGGCGAGGACCTGCAACTGGGAAACGAAAAGGAACGGATGAAGCAGCGTCTGAATCCTTGCCGCTCGCAGATGCCCACTGACGCGCACACTTGAGAACAGGCAATTTATAGGTGATGACGATACTGGCGGTGACAATGCTGTTGTGTTGTAGTGACAGAGCACCGGTGGTGTTCAAACAGGGGCAGGTAGCGAAGCCAGAAGAGGCAACCCGCAAGCTGCTGGAGGAAGGTCATGGTGTTCGTCAGCGTATACAGGCGTCGAAAGTTCCAAGGGCAGTAGAGCGAAGACAGCGCACCAGGGATAGGAGAGGACCAGCAACTGGATGACGAAAAGAAACGGATGAAGCAGTGCCTGAATCCTTGCCGCTCTCCGATGTCCACTGATGCGCGCACTTGAGAACAGGTAATTTATTGGTGATGACGATGCTGGCGCTGACAACGCTGCTGTCTTCTAGTGGCACAGCAGCGTTGGTGTTCCAGCGGTGGCAGGTAGCAAAACCAGAACAGGCAACGCGCAAGCTGCTGGAGGAAGGTCATGGTCTTCGTGCGCGTATATAGGCATTGAAAGTTCCAAGGGCACTTGAGCGAAGACAGCGCACCAGGGACAGGCGAGGACAAGCAACTGGGAAACGAAAAGGATCGCATGTAGCAGCGTCTGAATCCTTGCCGCTCTCAGATGCCCTCTGAAGCGCACACTTGAGAACAGGCAATTTATAAGTGATGACGATACTGGCGGTGAAAATGCTGTTGTCTTGTAGTCACAGAGCACCGGTGGTGTTGAAACAGGGGCAGGTAGCGAAGCCAGAAGAGGCAACCCGCAGGCTGCTGGAGGAAGGTCATGGTTTTCGTCCGCGTATACAGGCATCGAAAGTTCCAAGGGCACTTGAGCGAAGAGAGCGCACCAGATAGGCGAGGACCTGCAACTGGGAAACGAAAAGGAACGGATGAAGCAGCGTCTGAATCCTTGCCGCTCGCAGATGCCCACTGACGCGCACACTTGAGAACAGGCAATTTATAGGTGATGACGATACTGGCGGTGACAATGCTGTTGTGTTGTAGTGACAGAGCACCGGTGGCGTTCAAACAGGGGCAGGTAGCGAAGCCAGAAGAGGCAACCCGCAAGCTGCTGGAGGAAGGTCATGGTGTTCGTCAGCGTATACAGGCGTCGAAAGTTCCAAGGGCAGTAGAGCGAAGACAGCGCACCAGGGATAGGAGAGGACCAGCAACTGGATGACGAAAAGAAACGGATGAAGCAGCGCCTGAATCCTTGCCGCTCTCCGATGTCCACTGATGCGCGCACTTGAGAACAGGTAATTTATAGGTGATGACGATACTGGCGCTGACAATGCTGTTGACTTGTAGTGACAGAGCATCGGTGGTGTTCAAACAGGGGCAGGTAGCAAAGCCAGAAGAGGCAACCCGCAAGCTGCTGGATTAAGGTCATGGTCTTCGTCAGCGTATACAGGCGTCGAAAGTTCCAAGAGCACTAGAGCGAAGACAGCGCACCAGAGATAGGCGAGGACCAGCAACTGGGAAACGAAAAGGAACGGGTGAAGCAGCGTCTGAATCCTTGCCGCTCTCTGATGCCCACTGACGCGCGCACTTGATAGCAGGCATTTATAGGAGATGACGATGCTGGCGCTGACAACGCTGTTGTCTTGTAGTGACACAGCACCGATGGTGTTCCAACGGTGGCAGGTTGCGAAACCAGAACAGACAACCCGCAAGCTGCTGCAGGAAGGTCATGGTCTTCGTCCGTGTATACAGGCGTCGAAAGTTCCAAGGGCACTTGAGCGAAGACAGCGCACCAGGGATAGGCTAGGACCAGCAACTGGGTAACGAAAAAGAGCGGATGAAGCAGCGTCTGCATCCTTGCCGCTCACCGATGCTCACTGACGCGCGCACTTGAGAACAGGCAATTTATATATGATGACGATTCTGGCGCTGACAATGCTGTTGTCTTGTAGCGACAGAGCACCGGTGGTGTTCCAACTGTGGCAGGTTGCGAAACCCGAACAGGCAACCCACAAGCTGCTGGAGGAAGGTCATGGTCTTCGTCGCCGTATACAGGCGTCCAGGGCTCCAAGGGCACTTGGGCCAAGACAGCGCACCAGGGATAGGCGAGGACCAGCAACAGGGTAACGAAAAAGCTCGGATGAAGCAGCGTCTGAATCCTTGCCGCTCTCAGATGCCCACTGACGCGCAAACTTGAGAACAGGCAATTTATAGGTGATGACGATGCTGGCGCTGACAACGCTGTTCTCTTATAGTGGCACAGCAGCGTTGGTGTTCCAACGGTGGCAGGTAGCAAAACCAGAACAGGCAACCCGCAAGCTGCTGGAGGAAGGTCATGGTCTTCGTCCGCGTATTCAGGCGCCGAAAGTTCCAAGAACACTTGGGCGAAGACAGCGCACCATGGATAGGCGATGACCAGCAACTGGGAAACGAAAAGGAACGGGTGAAGCAGCGTCTGCATCCTTGCCGCGCTCCGATGCTGACTGACGAGAGCACTTGAGAACAGGCAATTTATAGGTGATGACGATGCTGGCGCTGACAACGCTGTTGTCTTGTAGTGGCACAGCAGCGTTGGTGTTCCAACGGTGGCAGGTGCGAAGCCAGAACAGGGAACCCGCAAGCTTCTCGAGAAAGGTCATGGTCTTCGTCCGTGTATTCAGGCGCGGAAAGCGCCAAGGGCACTTTCCCCAAAACAGCGCACCAGGGATAGGCGAGGACCAGCAACCGGGTAAAGAAAACGAACGGATGAAGCAGCGTCTGCATCCTTGCCGCTCACCGATGCTCACTGACGAGCGCACTTGAGAACAGGCAATTTATAGGTGATGACGATGCTGGCGCTGACAACGCTGTTGTCTTGTAGTGGCACAGCAGCGTTGGTGTTCCAACGGTGGCAGGTGCGAAGCCAGAACAGGGAACCCGCAAGCTTCTCGAGAAAGGTCATGGTCTTCGTCCGTGTATTCAGGCGCGGAAAGCGCCAAGGGCACTTTCCCCAAAACAGCGCACCAGGGATAGGCGAGGACCAGCAACCGGGTAAAGAAAACGAACGGATGAAGCAGCGTCTGCATCCTTGCCGCTCACCGATGCTCACTGACGAGCGCACTTGAGAACAGGCAATTTATAGGTGATGACGATGCTGGCGCTGACAACGCTGTTGTCTTGTAGTGACAGAGCACCAGTGGTGTTCAAACAGTGGCAGGTGCGAAGCCAGAACAGGGAACCCGCAAGCTTCTCGAGAAAGGTCATGGTCTTCGTCCGTGTATTCAGGCGCGGAAAGTTCCAAGGGCACTTGAGCGAAGACAGCGCACCAGGGATAGGCGAGGACCAGCAACTGGGTAACGAAAAAGAACGGAGGAAGCAACGTCTGCATCCTTGCCGCTCTCCGATGCTCACTGACGCGCGCACTTGAGAACAGGCAATTTATAGGTGTTGACGATGCTGGCGCTGACAATGCTGTTGTCTTGTAGTGACAAAGCACCGGTGGTGTTCAAACAAGGGCAGGTAGCGAAGCCAGAAGAGGCAACCCGCAAGCTGCTCTAGGAGGGTCATGGTCTTCATCCGTGAATACAGGCGTTGAAAGTTCCAAGGGCACTTGAGCGAAAACAGCACACCAGGGATAGGCTAACACCAGCAACTGGGAAACGAAAAGGAACGGGTGAAGCAGCGTCTGCATCCTTGCCGCGCTCCGATGCTGACTGACGAGAGCACTTGAGAACAGGCAATTTATAGGTGATGACGATGCTGGCGCTGACAATGCTCTTGTCTTGTACTGACAGAGCACCGGTGGTATTCAAACAGGGGCAGGTAGCGAAGCCAGAAGAGGCAACAAACAAGCTGCTGGAGGAAGGCCATGGTCTTCGTCCGCGTATACAGGCGTCGAAAGCTCCAAGGAGGGCACATGAGAGAAGACAGCACACCAGGGATAGGCTAACACCAGCAACTGGGTAACGAAAAGGAACGGATGAAGCAGCGTCTGCATCCTTGCCGCTCTCCGATGCTCACTGACGCGCGCACTTGAGAACAGGCAATTTATAGGTGATGACGATGCTGGCGCTGACAACGCTGTTTTCTTGTAGTGACAGAGCACCAGTGGTGTTCAAACAGTGGCAGGTAGCGAAGCCAGAACAGGCAACACGCAACTTCTCGAGAAAGGTCATGGTCTTCGTCCGCGTATTCAGGCGCCGAAAGTTCCAAGAACACTTGGGCGAAGACAGCGCACCAGAGATAGGCGAAGACCAGCAACTGGGCAACGAAAAGGAACGGATAAAGCAGCGTCTGAATTCATGCCGCTCTCCGATGCCCACTGAAGCGCGCCCTTGAGAACAGGCAATTTATAGGTGATGACGATTGTGATGACCCCCATAATGCGCAGGTCCACACGGGACGGAGAGGCAAAGAGACACCGTATGGCTCAGTTTAAACAAACAGATATATTCAATAATTATACATGATTAATATTCAGAGGCTGGGGCGTCCGAGCTTACGTGCCGACGGCTTCATGGGGGCGATGGAGTGGCTCCGGAGTTGGGCTCGAGCGGTTGCTGGCAGAAGCTGCACGCCGTCGGGCTTCGGCGCTGAAGGCCCTCTTGGCGAACGATGTCGTCCTGAGCGTCCTGCTTCCGTACTGCTTGTCGATTTTTATATCCTCTTCTCCACACTCCCTAGGGTGAGGACGCCCACGCCGGAGGGGAAGGAGGGGGGCTAGGGCTTTCACTTGGGCGCACAAACATACCACCGCACTTATGGTCTCGCCCCCTCACGTGTTGAGTCCGAGGGAAAGAAGGTTGTCTTTGAGGTAGCGCATAGCGTCGGCTGTGGTAAGGCGCGCTCTGGCCCGCTGACAGTTCCCGCGGGTCACCGGCCTCCATTCTCCATCCATCAACTGACACTCGCTCCTCACGGTAAGGCGCGCTCTGGCCCGCTGACAGTTCCCTTGTCCTGGAATGTGCTCGGGAGGGCCGCCCCTGGAACCGCCACGCCAATTGGGGAGGATAAAGCTAGTTTCCCCGCGGCGGCGGCGGCGGGTCCGGTTGGGTCCGGTTGGGCTTAAACCCCTTCGTTCTGGTCGTCACTCAAAGAGCATGGCTGGATAATTGATGATGCCGCTGTCATCTGGGTCTCCGTCTACGCCGCGCCGTCGAACGCGGAACCTCGTAGCACACACAAGGAATGTCACACTCGCTCACCCTCCAGAAGAATGTTCTCCGAACATTTGAATCCACGCAGCTCCCCTTGTCTTTCTGAATCGCCTCGCACAGTGCGCCCGACAAAACACTTTTCGCTGCACTCAACACCACTGCACAACACCATATGCCTCCGCTGACATAACTGGCGTCTCCAGGGGCAGCACTGATCTTCTTTTACAGATAAACATGAAACTCAGCACCCAAGCCTCTCCTTTCTAGTCCAAACTGGACGAAATAAATTTACCACAGTTACAAAGGAGCTCCCACTTCTAGCACGATCACGGCACAGACAAAAATATAGATAACGAAAGGAAGTAGGGCAGGTTCTGCATGAGCTCCGCATGCTCTCCTGTGAAGGTGTTACTTAATGACAGAAAGGTTTAACTACCAACTCCGATAACTTAACACATAAGCACATAGCAATGTTATGAGCTGCGGCATTACACAATTCTAACCAGTTCACAACTCCGCTCTGTTTACGCCATTAGTCCGACTTAGCTTTCCGATTTCGCAGCGGATATCGGCCTTCATGAGTCATACTAAGTGTGTCTGTGCCCCTTTGTCTGCTTTGGGACTCGCGAGGGCTCGTGGCAGGAGCCTCTCCTGGCGTTATCTGCGCGGCAACCTCGCGCGCTTCTTCTTCTAGCAATGCATGAAGTAAATCCGGTGGCATTCTGGCCGTCACCTCTGGCGCCTGCCGAACAAATGCAGGAGAGGGCGTTTCTTGCGAACTATCTGCGCGCTCCGCTTCACTTCTGTCCCCATCAAAATCCGCGCTTTCCCTTTCCTCATTTCGTGAATACTGAACCGGTGCCGACTTGAGGCGATTTGCGTGTATCCTTATCAAGCGCCGGCTCACGTCTCGGACTCTGAAGTTTACCGGAGAAAGCTTCTCGACAACCTCGCACGGTCCTCTCCACTTCGTCTGGAACTTACGAGCTAGCCCAATTTGCCTTTGGCAGTTTTCAATGTACACGCTGTCCCCCACATTAAACGGCGCGTCTCTAGCACTGCGATCGTGCACCTCCTTCCTGCGCTTCGCCGCTTTCTTTAAGGCCTCCTTTGCGATGTCCCTCGCCACTTGCAAGCGCGATTCTAGCTCCACCTTATAGTCGTCCAGTGAAGCGTATGGGACACGACGGGGGCCCTCTGGCACTTCACTAGGCTGGTCCGGGTCTCGGCCGTAGAGAAGAAAGAATGGCGATTCGCCCGTGCTCTCGTGTGCTGCGGAATTGTAGGCAAACATTGCATACGGGAGCCACAAGTCCCAGTCCCGCTGGTCGCGCGAAACAAAATGCGACAGGAACCCGGCCACGGTTTGGTTCAGTCGCTCCACCGCGCCGTTGCAAGCCCGATGGTACGGTGTTGCCTGCTTCTTAGCGATCTTAAGCAGCTCGCAAACTCTCCTCATTAGCTGCGACACGAAGTTCGTTCCCCGATCTGTCAAGAGTTGCCTCGGGGGTCCATGTCGGAGCACGATCTGTTCGACAAATGCTCTTGCAACCGTGTCTGCCTTCTGATCTGGGAGTGCTACCGCTTCCGCGTATTTTGAAAGGTGATCGACAAATTCTAAAATGTACTTGTTTCCGGAAGTGGTCGTGGGCAATGGGCCCATTATGTCCATTCCTGTCCGCTCGAAGGGAGCCGAAACCTCAGGGAACGGCTGAATTGGAGCTGGTCTTCGTCCCTTGGGTGTTTTTCTTTCGAGACAGGAATGACACTTCGCACAGTAGTCTCTAACATCCTGTCGCATGCCATTCCAAAAGTACAAACGCTCCACACGCCTGTGTGTCTTCGCTACGCCAAAATGACCGGCGCATGGCGCATCGTGAAACGCGCGAAGAACCCTTTCTGTCCACGACCGAGGTATGACGACTCTCTCCCAAGTGGTTTTTTCTGGTCTCCCTTTCCTGGTCGGCCTCGTGCGCCGACACAGGGTGCCGTCTTTGCCAATGAAATAACCTAGCTGTTCGGGGTGAGACGGTGCGCCCTCTAAGCTTTCGATTATTCGCTTCAGGTCAGGATCTTTGCACTGATCTGTGCGTAATTCGGCGGGGTCGACTACGGGGACAAACTCATCTATAGCTGCCACGGCAGCTGTGCGGCTGAGTGCATCAGCATTCAGATGTGTCTTTCCTGACTTGTGCTCAACTTCAAAGCAGTATTCCTGCAGGTGTAGATTCCATCTAGCGAGTCGCGAGCTAGGATCCCTGACACTCATCACCCATTTCAGAGGATGGCAGTCTGTGACTAGCTTGAATTTGCGGCCGTAAAGGTAGCATCTGAAGTGCTTTACTGCCCAGACAACGGCGAGGCACTCCCTTTCCGTAGCTCCGTACTTTTGCTCTGTGGGGCTCAGCTGTCGGCTAGCAAAAGCAATGGGATGTTCTTTGCCCTCGATAACCTGAGATAGCATGGCACCAACTGCGAACTTTGACGCATCTGTGGCCATAACGAAGGGCAAATTAAAATCCGGGTGGCGCAACAGCGGTGCACTCATTAGCTTCCTTTTCAGGGCCCCAAAAGCATCCTCCGCGTTTTCGTTCCAGCGAAAGGCGGCATTTTTGGCTGTTAAGGCGGTGAGCGGCTTAGCGAGCTTGGCGAACTCCTCTATGTGCCTTCGGGAGTAACCGATCAGGCCGAGAAACTGCCGGACCTGGCGGACGCTAGTCGGGGATGGAAAATCCGAGACACACCTTAGTTTCTCAGGGTCCGGTCGCACGCCGTCAGCTGAAACAACGTGCCCGAGGTATTTCACCTCGTTTTTGAGGAATTGGCACTTAGAGGGCTTCAGCTTGAGACCCGCTCCTCTTAGTCGCACCAAAACCTGCTCAATATCGCGCAAATGGTTCTCAAAACTGTCACTGTATATGATAATGTCATCCATATACACGAAGCACAGCCTCCCCAGAAGACCTGCCAGGATAACATCAGCGGTTCTCTGCCAGACAGCAGGGCTGTTGGCCAGACCCATCGGCATTCTTTTCCATTCATAGTGCCCTGAGGGCGTGTTGAATGCCGTTTTATCGGCATCTGCCGGATCCATTGCTATCTGCCAGAATCCCGCCGCCATGTCCACTACCGTGAAGTACCTGGCAGAGCCCAGCTGAGAAAGCGTCTCCTGGAAAGACAAGGGGAGCTGCGTGGACTCAAATGTTCGGAGAACATTCTTCTGGAGGGTGAGCGAGTGTGACATTCCTTGTGTGTGCTACGAGGTTCCGCGTTCGACGGCGCGGCGTAGACGGAGACTCAGATGACGGCGGCATCATCAATTACACAGCCATGCTCTTTGAGTGACGACCAGAACGAAGGGGTTTAAGCCCAACCGGACCCAACCGGACCCGCCGCCGCCGCCGCGGGGAAACTGGCTTTATCCTCCCCAATTGGCGTGGCGGTTCCAGGGGCGGCCCTCCCGAGCACATTCCAGGACAAGGGAACTGTCAGCGGGCCAGAGCGCGCCTTACCTTGAGGAGCGAGTGTCAGTTGATGGATGGAGAATGGAGGCCGGTGACCCGCGGGAACTGTCAGCGGGCCAGAGCGCGCCTTACCACAGCCGACGCTATGCGCTACCTCGAAGACAACCTTCTTTCCCTCGGACTCAACACGTGAGGGGGGCGAGACCATAAGTGCGGTGGTATGTTTGTGCGCCCAAGTGAAAGCCCTAGCCCCCCTCTTTCCCCTCCGGCGTGGGCGTCCTCACCCTAGGGAGTGTGGAGAAGAGGATATAAAAATCGACAAGCAGTACAAAAGCAGGACGCTCAGGACGACATCGTTCGCCAAGAGGGCCTTCAGCGCCGAAGCCTGACGGCGTGCAGCTTCTGCCAGCAACCGCTCGAGCCCAACTCCGGAGCCACTGCATCGCCCCCATGAAGTCGTCGGCACGTAAGCTCGGACGCCCCAGCCTCTGAATCTTAATCATGTATAATTATTGAATATATCTGTTTAAACTGAGCCATACGGTGTCTCTTTGCCTCTCCGTCCCGTGTGGACCTGCGCATTATGGGGGTCATCACACTGCTCCCTCCCCACGCTCCTCAGGCTGGGGAGGACTAACTAGTTTTTTGTCTCGGTATCTGGAGCCCCGCTGTAGGCTTGCTTAGGGCGTGTCTCGCCTGCTTCTCTTTGTGGCTCCCCACGGCGCACCATTTGGCAGAACCTGGCGATGTGTCCGCGACCCTGGCAAGCGAAGCATACGATTTCTTCAAAATCTCGCATACCGCGCCTGTAGCTTTGTGGCGGTCTCCGGTTTCCAGCGAATGGGCGCTGTTGAGCGCGCGCTTCAACCTGGCGTTCTACCTGCTGAGATAGCAGCTGTTCTAAGCGATCTAACCGCTCTGTCAAGAGAGCAACCTCAGGGTTGAGCACCGCTCTCTCTATGACGCGTACTCTCGCTGCGGCTGTCGTTAACGCCTCATTTCGTTCCTCATCCAATGCGGCCTCCACGGCTTGGTCGAAATTGCTCGGCTTGCGCGAGAGCACGAACCGGCGCACGGGGTCTTGCAGACCAGCCACGAACAAAGCGGTCATTTCCTCTTTAATTAGATCCTCCGCGTATTTCTTCCTTAGCTGGTCTCCTTCCTCCTCCCTGCTTAACGTATCGCGTGCTAGGCGCTGAATCCGCGACGCAAATGTTCGCACGTCCTCCCCTACCATCTGTCCGGCGTCACAGAACCTCTTACCCGCACGTGACGTGGTTCAGTGTCGAAATGCTCAAACGCGAGCTTCTTAAATTCCGCAAATGATTTTGTGGATTTTACTTTTTCGTCTCGCCATGCAAAATCATGAGCAGCTCCTGCCATCTTACACCTCGCCATTCCCAGCATTTGAGCATCGGACCATCCCTACATTTTCCCAATCTCTTCTAGCATGGAAAAGAAATCGCAGATTGGAACCCCTGTCTTATCTCCCGTAAACGTCGGAATGACGCTTCCTAATGCCAGCATGCTTGCTCCGAGCGACGGCTGTGGAGTGGGAGCTCCCTCAGATACAGACATTTTTTGTTTTCTCAAGCCCTCCAGTGCCTCAAGCCTCTCAAATGGGGGTAAAAGTCCCACAATCAGTCCCGTGAATCCCTTTTGATTACAATTTTGAAGTCATGAATGTCACAGCATTCATAGGACAATTGCTTTTGAGACCCCACTTCTGACACCAGTGTGATGACCCCCATAATGCGCAGGTCCACACGCGACGGAGAGGCAAAGAGACACCGTATGGCTCAGTTTAAACAAACAGATATATTCAATAATTATACATGATTAAGATTCAGAGGCTGGGGCGTCCGAGCTTACGTGCCGACGACTTCATGGGGGCGATGCAGTGGCTCCGGAGTTGGGCTCGAGCGGTTGCTGACAGAAGCTGCACGCCGTCGGGCTTCGGCGCTGAAGGTCCTCTTGGCGAACGATGTCGTCCTGAGCGTCCTGCTTCCGTACTGCTTGTCGATTTTTATATCCTCTTCTCCACACTCCCTAGGGTGAGGACGCCCACGCCGGAGGGGAAGGAGGGGGGCTAGGGCATTCACTTGGGCGCACAAACATACCACCGCACTTATGGTCTCGCCCCCCTCACGTGTTGAGTCCGAGGGAAAGAAGGTTGTCTTCGAGGTAGCGCATAGCGTCGGCTGTGGTAAGGCGCGCTCTGGCCCGCTGACAGTTCCCGCGGGTCACCGGCCTCCATTCTCCATCCATCAACTGACACTCGCTCCTCAAGGTAAGGCGCGCTCTGGCCCGCTGACAGCTCCCTTGTCCTGGAATGTGCTCGGGAGGGCCGCCCCTGGAACCGCCACGCCAATTGGGGAGGATAAAGCCAGTTTCCCCGCGGCGGCGGCGGCGGGTCCGGTTGGGTCCGGTTGGGCTTAAACCCTTCGTTCTGGTCGTCACTCAAAGAGCATGGCTGGGTAATTGATGATGCCGCTGTCATCTGGGTCTCCGTCTACGCCGCGCCGTCGAACGCGGAACCTCGTAGCACACACAAGGAATGTCACACGATACTGGCGGTGACAATGCTGTTATCTTGTGGTGACAGAGCACCGGTGGTATTCAAGCAGGGGCAGGTAGCGAAGCCAGAAGAGGCAACCTACAAGCTGCTGGAGGAAGGTCATGGTCTTCGTCCGCGTATACAGGCTTCGAAAGCTCCAAGGGCACTTGAGCGAAGACAGCGCACTAGGGATAGGCGAGGTCCAGCAACTGGGTAACGAAAAGGAACGGATGAAGCAGCGTCTGCATCCTTGCCGCTCTCCGATGCTCACTGACGCGCGCACTTGAGAACAGGCAATTTATAGGCGATGACGATGCTGGCGCTGACAACGCTGTTTTCTTGTAGTGACAGAGCACCAGTGGTGTTCAAACAGTGGCAGGTAGCGAAGCCAGAAGAGGCAACCCGCAAGCTGCTGGAGGAAGGTCATGGTCTTCTTCCGCGTATTCAGGCGCCGAAAGTTCCAAGAACACTTGGGCGAAGACAGCGCACCAGAGATAGGCGAAGACCAGCAACTGTGTAACGAAAAAGAACAGATGAAGCAGCGTCTGCATCCCTGCCGCTCTCCGATGCTCACTGACGCGCGCACTTGAGAACAGGCAATTTAAAGATGATGACGATGCTGGCGCTGACAATGCTGTTATCTTGTGGTGACAGAGCACCGGTGGTGTTCCAACGGTGGCAGGTAGCGAAGCCAGAAGAGGCAACCCGCAAGCTGCTGGAGGAAGGTCATGGTCTTCGTCAGCGTATACAAGCGTCGAAACTTCAAAGGGCACTTGAGCGAAGACAGCGCACCAGGGATAGGCGAGGTCCAGCAACTGTGTAACGAAAAAGAACGGATGAAGCAGCGTCTGCATCCTTGCCGCTCTCCGATACTCACTGAAGCGCGCACTTGAAAACTGGCAATTTATAGGTGATGACGATGCTGGCGCTGACAACGCTGTTGTCTTGTAGTGACAGAGCACCAGTGGTGTTCAAACAGTGGCAGGTAGCGAAACCAGAAGAGGCAACCCGCAAGCTGCTGGAGGAAGGTCATGGTCTTCGTCGGCGTATAAAATCGTCGAAATTTCCAAGGGCACTAGAGCGAAGACAGCGCACCAGAGATAGGCGAGTACCAGCAAATGGGTAATGAAAAAGAACGGATGAAGCAGCGTCTGAATCCTTGCCGCTCTCCGATGCTCTCCGACGCGCGAACTTGAGAACTAGCAGTTTATAGATGATGACGATGCTGGCGCTGACAATGCTCTTGTCTTGTAGTGACAGAGCACCGGTGGTGTTCCAACGGTGGCATGTTGCGAAACCAGAACAGGCAACCCGCAAGCTGCTGGAGGAAGGTCATGGTCTTCGTCCGCGTATACAGGCTTTGAAAGCTCCAAGAGCACTTGGCCCAAGACAGCGCACCAGGGATAGGCGAGGATCAGCAACTGGGTAACGAAAAAGAACGGATGAAGCAGCGTCTGCATCCTTGCCGCTCTGATGCTCACTGACGCACGCACTAGAGAAATGGCAGTTTATAGATGATGACGATGCTGGTGCTGACAATGGTCTTGTCTTGTAGTGACAGAGCACCAGTGGTGTTCAAACAGTGGCATGTAGCGAAGCCAGAACAGGCAACCCGCCAGCTGCTCGAGAAAGGTCATGGTCTTCGTCCACGTATTCAGGCGCCGAAAGTTCCAAGGGCACCTGGGCGAAGACAGCGCTCCAGGGATAGGCGAGGACCAGCAACTGGGTAACAAAAAAGAGCGAATGAAGCAGCGTTTGCATCCTTGCCGCTCTCTGATGTTCTCTGACGCACGCACTTGAGAGCAGGCAATTTATAGATGATGACGATGCTGGCGCTGACAATGCTGTTCTCTCGTAGTGAAAGATCACCGGTGGTGTTCCAACAGTGGCAGGTCGCAAAACCAGAAGAGGCAACCCGCAAGCTGCTGGAGGAAGGTCATGGTCTTCGTCGGCGTATACAGGCGTCCAAAGCTGCAAGGGCACTTGGGCCAAGACAGCGCACCAGGGATAGGCAAGGACCAGCAACTGGGAAACGAAAAGGAACGGATAAAGCAGAGTCTGAATCCTTGCCGCTCTCCGATGCCCACTGAAGCGCGCACTTGAGAACAGGCAATTTATAGGTGATTACGATACTGGCGGTGACAATGCTGTTATCTTGTAGTGACAGAGCACCGGTGGTGTTCAAACAGGGGCAGGTAGCGAAAACAGAGAGGCAACCCGCAAGCGCTGGAGGAAGGTCATGGTCTTCGTCCGCGTATAAAGGCGTCGAAATTTCCAAGGGCACTGGAGCGAAGAGAGCGCACGAGAGATAGGCGAGGACCAGCAACTGGGTAATGAAAAAGAACGGATGAAGCAGCGTCTGCGTCCTTGCCGCTCTCTGCAGCTCACTGAAGCGCGCACTTGAGAACAGGCAATTTATAGATAATGACGATGCTGGCGCTGACAATGCTGTTGTCTTGTAGTGACAGAGCACCTGTGGTGCCCAACGGTGGCAGGTTGCGAAACCAGAACAGGCAACCCGCAAGCTGCTGTAGGAAGGTCATGGTCTTCGTCCGCGTATACAGGCTTCGAATGTTCCAAGGGCACTTGAGCGAAGACTGCGCACCTGGGATAGGCGAGGACCAGCAACTGGCTAACGAAAATGAACGGAGGAAGCAGAGTCTGCATCCTTGCCGCTCTGATGCTCACTGACGCACGCACTTGAGAAATGGCAGTTTATAGATGATGACGATGCTGGCGCTGACAATGCTCTTTCTTGTCTTGTAGTGACAGAGCACCGGTGGTGTTCCCACGATGGCAGGTTGCGAAACCAGAACAGGCAACCCGCAAGCTGCTGCCGGAAGGACATGGTCTTCGTCCCCGTATACAAGCATCGGAAGTTCCAAGGGCACTTGAGCGAAGACAGCGCACCAGGGATAGGCGAGGGCCAGCAACAGGGTAACGAAAAATAACGGATGAAGCAGCGTCTGAATTCTTGCCGCTCTCCGATGACCACTGAAGCGCGCACTTGAGAACAGGCAATTTATAGGTGATGAAGATACTGGCGGTGACAATGCTGTTGTCTAGTAGTGACAGAGCACCGGTGGTATTCGAGCAGGGGCAGGTACCGAAGCCAGAAGAGGCAACCCACAAGCTGCTGGAGGAAGGTCATGGTCTTCGTCCGCGTATACAGGCGTCGAAAGCTCCAAGGGCACTTGAGCGAAGACAGCGCACCAGGGATAGGCGAGATCCAGCAACTGGGTAACGAAAAGGAACTAATAAATCAGCGTCTGCATCCTTGGAGCTCTCCGATGACACTGACGCGCGCACTTGAGAACAGGCAATTTATAGATGATGACGATGCTGGCGCTGACAATGCTCTTGTCTTGTAGTGACACAGCACCGGTGGTGTTCCAACGGTGGCAGGTTGCGAAACCAGAACAGGCAACCCGCAAGCTGAAGGAGGAAGGTCATGGTCTTCGTCCGCGTATACAGGCGTCCAAAGCTCGAAGTGCACTTGGCCCAAGACAGCGCACCAGGGATAGGCGAGGACCAGCAACAGGGTAACGAAAACGAACGGATGAAGCAGCGTCTACATCCTTGCGCTGCGCGATGCTCACTGACGCGCGCACTTGAGAACAGGCAATTTATTGGTGATGACGATGCTTTCACTGACGACGCTGTTGTCTTGTAGTGACAGAGCACCAGTGGTGTTCAGAGTGGCAGGTAGCTAAGACAGAACTGGCAACCAGCAACTTCTCGAGAAAGGTCATGGTTTTCATCCACGTATTCAGGCGCCGAAAGTTCCAAGAACACTTGGGCGAAGACAGAGCACCAGAGATAGGCGAAGACCAGCAACTGGGAAACGAAAAGGAACGGATAAATCAGCGTCTGCATCCTTGGAGCTCTCCGATGACACTGACGCGCGCACTTGAGAACAGGCAATTTATAGATGATGACGATGCTGGCGCTGACAATGCTCTTGTCTTGTAGTGACACAGCACCAGTGGTGTTCCAACGGTGGCAGGTTGCGAAACCAGAACAGGCAACCCGCAAGCTGAAGGAGGAAGGTCATGGTCTTCGTCCGCGTATACAGGCGTCCAAAGCTCGAAGTGCACTTGGCCCAAGACAGCGCACCAGGGATAGGCGAGGACCAGCAACAGGGTAACGAAAACGAACGGATGAAGCAGCGTCTGCATCCTTGCGCTCTCCAATGCTCATTGACGCGCGCACGTTAGAACGGGCAATTTATAGGTGATGACGATGCTGCAGCTGACAATGCTTTTGTCTTGTAGTGACAGCACCGGTGTGTTCCAAACGTGGCAGGTAGCGAAACCAGAACAGGCAACCCTCAAGCTACTGGAGGAAGGTCATGGTTTTCGTCCCATGCGTCGAAAGCTCCAAAGGCACTTGGGCTAAGACAGCGCACCAGGGATAGGCGAGGTCCAGCAACTGGGTAACGAAAAACAACGGATAAGGCAGCGTCTGCATCCTTGCCGCTCTCCGATGTTCACTGACGCGCGCACTTGAGAACAGGCAATTTATAGGTGATGACGATGCTGGCGCTGACAACGCTGTTGTCTTGTAGTGACAGAGCACCAGTGTTGTTCAAAGAGTGGCAGGTAGCGAAGCCAGAACAGGCAACCCGCAACTTCTCGAGAAAGGTCATGGTTTTCGTCCACGTATTCAGGCGCCGAAAGTTCCACGAACACTTGGGCGAAGACAGCGCACCAGGGATAGGCGAGGTCCAGCAACTGGGTAACGAAAAGGAACGGATAAATCAGCGTCTGCATCCTTGTCGCTCTCCGATGCTCACTGACGCGCGCACTTGAGAACAGGCAATTTATAGAAAATGACGATGCTGGCGCTGACAATGCTGTTGTCTTGTAGTGACAAAGCACCGGTGGTGTTCAATCAAGGGCAGGTAGCGAAGCCAGAAGAGGCAACCCGCAATCTGCTGGAGGAAGGTCATGGTCATCGTCCGCGTATAGAGGCGTCGAAAGCTCCAAGGGCACTTAAGCGAAGACAGCTCACAAAGGGATAAGCGAAGACAAGCAAATCGGCAACGAAAACGAACGGATGAAGCAGCGTCTGAATCCTTACTGCCCTCCGATGCCCGCTGAAGCGCACACTTGAGAACAGGCAATTTATAGATGATGACGATGCTGGCGGTGACAATGCTGTTATCTTGTGGTGACAGAGCACCGGTGGTGTTCCAACGGTAGCAGGTAGCGAAGCCAGAAGAGGCAACCCGCAAGCTGCTGGAGGAAGGTCATGGTCTTCGTCCGCGTATACAGGCGTCGAAAGTTCAAAGGGCACTTGCCCCAAAACAGCGCACCAGGGATAGGCGAGTACCAGCAACCGGGTAACGAAAACGAACGGATGAAGCAGCGTCTGCATCCTTGCCGCGCTCCGATGCTGACTGACGAGAGCACTTGAGAACAGGCAATTTATATGTGATGACGATGCTGGCGCTGACAACGCTGTTGTCTTGTAGTGACAGAGCACCAGTGGTGTTCAAACAGTGGCAGGTGCGAAGCCAGAACAGGGAACCCGCAAGCTTCTCGAGAAAGGTCATGGTCTTCGTCCGTGTATTCAGGCGCCGAAAGTTCCAAGGGCACTTGACCGAAGACAGCGCACCAGGTATAAGCGAGGACCAGCAACCGGGTAAGGAAAACGAACGGATGAAGCAGCGTCTGCATCCTTGCCGCTCTCCGATGCTCACTGACGAGCGCACTTGAGAACAGGCAATTTATAGGTGATGACGATGCTGGCGCTGACAATGCTGTTGTCTTGTAGTGACAGAGCACCTGTGGTGTCCCAACGGTGGCAGGTTGCGAAACCAGAACAGGCAACCCGCAAGCTGCTGGAGGAAGGTCATGGTCATCGTCCGCGTATAGAGGCGTCGAAAGCTCCAAGGGCACTTGAGCGAAGACAGCTCACAAGGGATGAGCGAAGACCAGCAACTCGGCAACGAAAAAGAGGGGATGAAGCAGCGTCTGAATTCTTACTGCCCTCCGATGCCCGCTGAAGCGCACACTTGAGAACAGGCAATTTATAGATGATGACGATGCTGGCGGTGGCAATGCTGTTATCTTGTGGTGACAGAGCACCGGTGGTGTTCCAACGGTGGCAGGTAGCGAAGCCAGAAGAGGCAACCCGCAAGCTGCTGGAGGAAGGTCATGGTCTTCGTCCGCGTATACAGGCGTCGAAAGTTCAAAGGGCACTTGAGGGAAGACGGCGCACTAGGGACAGGCGAGGACCATCAACTGGGTGACGAAAAAGAATGGATGAAGCAGTGTCTGAATCCTTGCCGCTCTCCGATGCCCACTGACGCGCGCACTTGAGAACAGGCAATTTATAGGTGATGACATTGCTGGCGCTGACAATGCTGTTGTCAAGTAGTGACAGAGCACCGTTGGTGTTCCAACGGTGGCAGGTAGCGAAACCAGAACAGGCAACCCGCCAGCTACTGGAGGGAGGTCATGATTTTCGTCCGCGTATACAGGCGCCGAAAGTTCCAAGGGCACTTGAGGGAAGACAGCGCACTAGGGACAGGCGAGAACCAGCAACCGGGTAACGAAAACGAACGGATGAAGCAGCGTCTGCATCCTTGCCGCTCTCCGATGCTCTCCGACGCGCGCACTTGAGAACAGGCAATTTAAAGATGATGGCGATGCTGGCGCTGACAATGCTGTGTTCTTGTATTGACACAGCACCGAAGGTGTTCCAACGGCGGCATGTAGCAAAACCAGAACAGCCAACCCGCAAGCTGCTGAAGGAAGGTCATGGTCTTCGTCTGCGTATACAGGCGTCGAATGTTCCTAGGGCACTTGAGCGAAGACAGCGCACCAGGGATAGGCGAGGACCAGCAACTGGGTAACGAAAATTAACGGAGGAAGCAGGGTCTGCATCCTTGCCGCTCTGGTGCTCACTGACGCGCGCCCTGAGAAATGGCAATTTAAAGATGATGACGATGCTGGCGCTGACAATGGTCTTGTCTTGTAGTGACAGAGCACCAGTGGTGTTCAGAGTGGCAGGTAGCGAAGACAGAACTGGCAACCCGCAACTTCTCGAGAAAGGTCATGGTTTTCGTCCACGTATTCTGGCGCCGAAAGTTCCAAGAACACTTGGGCGAAGACAGAGCACCAGAGATAGGCGAAGATCAGCAACTGGGAAACGAAAAGGAACGGATAAAGCAGAGTCTGAATCCTTGCCGCTCTCCGATGCCCACTGAAGCGCGCACTTGAGAACAGGCTATTTATAGGTGATGATGATGCTGGCGCTGAAAATGCTGTTGTCTTGTAGTGACAGAGCACCTGTTGTGCCCAACGGTGGCAGGTTGCGAAACCAGAACAGGCAACCCGCAAGCTGCTGGAGGAAGGTCATGGTCTTCGTCCGCGTATTCAGGCGCCGAAAGTTCCAAGAACACTTGGGCGAAGACAGCGCACAAGAGATAGGCGAAGACCAGCAACTGGGCAACGAAAAGGAACGGATAAAGTAGCGTCTGAATTCTTGCCGCTCTCCGATGACCACTGAAGCGCGCACTTGAGAACAGGCAATTTATAGGTGATGAAGATATTGGCGGTGACAATGCTGTTGTCTAGTAGTGACAGAGCACCGGTGGTATTCGAGCAGGGGCAGGTAGCGAAGCCAGAAGAGGCAACCCACAAGCTGCTGGAGGAAGGTCATGGTCTTCGTCCGCGTATACAGGCGTCGAAAGCTCGAAGTGCACTTGGCCCAAGACAGCGCACCAGGGATAGGCGAGGACCAGCAACAGGGTAACGAAAACGAACGGATGAAGCAGCGTCTGCATCCTTGCGCTGCGCGATGCTCACTGACGCGCGCACTTGAGAACAGGCAATTTATTGGTGATGACGATGCTTTCACTGACGACGCTGTTGTCTTGTAGTGACAGAGCACCAGTGGTGTTCAGAGTGGCAGGTAGCTAAGACAGAACTGGCAACCCGCAACTTCTCGAGAAAGGTCATGGTTTTCATCCACGTATTCAGGCGCCGAAAGTTCCAAGAACACTTGGGCGAAGACAGAGCACCAGAGATAGGCGAAGACCAGCAACTGGGAAACGAAAAGGAACGGATAAAGCAGCGTCTGCATCCTTAGCCGTTCTCCGATGCCCACTGACGCGCACACTTGAGAACAGGCAATTTATAGGTGATTACGATACTGGCGGTGACAATGCTGTTGTCTTGTAGTGACAGAGCACCGGTGGTGTTCAAACAGGGGCAGGTAGCGAAAACAGAGAGGCAACCCGCAAGCGCTGGAGGAAGGTCATGGTCTTCGTCCGCGTACAAAGGCGTCGAAAGTTCCAAGGGCACTGGAGCGAAGAGAGCGCACGAGAGATAGGCGAGGACCAGCAACTGGGTAATGAAAAAGAACGGATGAAGCAGCGTCTTCGTCCTTGCCGCTCTCAGATGCTCACTGAAGCGCGCACTTGAGAACAGGCAATTTATAGATAATGACGATGCTGGCGCTGACAATGCTGTTGTCTTGTAGTGACACAGCACCGGTGGTCTTCCAACGGCGGCAGGTAACAAATCCAGAACTGGCAACCCGCAAGCTGCTGGAGGAAGGTAATCGTCTTCGTCCGCGTATACAGGCGTCGAAAGTTCCAAGGGCACTTGAGCGAAGACTGCGCACCTGGGATAGGCGAGGACCAGCAACTGGCTAACGAAAATGAACGGAGGAAGCAGCGTCTGCATCCTTGCCGCTCTGATGCCCACTGACGCGCACACTTGAGAACAGGCAATTTATAGGTGATTACGATACTGGCGGTGACAATGCTGTTGTCTTGTAGTGACAGAGCACCGGTGGTATTCCAACGGTGGCAGGTTGCGAAACCAGAACAGGCAACCCGCAAGCTGAAGGAGGAAGGTCATGGTCTTCGTCCGCGTATACAGGCGTCCAAAGCTCGAAGTGCACTTGGCCCAAGACAGCGCACCAGGGATAGGCGAGGACCAGCAACCGGGTAACGAAAACGGACGGATGAAGCAGCGTCTGCATCCTTGCGCTCTCCAATGCTCATTGACGCGCGCACGTTAGAACAGGCAATTTATAGGTGATGACGATGCTGCAGCTGACAATGCTTTTGTCTTGTAGTGACAGCACCGGTGTGTTCCAAACGTGGCAGGTAGCGAAACCAGAACAGGCAACCCTCAAGCTACTGGAGGAAGGTCATGGTTTTCGTCCCATGCGTCGAAAGCTCCAAAAGGCACTTGGGCTAAGACAGCGCACCAGGGATAGGCGAGGTCCAGCAACTGGGTAACGAAAAGGAACGGATAAATCAGCGTCTGCATCCTTGGAGCTCTCCGATGACACTAACGCGCGCACTTGAGAACAGGCAATTTATAGGTGACGACGATACTGGCGGCGACAATGCTGTCTTGTATTGACAGAGCACCGGTGGTGTTCAAAGAGGGGCAGGTAGCGAAGCCAGAAGAGGCAACCCGCAAGCTGCTGGAGGAAGGTAATGTCTTCGTCCGCGTGTAAAGGCGTCGAAAGTTCCAATCGCACTTGAGCGAAGACAGCGCACCAGAGATAGGCGAGGACCAGCAACTGGGAAACGAAAAGGAACGGATGAAGCAGCGTTTGCATCCTTGCCGCTCTCCGATGCTCACTGACGCGCGCACTTGAGAACAGGCAATTTATAGGTGATGACGATGCTGGCGCTGACAACGCTGTTGTCTTGTAGTGACAGAGCACCAGTGGTGTTCCAACGGTGGCAGGTAGCGAAGCCAGAAGAGGCAACCCGCAAGCTGCTGGAGGAAGGTCATGGTCTTCGTCGGCGTATACAGGCGTCCAAAGCTCCAAAGGCACTTGGGCTAAGACAGCGCACCAGGGATAGGCGAGATCCAGCAACTGGGTCAAGAAAAAGAACGGATGAAGCAGCGTCTTCATCCTTGCCGCTCTCCGATGCTCACTGAAGCGCGCACTTGAGAACAGGCAATTTATAGGTGATGACGATGCTGGCGCTGACAACGCTGTTGTCTTGTAGTGACAGAGCACCAGTGGTGTTCCAATGGTGGCAGGTAGCGAAGCCAGAAGAGGCAACCCGCAAGCTGCTGTAGGAAGGTCATGGTCTTCGTCCGCGTATACAGGCGTCGAAAGCTCCAAAGGCACTTGGGCTAAGACAGCGCACCAGGGATAGGCGAGGTCAAGCAACTGGGTAACGAAAAGGAACGGATAAATCAGCGTCTGCATCCTTGGAGCTCTCCGATGACACTAACGCGCGCACTTGAGAACAGGCAATTTATAGGTGACGACGATACTGGCGGCGACAATGCTGTCTTGTATTGACAGAGCACCGGTGGTGTTCAAAGAGGGGCGGGTAGCGAAGCCAGAAGAGGCAACCCGCAAGCTGCTGGAGGAAGGTCATGGTCTTCGTCCGCGTATAAAGGCGTCGAAAGTTCCAATCGCACTTGAGCGAAGACAGCGCACCAGAGATAGGCGAGGACCAGCAACTGGGAAACGAAAAGGAACGGATGAAGCAGCGTTTGCATCCTTGCAGTTCTCCGATGCTCACTGACGCGCGCACTTGAGAACAGGCAATTTATAGGTGATGACGATGCTGGCGCTGACAACGCTGTTGATTTGTAGTGACAGAGCACCAGTGGTGTTCAAACAGTGGCAGGTAGCGAAGCCAGAACAGGCAACCCGCCACTTCTCGAGAAAGGTCTTGGTCTTCGTCCGCGTATTCAGGCGCCGAAAGTTCCAAGAACACTTGGGCGAAGACAACGCACCAAGCATAGGCGAGGACCAGCAACTGGGTAACGAAAAAGAACAGATGAAGCAGCGTCTGCATCCTTGCAGTTCTCCGATGCTCACTGACGCGCACTTGAGAACAGGCAATTTATAGGTGATGACGATGCTGGCGCTGACAACGCTGTTGATTTGTAGTGACAGAGCACCAGTGGTGTTCAAACAGTGGCAGGTAGCGAAGCCAGAACCGGCAACCCGCCACTTCTCGAGAAAGGTCTTGGTCTTCGTCCCCGTATTCAGGCGCCGAAAGTTCCAAGAACACTTGGGCGAAGACAACGCACCAAGGATAGGCGAGGGGCGAGGACCAGCAACTGGGTAACGAAAAAGAACGGATGAAGCAGCGTTTTCATCCTTGCCGCTCTCTGATGCTCACTGACGCGCGCACTTGAGAACAGGCAATTTATAGACGGTGACGATGCTGGCGCTGACAATGCTGTTGTCTTGTACACAATTTCACCAGCGCTGCGACTAGGAACAAGGACAGAGAAGGAAGACGAGGACTCTGTTCTAGTTCCTAGTCGCAGCGCTGGTGAAATTGTGAATATGTACCAACTAGCTCAAACCACCATTTTGCTACTGTTGTCTTGAAGTGACAGAGCCCCGGCGGTGTTCCAACGGTGGCATGTCGCGAAACCAGAAGAGGCAACTGCGGGAAGCTGCTGGAGGAAGGTCATGGTGTTCGTCGGCGTATACAGGCGTCCAAAGCTCCAAGGGCACTTGGGCCAAGACAGCGCACCAGGGATAATCGAGGACAAGCAACAGGGTAACGAAAACGAACGGATGAAGCAGCGTCTGCATCCTTGCGCTCCCCGATGCTCACTGACGCGCGCACTTGAGAACAGGCAATTTATAGATGATGACGATGCTGGCGCTGACAATGCTGTTATCTTGTGGTGACAGAGCACCGGTGGTGTTCCAACGGTGGCAGGTAGCGAAGCGAGAAGAGGCAACCCGCAAGCTGCTGGAGGAAGGTCATGGTCTTCGTCAGCGTATACAAGCGTCCAAAGCTCGAAGTGCACTTGGCCCAAGACAGCGCACCACGGATAGGCGAGGACCAGCAACAGGGTAACGAAAACGAACGGATGAAGCAGCGTCTGCATCCTTGCGCTCCCCGATGCTCACTGACGCGCGCACTTGAGAACAGGCAATTTATTGGTGATGACGACGCTTTCACTGACGACGCTGTTGTCTTGTAGTGACAGAGCACCAGTGGTGTTCAGAGTGGCAGGTAGCTAAGACAGAACTGGCAACCCGCAACTTCTCGAGAAAGGTCATGGTTTTCATCCACGTATTCAGGCGCCGAAAGTTCCAAGAACACTGACCAGCAACTGGGAAACAAAAAGGAACGGATAAACCAGCGTCTGCATCCTTAGCCGTTCTCCGATGCCCACTGACGCGCACACTTGAGAACAGGCAATTTATAGGTGATGACGATGCTAGCGCTGACAACGCTGTTGTCTTGTAGTGACAGAGCACCAGTGGTGTTCAAACAGTGGCAGGTCGCGAAACCAGAAGAGGCAACCGGCAAGCTTCTGGAGGAAGGTCATGGTCTTCGTCGGCGTATACAGCGCGTCCAAAGCTCCAAAGGCACTTGGGCTAAGACAGCGCACCAGGGATAGGCGAGATCCAGCAACTGGGTAACGAAAAGGAACGGATAAATCAGCGTCTGCATCCTTGGAGCTCTACGATGACACTAACGCGCGCACTTGAGAACAGGCAATTTATAGGTGACGACGATGCTGGCGCTGACAACGCTGTTGTCTTGTAGTGACAGAGCACCAGCGGTGTTCCAACGGTGGCAGGTAGCGAAGCCAGAAGAGGCAACCCGCCACTTCTCGAGAAAGGTCTTGGTCTTCGTCCGCGTATTCAGGCGCCGAAAGTTCCAAGAACACTTGGGCGAAGACAACGCACCAGGGATAGGCGAGGACCAGCAACTGGGTAACGAAAAACAACGGATGAAGCAGCGTTTTCATCCTTGCCGCTCTCTGATGCTCTCTGACGCGCAAACTTGACAACAGGGAATTTAAAGATGATGGCGATGCTGGCGCTGACAATGCTGTTGTCTTGTAGTGACAGAGCACCGGTGGTGTTCCAACCGTGGCATGTAGCGAAGCCAGAACAGGCAACCCGCAAGCTGCTCGAGAAAGGTCATGGTCTTCGTTCACGTATTCAGGCGCCGAAAGTTCCAAGGACTCTTTGGCGAAGACACCGCACCAGGGATAGGCGAGGACCAGCAACTGGGTAACGAAAAGGAACGGATGAAGCAGCCTCTGAATCCTAGCCGCTCTCATATGCCCACTGACGCGCACACTTGAGAACAGGCAATTTATAGGTGATTACGATACTGGCGGTGACAATGCTGTTGTCTTGTAGTGACAGAGCACCGGTGGTGTTCAAACAGGGGCAGGTAGCGAAAACAGAGAGGCAACCCGCAAGCGCTGGAGGAAGGTCATGGTCTTCGTCCGCGTATAAAGGCGTCGAAAGTTCCAAGGGCACTTGAGCGAAGACTGCGCACCTGGGATAGGCGAGGACCAGCAACTGGCTAACGAAAATGAACGGAGGAAGCAGCGTCTGCATCCTTGCCGCTCTGATGCTCACTGACGCACGCACTTGAGAAATGGCAGTTTATAGATGATGACGATGCTGGCGCTGACAATGGTCTTGTCTTGTAGTGACAGAGCACCAGTGGTGTTCAAACAGTGGCATGTAGCGAAGCCAGAACAGGCAACCCGCAAGCTGCTCGAGAAAGGTCATGGTCTTCGTACACGTATTCAGGCGCCGAAAGTTCCAAGGGAACCTGGGCGAAGACAGCGCTCCAGGGATAGGCGAGGACCAGCAACTGGGTAACGAAAAAGAACGAGTGAAGCAGCGTTTGCATCCTTGCCGCTCTCTGATGCTCTCTGACGCGCAAACTTGACAACAGGGAATTTAAAGATGATGGCGATGCTGGCGCTGACAATGCTGTTGTCTTGTAGTGACAGAGCACCGGTGGTGTTCCAACCGTGGCAGGTAGCGAAACCAGAACAGGCAACCCGCAAGCTACTGGAGGAAGGTCATGGTCTTCGTCCGCTCTCCGATGCCCACTGAAGCGCGCACTTGAGAACAGGCAATTTATAGGTGATGATGATGCTGGCGCTGAAAATGCTGTTGTCTTGTAGTGACAGAGCACCGGTGGTGTTCCAACGGTGGCAGGTAGCGAAACCAGAAGAGGCAACCCGCAAGCTGCTGCAGGAAGGTCATGGTCTTCGTCCGTGTATAGAGGCATCGAAAGTTCCAAGTGCACTTGAGCGAAGACAGCGCACCAGGGATAGGCGAGGACCACGCAACTGGGAAACGAAAAGGAACGGATGAAGCAGCCTCTGAATCCTTGCCGCACTCATATGCCCACTCACGCGCACACTTGAAAACAGGCAATTTATAGGTGATTACGATACTGGCGGTGACAATGCTGTTGTCTTGTAGTGACAGAGCACCGGTGGTGTTCAAACAGGGGCAGGTAGGGAAAACAGAGAGGCAACCCGCAAGCGCTGGAGGAAGGTCATGGTCTTCGTCCGCGTATAATGGCGTCGAAAGTTCCAAGGGCACTGGAGCGAAGAGAGCGCACGAGAGATAGGCGAGGACCAGCAACTGGGTAACGAAAAAGAACGAAAGAAGCAGCGTTTGCATCCTTGCCGCTCTCCGATGCTCTCTGACGCGTGCACATGAGAACTGGCAGTTTATAGATGATGACGATGCTTGCGCTGACAATGCTCTTGTCTTGTAGTGACAGAGCACCGGTGGTGTTCCCACGATGGCAGGTTGCGAAACCAGAACAGGCAACCCGCAAGCTGCTGCCGGAAGGACATGGTCTTCGTCCGCGTATACAAGCATCGGAAGTTCCAAGGGCACTTGAGCGAAGACAGCGCACCAGGGATAGGCGAGGGCCAGCAACTGGGTAACGAAAAATAACGGATGAAGCAGCGTCTGCATCCTTGCCGCTCTCCGATGCTCACTGACGCGCGCTATTGAGAACGGAAAATTTATAGGTGATGACGATGCTGGCACTGACAACGCTGTTGTCTTGTAGTGACAGAGCACCAGTGGTGTTCAAACAGTGGCAGGTAGCGAAGCCAGAACAGGCAACCCGCAACTTCTCGAGAAAGGTCATGGTCTTCGTCCGCGTATTCAGGCGCCGAAACTTCCAAGAACACTTGGGTGAAGACAGCGCACCAGAGATAGGCGAAGACCAGCAACTGGGCAACGAAAAGGAACGGATAAAGCAGCGTCTGAATTCTTGCCGCTCTCCGATGCCCACTGAAGCGCGCACTTGTTCGAGAACAGGCAATATATAGGTGATGAAGATACTGGCGGTGACAATGCTGTTGTCTTGTAGTGACAGAGCACCGGTGGTATTCAAGCAGGGGCAGGTAGCGAAGCCAGAAGACGCAACCCACAAGCTGCTGGAGGAAGGTCATGGTCTTCGTCCGCGTATACAGGCGTCGAAAGCTCCAAGGGCACTTGAGCGAAGACAGCGCACCAGGGATAGGCGAGGTCCAGCAACTGGGTAACGAAAAAGAACGGATGAAGCAGCGTCTGAATTCATGCCGCTGTCCGATGCCCACTGAAGCGCGCACTTGAGAACAGGCAATTTATAGGTGATGACGATGCTGGCGCTGACAATGCTGTTATCTTGTATTGACCGAGCACCGGTGGTGTTCCAATGGTGGCAGGTAGCGAACCCAGAAGAGGCAACCCGCAAGCTGCTGGAGGAAGGTCATGGTCTTCGTCCGCGTATACAGGCGTCGAAAGCTCCAAAGGCACTTGGGCTAAGACAGCGCACCAGGGATAGGCGAGGTCCAGCAACTGGGTAACGAAAAGGAACGGATAAATCAGCGTATGCATCCTTGGAGCTCTCCGATGACACTGACGCGCGCACTTGAGAACAGGCAATTTATAGATGATGACGATGCTGGCGCTGACAATGCTCTTGTCTTGTAGTGACACAGCACCGGTGGTGTTCCAACGGTGGCAGGATGCGAAACCAGAGCAGGCAACCCGCCAGCTGAAGGAGGAAGGTCATGGTCTTCGTCCGCGTATACAGGCGTCCAAAGCTCGAAGGGCACTTGGCCCAAGACAGCGCACCAGGGATAGGCGAGGACCAGCAACAGGGTAACGAAAACGAACGGATGAAGCAGCGTCTGCATCCTTGCCGCTCTCCAATGCTCATTGACGCGCGCACGTTAGAACAGGCAATTTATAGGTGATGACGATGCTGCAGCTCACAATGCTGTTGTCTTGTAGTGACAGCACCGGTGTGTTCCAACCGTGGCAGGTAGCGAAACCAGAACAGGCAACCCGCAAGCTACTGGAGGAAGGTCATGGTCTTCGTCCGCGTATACATGCGTCGAAAGCTCCAAAGGCGCTTGGGCTAAGACAGCGCACCAGGGATAGGCGAGGTCCAGCAACAGGGTAACGAAAACGAACGGAAGAAGCAGCGTCTGCATCCTTGCCGCTCTCCAATGCTCATTGACGCGCGCACGTTAGAACAGGCAATTTATAGGTGATGACGATGCTGCAGCTCACAATGCTGTTGTCTTGTAGTGACAGCACCGGTGTGTTCCAACCGTGGCAGGTAGCGAAACCAGAACAGGCAACCCGCAAGCTACTGGAGGAAGGTCATGGTCTTCGTCCGCGTATACATGCGTCGAAAGCTCCAAAGGCGCTTGGGCTAAGACAGCGCACCAGGGATAGGCGAGGTCCAGCAACAGGGTAACGAAAACGAACGGATGAAGCAGCGTCTGCATCCTTGCCGCTCTCCAATGCTCATTGACGCGCGCACGTTAGAACAGGCAATTTATAGGTGATGACGATGCTGCAGCTCACAATGCTGTTGTCTTGTAGTGACAGCACCGGTGTGTTCCAACCGTGGCAGGTAGCGAAACCAGAACAGGCAACCCGCAAGCTACTGGAGGAAGGTCATGGTCTTCGTCCGCGTATACATGCGTCGAAAGCTCCAAAGGCGCTTGGGCTAAGACAGCGCACCAGGGATAGGCGAGGTCCAGCAACAGGGTAACGAAAACGAACGGATGAAGCAGCGTCTGCATCCTTGCCGCTCTCCAATGCTCATTGACGCGCGCACGTTAGAACAGGCAATTTATAGGTGATGACGATGCTGCAGCTCACAATGCTGTTGTCTTGTAGTGACAGCACCGGTGTGTTCCACCGTGGCAGGTAGCGAAACCAGAACAGGCAACCCGCAAGCTACTGGAGGAAGGTCATGGTCTTCGTCCGCGTATACATGCGTCGAAAGCTCCAAAGGCGCTTGGGCTAAGACAGCGCACCAGGGATAGGCGAGGTCCAGCAACAGGGTAACGAAAACGAACGGATGAAGCAGCGTCTGCATCCTTGCCGCTCTCCAATGCTCATTGACGCGCGCACGTTAGAACAGGCAATTTATAGGTGATGACGATGCTGCAGCTCACAATGCTGTTGTCTTGTAGTGACAGCACCGGTGTGTTCCAACCGTGGCAGGTAGCGAAACCAGAACAGGCAACCCGCAAGCTACTGGAGGAAGGTCATGGTCTTCGTCCGCGTATACATGCGTCGAAAGCTCCAAAGGCGCTTGGGCTAAGACAGCGCACCAGGGATAGGCGAAGTCCAGCAACAGGGTAACGAAAACGAACGGATGAAGCAGCGTCTGCATCCTTGCCGCTCTCCAATGCTCATTGACGCGCGCACGTTAGAACAGGCAATTTATAGGTGATGACGATGCTGCAGCTCACAATGCTGTTGTCTTGTAGTGACAGCACCGGTGTGTTCCACCGTGGCAGGTAGCGAAACCAGAACAGGCAACCCGCAAGCTACTGGAGGAAGGTCATGGTCTTCGTCCGCGTATACATGCGTCGAAAGCTCCAAAGGCGCTTGGGCTAAGACAGCGCACCAGGGATAGGCGAGGTCCAGCAACAGGGTAACGAAAACGAACGGATGAAGCAGCGTCTGCATCCTTGCCGCTCTCCAATGCTCATTGACGCGCGCACGTTAGAACAGGCAATTTATAGGTGATGACGATGCTGCAGCTCACAATGCTGTTGTCTTGTAGTGACAGCACCGGTGTGTTCCAACCGTGGCAGGTAGCGAAACCAGAACAGGCAACCCGCAAGCTACTGGAGGAAGGTCATGGTCTTCGTCCGCGTATACATGCGTCGAAAGCTCCAAAGGCGCTTGGGCTAAGACAGCGCACCAGAGATAGGCGAAGACCAGCAACTGGGAAACGAAAAGGAACGGATGAAGCAGCGTCTGCATCCTTGCCGCTCTCCGATGCTCACTGACGCGCGCACTTGAGAACAGGCAATTTATAGGTGATGATGATGCTGGCGCTGACAACGCTGTTGTCTTGTAGTGACAGAGCACCGGTGGTCTTCCAACGGCGGCATGTAGTAAAACCAGAACAGGCAACCCGCAAGCTGCTGGAGGAAGGTAATGGTCTTCGTCCGCGTATTCAGGCGCCGAAAGTTCCAAGAACACTAAGGTGAAGACAGCGCACCAGAGATAGGCGAAGACCAGCAACTGGGCAACGAAAAGGAACGAATAAAGCAGCGTCTGAATTCATGCCGCTCTCCGATGCCCACTGAAGCGCGCACTTGAGAACAGGCATTTTATAGGTGATGAAGATACTGGCGGTGACAATGCTGTTGTCTTGTAGTGACAGAGCACCGGTGGTGTTCCAACGGTGGCAGGTTGCGAAACCAGAACAGGCAACCCGCAAGCTGCTGCAGGAAGGTCATGGTATTCGTCCGCGTATACAGGCGTCGAAAGCTCCAAAGGCACTTGGGCTAAGACAGCGCACCAGAGATAGGCGAAGACCAGCAACTGGGAAACGAAAAGGAACGGATAAAGCAGCCTCTGAATCCTTGCCGCTCTCAGATGCCCACTGACGCGCACACTTGAGAACAGGCAATTTATAGGTGATGACGATGCTGGCGCTGACAATGCTGTTGTATTGTAGTGACAGAGCACCGGTGGTGTTCAAACAGTGGCAGGCAGCGAAGCCAGAACAGGCAACCCGCAACTTCTCGAGAAAGGTCATGGTCTTCGTCCGCGTATTCAGGCGCCGAAAGTTCAAAGAACACTTGGGCGAAGACAGCGCACCAGAGATAGGCGAAGACCAGCAACTGGGAAACGAAAAGGAACGGATAAAGCAGAGTCTGAATCCTTGCCGCTCTCCGATGCTCTCTGAAGCGCGCACTTGAGAACAGGCAATTTATAGGTGGTGACGATGCTGGCGCTGACAACGCTGTTTTCTTGTAGTGACAGAGCACCAGTGGTGTTCAAACAGTGGCAGGCAGCGAAGCCAGAACAGGCAACCCGCAACTTCTCGAGAAAGGTCATGGTCTTCGTCCGCGTATTCAGGCGCCGAAAGTTCAAAGAACACTTGGGCGAAGACAGCGCACCAGAGATAGGCGAAGACCAGCAACTGGGAAACGAAAAGGAACGGATAAAGCAGCCTCTGAATCCTTGCCGCTCTCAGATGCCCACTGACGCGCACACTTGAGAACAGGCAATTTATAGGTGATGATGATGCTGGCGCTGACAATGCTGTTGTATTGTAGTGACAGAGCACCGGTGTTGCATTTCTATTGCTGGTGAATGCTTTTCTGTTCTAAAATATCTTCTTCTTTTGTCCGGAGATGTTGAGATGAACCCTGGTCCGGACAAACTTGATAGTGTTCTTGCTGAACTCAAGAAGTTGTCAGCCGGTCAAGGCCAAATAATCGCGGATGTACAGGACCTTAAAGGTCAGATGCGTTCTGTCGACCAAACCATTTCCGACCTGAGCAAACGCCTAGCAGACCTGGAAAGCCTCTTTCAGGACATTGCTACCCTAAAATCTGATCTAGAATCCGTCAATTCCATTGCCGCCGGGACGGCAGCTCTTGTTACTAACCTTGAGGCCCGAATAGACGACACAGAAAACAGATCACGCCGCAACAACCTGATATTCTATGGCCTTCCAGACTCCAATCCCCGCGAATCATTCATCGAATCTGAAGAAATAATAATTAAGCACTGTCAGAATAAGTTAAAGTTAACCTTAGAGCCCAGTCAGATAGAGCGTGCCCATCGCTTGGGACGCCATAACGAGGACCGCCAACGGCCAATTATAGCAAAATTCGTCTCCTTCAAAACCAAAGAAACTATCCTTTCCAAAGGTCCTATGCTGAAGGACACGAACTATAGCATTGGAGAAGATTTTACCCGCTCTGTTCAAAAAGCCCGCAAACATCTTGTCGCATTTGCAAGAGCAGAAACCGGACCGTTTTCTTTGCGGTACAAGACCCTATTTCTCGGCAAAAAACGCTACACTTTTGATGCTGCCACCGAAATGGTGAAAGAAATAGCATAGCGCTCACCGCACAATCGTCACTTATCTAATCCACGCCATACCTCCCCTCGACAGAATATTTCTTTTTCGGTTATCTATACTAATATACGCAGTCTGCTTTCAAAGCGCGATAGTGTATCCAGCCTTGTATCTTCAACAGGCTCTAACCTGCTTGTGCTGACAGAGACTTGGCTGACCGATAATGTGGGCGACACTGAAGTTCTGTGCAACTTACCTAATTTTAACCTTTTCCGTGCCGATCGCAAAGTCCCCCGAGGAGGAGGCGTCCTTATCGCTACCAGCAATCAACTACAGTGTTCCCACATTAACATCCAATCTGACCTCGAAATATTATGGCTGCTTTGTCGCGCCACGCCAGTGTCTATACTAATTGGTGTTTGCTATAGGCCCCCCCACAATAACCCCGAATTCCCTCGAAAGCTGCACAACATTCTGAACCAACTTACAACAAAACACCCTAATGCACACGTGCTCCTTTTTGGAGATTTTAACTATCCTGACATAGATTGGAATAACCCTCATCAGCCTATTTTTAGACAGCATGAATCACAGGAGTTTGTGGATGTGTGCTTAAATTTTAATCTTACTCAATTAGTAACCCAGCCTACACGCATCGCCGGAGACACCGCAAACATTCTTGACCTTATACTATCTAGCCACCCCGAATGCCTCAACTCCATTACTTATCTCCGGGAAATTAGTGATCACAAAGTCATCCATGCGTCTTTTACCTTCACTCCAACAATAAAAGAAACTTCCAAAAAAACAATCACCCTTTATAACAAAGGTAACTATGAGGCTATAAACAGGGCGTTGGACGCTTATTTCCCATCTTTTCAGCACTCTTTCCCGGAACAAACCATCCACGAAAATTGGTCGATGTTTATTCATAAAATCAACGAACTTACTAACAAATATGTTCCCAAATGCAGCTTCCGCGCAACCAAACAGAAACCATGGTTTACCAAGGCTCTAGGAAGACTAGAAAACAAAAAGAAACGCTTGTTCCGCAGTGCTAAACAGACTGGAAATGACTACGCATGGGAAAAATATTACGCTGCCGAAAAGACATACCTGGTCGCAGTAAAAAACGCTAAACGCTCATTTTATCATACTGACCTTCCCAACATACTTAAAGATAACCCGACAAAATTCTGGCAGCTTTTAAATCCGCAATCTATACGCACTATTACCTTAACTGATGATTCCGGGCGTGCTGTTTCTGATGTCGAGTGTGCTAACATATTTAATTCTGCCTTCGCATCTGTATTCACTCATGAACAGGAACCGCCCCCCCTCATGACAGCAAATGACCAAAGAAGTTTAATGCCAGCCGTTACTTTCTCTGAGGCCGGCATATCATGTCTCATAGATAAACTAAAACTGTCATCATCTGCCGGCTTTGACGAAATCAACACCAAGGTACTAAAAAACGTTAACCATACTTCTGTCAAATTTTTATGCCTGCTGTTCTCACAGTCTCTTTCTACAGGTGTCATACCCCATGACTGGAAAGTGGGGAAGGTCGTTCCGGTCCACAAGTCGGGTAACAAAGATTCACCACTTAATTACCGACCCATATCACTCACCAGCATACCATGTAAACTCATGGAACACGTCATTTATTCTTTAAAAATGCATTTTCTGGATTCAAATAACTTTTTTCACCCATCGCAGCACGGATTTCGCAAAGGATACTCATGTGAAAGTCAACTAGCACTTTACGTTCATGACTTGCATGCCAATCTTGATGCTAACCTCCAAACTGACGCAATTTTTCTCGACTTCGCTAAAGCATTTGACAAGGTACCTCATAACCACTTATTTCTGAAACTCTCTCGCCTAAACTTGCATCCCGACATACTAGCATGGATAAAAGAATTCTTAACTCACCGCTTCCAATCAGTCGTTGCCAATAACCAAATGTCTGACCTCCTACCAGTCTCCTCAGGCGTGCCCCAAGGATCCGTCCTTGGGCCACTCTTGTTTCTAATTTATATTAACGACCTACCTGAGAAATTAGATTGCCATATTCGGATGTTTGCTGATGATTGTGTTATTTACAGAACAGTCACTAACACCTTTGACCAACAATCCCTTCAAAATAATTTAACTCATGTACAAGACTGGTGCAGTGAATGGCTAATGACACTTAACACAAGTAAATGCAAATATATGTCGTTCCATCGTCGCCGTTACCCTCTTCTGTTCCAATACAGCATATCTAACGTTCCTCTCGATCTTGTCCAATCATACAAATACCTTGGTGTTCATATTTGTCATGATCTTACATGGAATACGCATATTTCAAGCATCATATCATCCGCCAACAGAACACTAGGATTCTTAAAGCGTCACCTACGCTCTGCACCTCAGCATGTCAAGCTCCTCGCATACAAATCATTAGTCCGATCAAAACTAGAATACGCATCTCCCATCTGGTCTCCAAAGCAAGCATATCTCTGTAATTCAATTGAAGCAGTTCAAAACCGAGCAACTAGATTCATTCATTCATCGTATTCTTTTGATATCAGCATATCATCCCTCAAATCACAGTCCAGCCTACCTACCCTTGCTCATCGCCGCTACATTGCTAGTTTATGTTTGTTTCACAAGTTTTTTTTTACTCTGAGCTACGACAGGAACCCTACATCTGCGCACCACCACCACGCATCTCCCTCCGCACCGGCCATCAGCAGCAAGTGTCACGACCTCGCGCCCGCACCACTACATTTTCTTCATCATTCTTCCCCCGGACCGCGAACGACTGGAACGGCCTTCCCCGTGAACTTGCTGCTATCACATGCCAATCATTGTTCATCGAAGAAATCACGCGTGTACTTGCTTAGTGATAATCTTATATTTGTATAACTTTCAACTTATCTGTTTAGTCTCTCTGTTTTTCATTTCTGTGTGCCCCACCCCTTATGTAATACCCTCTAACGAGGGTTTTTAAGGTATTAAAGTGAAGTGAAGTGAAGTGAAGTGTTCCAACGGTGGCAGGTTGCGAAATCAGAACAGGCAACCCGCAAGCTGAAGGAGGGCGGTCATGGTCTTCGTCCGCGTATACAGGCGTCGAAAGCTCCAAAGGCACTTGGGCTAAGACATCGCAACAGGGATGGGCGAGGTCCAGCAACTGGGTAACGAAAAAAAACGGATGAAGCAGCGTCTGCATCCTTGCAGCTCTCCGATGCTCACTGACGCGCACTTGAGAACAGGCAATTTATAGGTGATGACGATGCTGGCGCTGACAACGCTGTTGTTTTGTAGTGACAGAGCACCAGTGGTGTTCAAACAGTGGCAGGTAGCGAAGCCAGAACAGGCAACCCGTAACTTCTCGAGAAAGGGCATGGTCTTCGTCCGCGTATTCAGGCGCCGAAAGTTCCAAGAACACTTGGGCGAAGACAACGCACCAGGGATAGGCGAGGACCAGCAACTGGGTAACGAAAAAGAACGGATGAAGCAGCGTTTTCATCCTTGCCGCTCTCTGATGCTCACTGACGCGCGCACTTGAGAACAGGCAATTTATAGACAGTGACGATGCTGGCGCTGACAATGCTGTTGTCTTGTAGTGAACGGGCACCGGCGGTGTTCCAACGGTGGCAGGTCGCGAAACCAGAAGAGGCAACCCGCAAGCTGCTGGAGGAAGGTCATGGTCATCGTCGGCGTATACAGGCGTCCAAAGCTCCAAGGGCACTTGGGCCAAGACAGCGCACCAGGGATAGGCGAGGACCAGCAACTGGGCAACGAAAAAGAACGAATGAAGCAGCGTTTGCATCCTTGCCGCTCTCCGATGCTCTCTGACGCGCGCACTTGAGAACTGGCAATTTATATATGATGACGACGCTGGCGCTGACAATGCTGATGTCTTGTAGTGACACAGCACCGGTGGTGTTCCCACGATGGCAGGTAGCGAACCCAGAACAGGACACCCGCAACTTCTCGAGAAAGGTCATGGTCTTCGTCCGCGTATTCAGGCGCCGAAAGTTCCAAGAACACTTGGGCGAAGACAGCGCACCAGAGATAGGCGAAGACCAGCGACTGGGCAACGAAAAGGAGCGGATAAAGCAGCGTCTGAATTCTTGCCGCTCTCCGATGCCCACTGAAGCGCGCACTTGAGAACAGGCAATTTATAGGTGATGACGATGCTGGCGCTGACAATGCTGTTGTCTTGTAGTGACAGATCACCGGTGGTGTTCCAAGGGTGGCAGGTCGCAAAACCAGAAGAGGCAACCCGCAAGCTGCTGGAGGAAGGTCATGGTCTTCGTCGGCGTATACAGGCGTCCAAAGCTGCAAGGGCACTTGGGCCAAGACTGCGCACCAGGGATAGGCAAGAACCAGCAACTGGGAAGCGAAAAGGAACGGATGAAGCAGCCTCTGAATCCTTGCCGCTTTCAGATACTCACTGACGCGCGCACTTGAGAACTGGCAGTTTATAGATGATGACGATGCTGGCGCTGACAATGCTCTTGTCTTGTAGTGACAGAGCACCGGTGGTGTTCCCACGATGGCAGGTAGCGAACCCAGAACAGGACACCCGCAACTTCTCGAGAAAGGTCATGGTCTTCGTCCGCGTATTCAGGCGCCGAAAGTTCCAAGAACACTTGGGCGAAGACAGCGCACCAGAGATAGGCGAAGACCAGCGACTGGGCAATGAAAAGGAGCGGATAAAGCAGCGTCTGAATTCTTGCCGCTCTCCGATGCCCACTGAAGCGCGCACTTGAGAACAGGCAATTTTAGGTGATGAAGATACTGGCGGTGACAATGCTGTTGTCTTGTAGTGACAGAGCACCGGTGGTATTCAAGCAGGGGCAGGTAGCGAAGCCAGAAGAGGCAACCCACTAGCTGCTGGAGGAAGGTCATGGTCTTCGTCCGCGTATACAGGCGTCGAAAGCTCCAAGGGCACTTGAGCGAAGACAGCGCACCAGAGATAGGCGAGGACCAGCAACTAGGAAAGGAAAAGGAACGGATCAAGCAGCGTCTGCATCCTTGGAGGTCTCCGGTGCTCACTGACGCGCGCACTTGAGAACAGGCAATTTATAGGTGATGACGATGCTGGCGCTGACAACGCTGTTGTCTTGCAGTGACAGAGCACCGGTGGTGTTCAAACAGTGGCAGGTAGCGAAGCCAGAACAGGCAACCCGCAACTTCTCTAGAAAGGTTATGGTCTTCGTCCGCGTATTCAGGCGCCGAAAATTCTAAGGACACTTGGGAGAAGACAGCGCACCAGAGATAGGCGAGGACCAGCAACTGGGTAACGAAAAAGAACGGATGAAGCAGCGTCTGCATCCTTGCCGCTCTCCGGTGCACACTGACGCGCGCACTTGAGAACAGGCAATTTATAGTTGATGACGATGCTGGCGCTGACAATGGTCTTGTCTTGTAGTGACAGAGCACCAGTGGTGTTCCCACGATGGCAGGTTGCGAAACCAGAACAGGCAACCCGCAAGCTGCTGGCGGAAGGACATGGTCTTCGTCCGCGTATACAAGCATCGAAAGTTCCAAGGGCACATGGCCCAAGACAGCGCACCAGGGATAGGCGAGGACCAGCGACTGGGTAACGAAAAAGAACGGATGAAGCAGCGTCTGCATCCTTGCCGCTCTCCGGTGCTCACTGACGCGCGCACTTGAGAACAGGCAATTTATAGGTGATGACGATGCTGGCGCTGACAATGCTGTTGTGTTGGAGTGACAGAGCACCGGTGGTGTTCCAACGGTGGCAGGTTGCGAAACCAGAACAGGCAACCCGCAAGCTGCTGGAGGAAGGTCATGGTCTTCGTCGGCGTATAAAGGCGTCGAAAGTTCCAAGGGCACTAGAGGAGAGACAGCGCACCAGGGATAGGCGAGGACCAGCAACTAGGAAAGGAAAAGGAACGGATCAAGCAGCGTCTGCGTCCTTGCCGCTCTCCGATGCGCACTGACGCGCGCACTTGAGAGCAGGCAATTTATAGATGATGACGATGCTGGCGCCGACAACGCTGTTGTCTTGTAGTCACAGAGCACCAGTGGTGCTCCAACGGTGGCAGGTCGCGAAACCAGAAGAGGCAACCCGCAAGCTGCTGGAGGAAGGTCATGGTCTTCGTCGGCGTATACAGGCGTCCAAATCTCCAAAGGCACTTGGGCTAAGCGCACCAGAGATAGGCGAGGTCCAGCAACTGGGTAAAGAAAAAGAACGGATGAAGCAGCGTCTGCATCCTTGCAGCTCTCCGGTGCTCACTGACGCGCGCACTTGAGAACAGGCAATTTATAGGTGATGACGATGCTGGCGCTGACAACGCTGTTGTCTTGTAGTGACAGAGCACCGGTGGTGTTCAAACAGTGGCAGGTAGCGAAGCCACAACAGGCAACCCGCAACTTCTCGAGAAAGTTTATGGTCGTCGTCCGCGTATTCAGGCGCCGAAAATTCTAAGAACACTTGGGAGAAGACAGCGCACCAGGGATAGGCTAAGACCAGCAACTGGGTAACGAAAAAGAACGGATAAAGCAGCGTCTCCATCCTTGCCGCTCTCCGGTGCTCACTGACGCGCGCACTTGAGAACAGGCAGTTTATAGATGACGATGCTGGCGCTGAAAATGCTTTTATCTTGTGGTGACAGAGCACCGGTGGTATTCAAACAGAAGCAGGTAGCGAAGACAGAAGAGGCAACCTACAAGCTGCTGGAGGAAGGTCATGGTCTTCGTCCGCGTATACAGGCGTCGAAAGCTCCAAGGGCACTTGAGCGAAGACAGCGCACCAGGAATAGGCGAGGTCCAGCAACTGGGTAAAGAAAAAGAACGGATGAAGCAGCGTCTTCATCCTTGCCGCTCTCCGGTGCACACTGACGCGCGCACTTGAGAACAGGCAAGTTATAGATGATGACGATGCTGGCGCTGACAATGCTGTTATCTTGTGGTGACAGAGCACCGGTGGTGTTCCAACGGTGGCAGGTCGCGAAACCAGAAGAGGCAACCCGCAAGCTACTGGAGGAAGGTCATGGTCTTCGTCCGAGTATACATGCGTCGAAAGCTCCGAAGGCGCTTGGGCTAAGACAGCGCACCAGGGATAGGCGAGGTCCAGCAACTTGGTAACGAAAAATTACGGATGAAGCAGCGTCTGCATCCTTGCCGCTCTCCGATGCAATCTGACGCGCGCACTTGAGAACAGGCAATTATAGGTGGTGACGATGCTGGCGCTGACAACGCTGTTTTCTTGTAGTGACAGAGCACCGGTGGTGTTCCAACGGTGGCAGGTTGCGAAATCAGAACAGGCAACCCGCAAGCTGAAGGAGGAAGGCCATGGTCTTCGTCCGCGTATACAGGCGTCGAAAGCTCCAAGGGCACTTGAGCGAAAACAGCGCACCAGAGATAGGCGAAGACCAGCGACTGGGTAACGAAAAAAAACGGATGAAGCAGCGTCTGCATCCTTGCAGCTCTCCGATGCTCACTGACGCGCACTTGAGAACAGGCAATTTATAGGTGATGACGATGCTGGCGCTGACAACGCTGTGGTTTTGTAGTGACAGAGCACCAGTGGTGTTCAAACAGTGGCAGGTAGCGAAGCCAGAACAGGCAACCCGTAACTTCTCGAGAAAGGTCATGGTCTTCGTCCGCGTATTCAGGCGCCGAAAGTTCCAAGAACACTTGGGCGAAGACAACGCACCAGGGATAGGCGAGGACCAGCAACTGGGTAACGAAAAAGAACGGATGAAGCAGCGTCTGCATCCTTGCAGCTCTCCGATGCTCACTGACGCGCACTTGACAACAGGCAATTTATAGGTGATGACGATGCTGGCGCTGACAACGCTGTTGTCTTGTAGTGACAGAGCACCGGTGGTGTTCAAACAGTGGCAGGTAGCGAAGCCAGAACAGGCAACCCGTAACTTCTCGAGAAAGGTCATGGTCTTCGTCCGCGTATTCAGGCGCCGAAAGTTCCAAGAACACTTGGGCGAAGACAACGCACCAGGGATAGGCGAGGACCAGCAACTGGGTAAAGGAAAAGAACGGATGAAGCAGCGTCTGCATCCTTGCAGCTCTCCGGTGCTCACTGACGCGCGCACTTGAGAACAGGCAATTTATAGGTGATGACGATGCTGGCGCTGACAACGCTGTTGTCTTGTATTGACAGAGCACCGGTGGTGTTCAAACAGTGGCAGGTAGCGAAGCCAGAACAGGCAACCCGCAACTTCTCGAGAAAGGTTATGGTCTTCGTCCGCGTATTCAGGCGCCGAAAATTCTAAGAACACTTGGGAGAAGACAGCGCACCAGGGATAGGCTAAGACCAGCAACTGGGTAACGAAAAAGAACGGATAAAGCAGCGTCTCCATCCTTGCCGCTCTCCGGTGCTCACTGACGCGCGCACTTGAGAACAGGCAATTTATAGATGACGATGCTGGCGCTGACAATGCTTTTATCTTGTGGTGACAGAGCACCGGTGGTATTCAAACAGAAGCAGGTAGCGAAGCCAGAAGAGGCAACCTACAAGCTGCTGGAGGAAGGTCATGGTCTTCGTCCGCGTATACAGGCGTCGAAAGCTCCAAGGGCACTTGAGCGAAGACAGCGCACCAGGAATAGGCGAGGTCCAGCAACTGGGTAAAGAAAAAGAACGGATGAAGCAGCGTCTTCATCCTTGCCGCTCTCCGGTGCACACTGACGCGCGCACTTGAGAACAGGCAATTTATAGATGATGATGATGCTGGCGCTGACAATGCTGTTGTATTGTAGTGACAGAGCACCGGTGTGTTCCAACCGTGGCAGGTAGCGAAACCAGAACAGGCAACCCGCAAGCTGAAGGAGGACGGTCATGATCTTCGTCCGCGTATACAGGCGTCGAAAGTTCCAAGTGCACTTGAGAGAAGACAGCGCACCAGGGATAGGCGAGGTCCAGCAACTGGGTAACGAAAAGGAACGGATAAATCAGCCTCTGAATCCTTGCCGCTCTCAGATGCCCACTGACGCGCACACTTGAGAACAGGCAATTTATAGGTGATGATGATGCTGGCGCTGACAATGCTGTTGTATTGTAGTGACAGAGCACCGGTGTGTTCCAACCGTGGCAGGTAGCGAAACCAGAACAGGCAACCCGCAAGCTGAAGGAGGACGGTCATGATCTTCGTCCGCGTATACAGGCGTCGAAAGTTCCAAGTGCACTTGAGAGAAGACAGCGCACCAGGGATAGGCGAGGTCCAGCAACTTGGTAACGAAAAATTACGGATGAAGCAGCGTCTGCATCCTTGCCGCTCTCCGATGCTCTCTGACGCGCGCACTTGAGAACAGGCAATTTATAGGTGGTGACGATGCTGGCGCTGACAATGCTGTTGTATTGTAGTGACAGAGCACCAGTGGTGTTCAAACAGTGGCAGGCAGCGAAGCCAGAACAGGCAACCCGCAACTTCTCGAGAAAGGTCATGGTCTTCGTCCGCGTATTCAGGCGCCGAAAGTTCAAAGAACACTTGGGCGAAGACAGCGCACCCGAGATAGGCGAAGACAAGCAACTGGGAAACGAAAAGGAACGGATAAAGCAGCCTCTGAATCCTTGCCGCTCTCAGATGCCCACTGACGCGCACACTTGAGAACAGGCAATTTATAGGTGATGACGATGCTGGCGCTGACAACGCTGTTGTTTTGTAGTGACAGAGCACCAGTGGTGTTCAAACAGTGGCAGGTAGCGAAGCCAGAACAGGCAACCCGTAACTTCTCGAGAAAGGTCATGGTCTTCGTCCGCGTATTCAGGCGCCGAAAGTTCCAAGAACACTTGGGCGAAGACAACGCACCAGGGATAGGCGAGGACCAGCGACTGGGTAACGAAAAAGAACGGATGAAGCAGCGTCTGCATCCTTACCGCTCTCCGGTGCTCACTGAAGCGGGCACTTGAGAACAGGCAATTTATAGGTGATGACGATGCTGGCGCTGACAATGCTGTTGTGTTGGAGTGACAGAGCACCGGTGGTGTTCCAACGGTGGCAGGTTGCGAAACCAGAACAGGCAACCCGCGAGCTGCTGCAGGAAGGTCATGGTCTTCGTCCGCGTATAAAGGCGTCGAAAGTTCCAAGGGCACTAGAGGAGAGACAGCGCACCAGGGATAGGCGAGGACCAGCGACTGGGTAACGAAAAAGAACGCATGAAGCAGCGTCTGCATCCTTGCCGCTCTCCGATGCTCACTGAAGCGGGCACTTGAGAACAGGCAATTTATAGGTGATGACGATGCTGGCGCTGACAACGCTGTTGTCTTGTAGTCACAGAGCACCAGTGGTGCTCCAACGGTGGCAGGTAGCGAAGGAAGAACAGGCAACCCGCAACTTCTCGAGAAAGGTTATGGTCTTCGTCCGCGTATTCAGGCGCCGAAAATTCTAAGAACACTTGGGAGAAGACAGCGCACCAGAGATAGGCGAGGACCAGCAACTGGGTAAAGAAAAAGAACGGATGAAGCAGCGTCTGCATCCTTGCAGCTCTCCGGTGCACACTGACGCGCGCACTTGAGAACAGGCAATTTATAGATGATGACGATGCTGGCGCTGACAATGCTCTTGTCTTGTACTGACAGAGCACCGGTGGTATTCAAACAGGGGAAGGTAGCGAAGCCAGAAGAGGCAACCCACAAGCTGCTGGAGGAAGGTCATGGTCTTTGTCCGCGTATACAGGCATCGAAAGCTCCAAGGGCACTTGAGCGAAGACAGCGCACCAGGGATAGGCTAACACCAGCAACTGGGTAACGAAAAAGAACGGATGAAGCAGCGTCTGCATTCTTGCCGCTCTCCGGTGCACACTGACGCGCGCACTTGAGAACAGGCAATTTATAGATGACAATGCTGGCGCTGACAATGCTGTTATCTTGTGGTGACAGAGCACCGGTGGTATTCAAACAGGGGCAGGTAGCGAAGCCAGAAGAGGCAACCTACAAGCTGCTGGAGGAAGGTCATGATCTTCGTCCGCGTATACAGGCGTCGAAAGCTCCAAGGGCACTTGAGCGAAGACAGCGCACCAGGGATAGGCTAACACCAGCAACTGGGTAACGAAAAAGAACGGATGAAGCAGCGTCTGCATCCTTGCCGCTCTCCGGTGCACACTGACGCGCGCACTTGAGAACAGGCAATTTATAGATGACGATGCTGGCGCTGACAATGCTGTTATCTTGTGGTGACAGAGCACCGGTGGTATTCAAACAGGGGCAGGTAGCGAAGCCAGAAGAGGCAACCTACAAGCTGCTGGAGGAAGGTCACGATCTTCGTCCGCGTATACAGGCGTCGAAAGCTCCAAGGGCACTTGAGCGAAGATAGCGCACGAGGGATAGGCTAACACCAGCAACTGGGTAACGAAAAAGAACGGATGAAGCAGCGTCTGCATCCTTGCCGCTCTCCGGTGCACACTGACGCGCGCACTTGAGAACAGGCAATTTATAGATGATGACGATGCTGGCGCTGACAATGCTGTTATCTTGTGGTGACAGAGCACCGGTGGTATTCAAACAGAAGCAGGTAGCGAAGCCAGAAGAGGCAACCTACAAGCTGCTGGAGGAAGGTCATGGTCTTCGTCCGCGTATACAGGCGTCGAAAGCTCCAAGGGCACTTGAGCGAAGACAGCGCACCAGGGATAGGCTAACACCAGCAACTGGGTAACGAAAAAGAACGGATGAAGCAGCGTCTGCATTCTTGCCGCTCTCCGGTGCACACTGACGCGCGCACTTGAGAACAGGCAATTTATAGATGACAATGCTGGCGCTGACAATGCTGTTATCTTGTGGTGACAGAGCACCGGTGGTATTCAAACAGGGGCAGGTAGCGAAGCCAGAAGAGGCAACCTACAAGCTGCTGGAGGAAGGTCATGATCTTCGTCCGCGTATACAGGCGTCGAAAGCTCCAAGGGCACTTGAGCGAAGACAGCGCACCAGGGATAGGCTAACACCAGCAACTGGGTAACGAAAAAGAACGGATGAAGCAGCGTCTGCATCCTTGCCGCTCTCCGGTGCACACTGACGCGCGCACTTGAGAACAGGCAATTTATAGATGATGACGATGCTGGCGCTGACAATGCTGTTATCTTGTGGTGACAGAGCACCGGTGGTGTTCCAACGGTGGCAGGTCGCGAAACCAGAAGAGGCAACCCGCAAGCTGCTGGAGGAAGGTCATGGTCTTCGTCGGCGTATACAGGCGTCCAAAGCTCCAAAGGCACTTGGGCTAAGACAGCGCACCAGGAATGGGCGAGGTCCAGCAACTGGGTAAAGAAAAAGAACGGATGAAGCAGCGTCTGCATCCTTGCCGCTCTCCGGTGCACACTGACGCGCGCACTTGAGAACAGGCAATTTATAGATGACGATGCTGGCGCTGACAATGCTGTTATCTTGTGGTGACAGAGCACCGGTGGTATTCAAACAGGGGCAGGTAGCGAAGCCAGAAGAGGCAACCTACAAGCTGCTGGAGGAAGGTCATGATCTTCGTCCGCGTATACAGGCGTCGAAAGCTCCAAGGGCACTTGAGCGAAGACAGCGCACCAGGGATAGGCTAACACCAGCAACTGGGTAACGAAAAAGAACGGATGAAGCAGCGTCTGCATCCTTGCCGCTCTCCGGTGCACACTGACGCGCGCACTTGAGAACAGGCAATTTATAGATGATGACGATGCTGGCGCTGACAATGCTGTTATCTTGTGGTGACAGAGCACCGGTGGTGTTCCAACGGTGGAAGGTCGCGAAACCAGAACAGGCAACCCGCAATCTACTGGAGGAAGGTCATGGTCTTCTTCCGCGTATACAGGCGCAGTAAGCGCCAAGGGCACATGGCCCAAGACAGCGCACCAGGGATAGGCGAGGACCCGCAACTGGGTAACGAAAAAGAACGGATGAAGCAGCGTCTGAATCCTTGCCGCTCTCCGATGCCCACTGACGCGCGCGCTTGAGAACAGGCAATTTATAGGTGATGACGATGCTGGCGCTGAAATGCGGTTGTCTTGTAGTGACAGAGCACCAGTGGTGTTGAAACAGTGGCAGGTAACGAAGCCAGAAGATGCAAATGCACAAGCTGCTGGAGAAAGGTCATGGTCTTTGTCCGCGTATACTGGCGCCGCAAGTTCAAAGGGCACTTGAGCGAAGACAGCGCACCAGGGATAGGCGAGGACCAGCAACTGGGTAACGAAAATTAACGGAGGAAGCAGCGTCTGCATCCTTGCCGCTCACCGATGCTCACGGACGCGCGCTCTTGAGAACAGGCAATTTATAGATGATGACGATGCTGGCGCCGACAATGTTGTTGTCTTGTAGTGACAGAGCACCAGTTGTGTTGAAACAGTGGCAGGTAACGAAGCCAGAAGATGCAAATGCACAAGCTGCTGGAGAAAGGTCATGGTCTTTGTCCGCGTATACTGGCGCCGCAAGTTCCAAGGGCACTTGAGCGAAGACAGCGCACCAGGGATAGGCGAGGACCAGCATCTGGGTAACGAAAATTAACGGAGGAAGCAGCGTCTGCATCCTTGCCGCTCACCGATGCTCACGGACGCGCGCTCTTGAGAACAGGCAATTTATAGAAGATGACGATGCTGGCGCCGACAATGTTGTTGTCTTGTAGTGACACAGCAGCGGTGGTGTTCCAACGGTGGAATGTTGCGAAACCTGAACAGGCAACCCGCAAGCTGCTGGAGGAAGGTCATGGTCTTCGTCCGCGTATACAGGCGTCGAAAGTTCTAAGGGCACTTGAGCGAAGACAGCGCACCAGGGATAGGCGAGGACAAGCAACAGGGTAACGAAAAAGAACGGATGAAGCAGCGTCTGCATCCTTGCCGCTCTCCGATGCGCACTGACGCGCGCACTTGAGAGCAGGCAAATTATAGATGATGACGATGCTGGCGCCGACAATGTTGTTGTCTTGTTGTGACACAGCAGCGGTGGTGTTCCAACGGTGGAATGTTGCGAAACCTGAACAGGCAACCCGCAAGCTGCTGGAGGAAGGTCATGGTCTTCGTCCGCGTATACAGGCGTCGAAAGTTCTAAGGGCACTTGAGCGAAGACAGCGCACCAGGGATAGGCGAGGACCAGCAACTGGGTAACGAAAAAGAACGGATGAAGCAGCGTCTGCATACTTGCCGCTCTCCGATGCGCACTGACGCGCGCACTTGAGCAGGCAATTTATAGATGATGACGATGCTGGCGCCGACAATGTTGTTGTCTTGTAGGGACACAGCAGCGGTGGTGTTCCAACGGTGGAATGTTGCGAAACCTGAACAGGCAACCCGCAAGCTGCTGGAGGAAGGTCATGGTCTTCGTCCGCGTATACAGGCGTCGAAAGTTCTAAGGGCACTTGAGCGAAGACAGCGCACCAGGGATAGGCGAGGACCAGCAACTGGGTAACGAAAAAGAACGGATGAAGCAGCGTCTGCATACTTGCCGCTCTCCGATGCGCACTGACGCGCGCACTTGAGAGCAGGCAATTTATAGATGATGACGATGCTGGCGCCGACAATGTTGTTGTCTTGTAGGGACACAGCAGCGGTGGTGTTCCAACGGTGGAATGTTGCGAAACCTGAACAGGCAACCCGCAAGCTGCTGGAGGAAGGTCATGGTCTTCGTCCGCGTATACAGGCGTCGAAAGTTCTAAGGGCACTTGAGCGAAGACAGCGCACCAGGGATAGGCGAGGACCAGCAACTGGGTAACGAAAAAGAACGGATGAAGCAGCGTCTGCATACTTGCCGCTCTCCGATGCGCACTGACGCGCGCACTTGAGAGCAGGCAATTTATAGATGATGACGATGCTGGCGCCGACAATGTTGTTGTCTTGTAGGGACACAGCAGCGGTGGTGTTCCAACGGTGGAATGTTGCGAAACCTGAACAGGCAACCCGCAAGCTGCTGGAGGAAGGTCATGGTCTTCGTCCGCGTATACAGGCGTCGAAAGTTCTAAGGGCACTTGAGCGAAGACAGCGCACCAGGGATAGGCGAGGACCAGCAACTGGGTAACGAAAAAGAACGGATGAAGCAGCGTCTGCATACTTGCCGCTCTCCGATGCGCACTGACGCGCGCACTTGAGAGCAGGCAATTTATAGATGATGACGATGCTGGCGCCGACAATGTTGTTGTCTTGTAGGGACACAGCAGCGGTGGTGTTCCAACGGTGGAATGTTGCGAAACCTGAACAGGCAACCCGCAAGCTGCTGGAGGAAGGTCATGGTCTTCGTCCGCGTATACAGGCGTCGAAAGTTCTAAGGGCACTTGAGCGAAGACAGCGCACCAGGGATAGGCGAGGACCAGCAACTGGGTAACGAAAAAGAACGGATGAAGCAGCGTCTGCATACTTGCCGCTCTCCGATGCGCACTGACGCGCGCACTTGAGAGCAGGCAATTTATAGATGATGACGATGCTGGCGCCGACAATGTTGTTGTCTTGTAGGGACACAGCAGCGGTGGTGTTCCAACGGTGGAATGTTGCGAAACCTGAACAGGCAACCCGCAAGCTGCTGGAGGAAGGTCATGGTCTTCGTCCGCGTATACAGGCGTCGAAAGTTCTAAGGGCACTTGAGCGAAGACAGCGCACCAGGGATAGGCGAGGACCAGCAACTGGGTAACGAAAAAGAACGGATGAAGCAGCGTCTGCATACTTGCCGCTCTCCGATGCGCACTGACGCGCGCACTTGAGAGCAGGCAATTTATAGATGATGACGATGCTGGCGCCGACAATGTTGTTGTCTTGTAGGGACACAGCAGCGGTGGTGTTCCAACGGTGGAATGTTGCGAAACCTGAACAGGCAACCCGCAAGCTGCTGGAGGAAGGTCATGGTCTTCGTCCGCGTATACAGGCGTCGAAAGTTCTAAGGGCACTTGAGCGAAGACAGCGCACCAGGGATAGGCGAGGACCAGCAACTGGGTAACGAAAAAGAACGGATGAAGCAGCGTCTGCATACTTGCCGCTCTCCGATGCGCACTGACGCGCGCACTTGAGAGCAGGCAATTTATAGATGATGACGATGCTGGCGCCGACAATGTTGTTGTCTTGTAGGGACACAGCAGCGGTGGTGTTCCAACGGTGGAATGTTGCGAAACCTGAACAGGCAACCCGCAAGCTGCTGGAGGAAGGTCATGGTCTTCGTCCGCGTATACAGGCGTCGAAAGTTCTAAGGGCACTTGAGCGAAGACAGCGCACCAGGGATAGGCGAGGACCAGCAACTGGGTAACGAAAAAGAACGGATGAAGCAGCGTCTGCATACTTGCCGCTCTCCGATGCGCACTGACGCGCGCACTTGAGAGCAGGCAATTTATAGATGATGACGATGCTGGCGCCGACAATGTTGTTGTCTTGTAGGGACACAGCAGCGGTGGTGTTCCAACGGTGGAATGTTGCGAAACCTGAACAGGCAACCCGCAAGCTGCTGGAGGAAGGTCATGGTCTTCGTCCGCGTATACAGGCGTCGAAAGTTCTAAGGGCACTTGAGCGAAGACAGCGCACCAGGGATAGGCGAGGACCAGCAACTGGGTAACGAAAAAGAACGGATGAAGCAGCGTCTGCATACTTGCCGCTCTCCGATGCGCACTGACGCGCGCACTTGAGAGCAGGCAATTTATAGATGATGACGATGCTGGCGCCGACAATGTTGTTGTCTTGTAGGGACACAGCAGCGGTGGTGTTCCAACGGTGGAATGTTGCGAAACCTGAACAGGCAACCCGCAAGCTGCTGGAGGAAGGTCATGGTCTTCGTCCGCGTATACAGGCGTCGAAAGTTCTAAGGGCACTTGAGCGAAGACAGCGCACCAGGGATAGGCGAGGACCAGCAACTGGGTAACGAAAAAGAACGGATGAAGCAGCGTCTGCATACTTGCCGCTCTCCGATGCGCACTGACGCGCGCACTTGAGAGCAGGCAATTTATAGATGATGACGATGCTGGCGCCGACAATGTTGTTGTCTTGTAGGGACACAGCAGCGGTGGTGTTCCAACGGTGGAATGTTGCGAAACCTGAACAGGCAACCCGCAAGCTGCTGGAGGAAGGTCATGGTCTTCGTCCGCGTATACAGGCGTCGAAAGTTCTAAGGGCACTTGAGCGAAGACAGCGCACCAGGGATAGGCGAGGACCAGCAACTGGGTAACGAAAAAGAACGGATGAAGCAGCGTCTGCATACTTGCCGCTCTCCGATGCGCACTGACGCGCGCACTTGAGCAGGCAATTTATAGATGATGACGATGCTGGCGCCGACAATGTTGTTGTCTTGTAGGGACACAGCAGCGGTGGTGTTCCAACGGTGGAATGTTGCGAAACCTGAACAGGCAACCCGCAAGCTGCTGGAGGAAGGTCATGGTCTTCGTCCGCGTATACAGGCGTCGAAAGTTCTAAGGGCACTTGAGCGAAGACAGCGCACCAGGGATAGGCGAGGACCAGCAACTGGGTAACGAAAAAGAACGGATGAAGCAGCGTCTGCATACTTGCCGCTCTCCGATGCGCACTGACGCGCGCACTTGAGAGCAGGCAATTTATAGATGATGACGATGCTGGCGCCGACAATGTTGTTGTCTTGTAGGGACACAGCAGCGGTGGTGTTCCAACGGTGGAATGTTGCGAAACCTGAACAGGCAACCCGCAAGCTGCTGGAGGAAGGTCATGGTCTTCGTCCGCGTATACAGGCGTCGAAAGTTCTAAGGGCACTTGAGCGAAGACAGCGCACCAGGGATAGGCGAGGACCAGCAACTGGGTAACGAAAAAGAACGGATGAAGCAGCGTCTGCTTCCTTGCCGCTCTCCGATGCGCACTGACGCGCGCACTTGAGAGCAGGCAATTTATAGATGATGACGATGCTGGCGCCGACAATGTTGTTGTCTTGTAGTGACACAGCAGCGGTGGTGTTCCAACGGTGGAATGTTGCGAAACCTGAACAGGCAACCCGCAAGCTGCTGGAGGAAGGTCATGGTCTTCGTCCGCGTATACAGGCGTCGAAATTTCTAAGGGCACTTGAGCGAAGACAGCGCACCAGGGATAGGCGAGGACAAGCAACAGGGTAACGAAAAAGAACGGATGAAGCAGCGTCTGCATACTTGCCGCTCTCCGATGCGCACTGACGCGCGCACTTGAGAGCAGGCAATTTATAGATGATGACGATTCTGGCGCCGACAATGTTGTTGTCTTGTAGTGACACAGCAGCGGTGGTGTTCCAACGGTGGAATGTTGCGAAACCTGAACAGGCAACCCGCAAGCTGCTGGAGGAAGGTCATGGTCTTCGTCCGCGTATACAGGCGTCGAAAGTTCTAAGGGCACTTGAGCGAAGACAGCGCACCAGGGATAGGCGAGGACCAGCAACTGGGTAACGAAAAAGAACGGATGAAGCAGCGTCTGCATCCTTGCCGCTCTCCGATGCGCACTGACGCGCGCACTTGAGAGCAGGCAATTTATAGATGATGACGATGCTGGCGCCGACAATGTTGTTGTCTTGTAGTGACACAGCAGCGGTGGTGTTCCAACGGTGGAATGTTGCGAAACCTGAACAGGCAACCCGCAAGCTGCTGGAGGAAGGTCATGGTCTTCGTCCGCGTATACAGGCGTCGAAAGTTCTAAGGGCAATTGAGCGAAGACAGCGCACCAGGGATAGGCGAGGACCAGCAACTGGGTAACGAAAAAGAACGAATGAAGCAGCGTTTGCATACTTGCCGCTCTCCGATGTCAACTGACGCGCACACTTGAGAACAGGCAATTTATAGGTGATGACGATTCTCGCGCCGACAACGCTGTTGTCTTGTAGTGACAGAGCCCCGGTGGTATTCGAACAGCGGCAGGTAGCGAAGCCAGAAGAGGCAACCCACAAGCTGCTGGAGGAAGGTCATGGTCTTCGTCCGCGTATAAAGGCGTCGAAAGTTCCAAGGGCACTAGAGGAAAGACAGCGCACGATAGATAGGCGAGGAGCAGCAACTGGGAAACGAAAAAGAACGGATGAAGCAGCGTTTGCATCCTTGCCGCTCTCCGATGCTCACTGACGCGCGCCCTTGAGAACAGGCAATTTATAGATGATGACGATGCTGGCGCTGACAATGCTGTTATCTTGTGGTGACAGAGCACCGGTGGTGTTCAAACAGGGGCAGGTAGCGAAGCCAGAAGAGGCAACCCGCAAGCTGCTGGAGGAAGGTCATGGTCTTCGTCCGCGTATAAAGGCGTCGAAAGTTCCAAGGGCACTAGAGGAAAGACAGCGCACGATAGATAGGCGAGGAGCAGCAACTGGGAAACGAAAAAGAACGGATGAAGCAGCGTTTGCATCCTTGCCGCTCTCCGATGCTCACTGAAGCGCGCACTTGAGAACAGGCAATTTATAGATGACGATGCTGGCGCTGACAATGCTCTTGTCTTGTACTGACAGAGCACCGGTGGTATTCAAACAGGGGCAGGTAGCGAAGCCAGAAGAGGCAACCTACAAGCTGCTGGAGGAAGGTCATGGTCTTCATCGGCGTATAGAGGCGTCGAAAGCTCCAAGGGCACTTGAGCGAAGACAGCGCACCAGGGATAGGCGAGGACCAGCAACTGGGAAAGGAAAAGGAACGGATCAAGCAGCGTCTGCATCCTTGCCGCTCTCCGGTGTCAACTGACGCGCACACTTGAGAACAGGCAATTTATAGGTGATGACGATGCTGGCGCTGACAATGCTGTTATCTTGTGGTGACAGAGCACCGGTGGTGTTCCAACAGGGGCAGGTCGCGAAACCAGAAGAGGCAACCCGCAAGCTGCTGGAGGAAGGTCATGGTCTTCGTCCGCATATACAAGCATCGAAAGTTCCAATCGCACTTGAGCGAAGACAGCGCACCAGGGATAGGCGAGGACCAGCAACTGGGAAAGGAAAAGGAACGGATCAAGCAGCGTCTGCATCCTTGCCGCTCTCCGGTGTCAACTGACGCGCACACTTGAGAACGGGCAATTTATAGGTGATGACGATGCTGGCGCTGACAACGCTGTTGTCTTGTAGTCACAGAGCACCAGTGGTGCTCCAACGGTGGCAGGTCGCGAAACCAGAAGAGGCAACCCGCAAGCTGCTGGAGGAAGGTCATGGTCTTCGTCGGCGTATACAGGCGTCCAAAGCTCCAAAGGCACTTGGGCTAAGCGCACCAGAGATAGGCTAACACCAGCAACTGGGTAACGAAAAAGAACGGATGAAGCAGCGTCTGCATCCTCGCCGCTCTCCGATGCTCAGTGACGCGCGCACTTGAGAACAGGCAATTTATAGGTGATGACGATGCTGGCGCTGACAACGCTGTTGTCTTGTAGTGACAGAGCACCAGTGGTGTTCCAACGGTGGCAGGTCGCGAAACCAGAAGAGGCAACCCGCAAGCTGCTGGAGGAAGGACATGGTCTTCGTCCGCGTATACAGGCGTCGAAACTTGCAAGGGCACTTGAGCGAAGACAGCGCACAAGTGATAGGCGAAGACCAGCAACTGGGTAATGAAAAGGAACGGATGAAGCAGCGTCTGAATCCTTGCCGCTCTCCGATGCTAACTGACGCGCGCACTTAACTGACAATTTTATTTATTTATTTATTTATTTATTTATTTATTTAACAATACTGTTAACCCTCAAGCGAGGGTCCTTACAGGGAGGGTATGAAAACTTCGCAGAAAGTGTAAATTTTCACAATCACTAAATACATCAGCAGAAGACAGTACATTCGTTCAAGCATCAAATAGCACTTTCAAGCAGATGGTCATCAAGAGATCGCTCAAAATCATGCAGATCATTCTGTTCTACAACACTCATTGGCAAGTCATTCCACATTTCAATTACATGGGGGAATAAGGAATTTCTGAAAGCTTCACTACGGGCGTAGTACGGCTGAATTATCCGACTATGATTTCTTCTAGAACTCCGTTTGCCTGGCGCTTGTATGTATGTTTCCTTTTGAATGTTTACCTGTCCTTGGAGCATCTGGAATAGTAGCTTTATGCGATTTTTTTCTCTACGTATTTCTAATGAATCCAGGTTACAGGAAGAAAGCATATCTGTAACTGAGTCTGTCCTTCGATATCGGCAGCAAATAAAGCGTACTGCGTACCTCTGAACTCTTCCTAATTGTTTCTTTAAATAATTCTGTTTAGGACTCCATACTACTGACGCATACTAAAGGATTGGCCTCACAAAAGCTTTATATGCAATTAGTCTTACATCTCGTGTAGCATTCTCCAATTTTTTTCTCAAAAAACATAACCTATGGTGTGCCTCAGAGCACACCTCTTCTATATGTGTGCCCCAATTTAAATTTTGTGTTATTGTCATTCCTAGATACTTAAACCGAGTTACGTTTACCAAACACTTGTCACCAATGAAATATGGGAACGAAAGAACAGATTTCTTCGTTGTATTGTGCATGTACGTTCATTTCGAATAATTTATTCCTATGTTCCATTTTTTGCACCATTCGCTTAATGTCTGTAAAGTGTTGTTATTTCTAAGCTGGTCTTCCGTGTTTCTAACTGTGGAATAAATTAAAGAGTCATCTGCGAATAGCTTCAGTCGTACATTTGGTTCCATGACAGCAGAGATATCATTAATATACACCAAAAATAACAACGGTCCCAGAACAGAACCCGCTGGAACTCCTGAAAGAACTGCTAGTGAGGCGGACACATGACCATCCATTTTTATAGATGATGACGATGGTGGCGCTGACAATGCTCTTGTCTTGCAGTGACAAAGCAGCAATGGTGTTCAAACAGCGGCAGGTAGCGAAGCCAGAAGAGGAAACCCACAAGCTGCTGGAGGAAGGTCATGGTCTTCGTCCGCGTATACAGGCGTCGAAAGCTCCAAGGGCACTTGGCCCAAGACAGCGGACCAGGGATAGGCGGGGACCAGCAACTGGGTAACGAGAAAAACAGATGAAGCAGCGTATTCATCATTTCCGCTCTCCGATGCTCACCAAAGCGCGCATTTGAGAACAGGCAATTTATAGGTGATGACGATGCTGGCGCTGACAATGCGGTTGTCTTGTAGTGAAAGAGCACCGGTGGTGTACCAAAGGTGGCAGGTTGCGAAGCGCGCACAGGAAACCCGCAAGCTGCTGGAGGCAGGTCATGGTCTTCGTCCGCGTATACAGGCGTCGAAAGCTCCAAGCGCACTTGGCCCAAGACAGCGCACTAGGGATAGCCGAGGACCAGCAACTGAGTAACGAAAAAGAACGGATGAAGCAGCGTCTGCATCCTTGCGCTCTCCGATGCTCACTGACGCGCGCAGTTGAAAACGGGCAATTTATATATGATTTAACAAGGTGATGGTTCGGGCTTGTGGGTATGCGTTATGATCCGTAGCGCAGCAACAAAATAGGGGACAAACACAAGCGCTGACAATGCTAGCGCTGACAATGCTGTTGTCTTCTAGTGACAGAGCACCGGTGGTGTTCCAAAGGTGGCAGGTTGCGAAACCAGCACAGGAAACCCGCAAGCTGCTGGAGGCAGGTCATGGTCTTCGTCCGCGTATACAGGCGTCGAAAGCTTCAAATCACTTAGGCCAAGACAGCGCACCAGGAATAGCCGAGGACCAGTAAACTGGGTATCGAAAACGAACGGATGAAGCAGCATCTGCATCCTTGCCGCTCTCTGATGCTCATTGACGCGAGAAACTTGAGAACAGGGAATTTATAGGTGATGACGATGCTGGTGCCGACAACGCTGTTGTCTTGTAGTGACACAGCACCGGTAGTGTTCCAACGGTGGAATGTTGCGAAACCTGAACAGGCAACCCGCAAGCTGCTGGAGGAAGGTCATGGTCTTCGTCCGCGTATACAGGCGTCGAAAGTTCTAAGGGCACTTGAGCGAAGACAGCGCACCAGGGATAGGCGAGGACCAGCAACTGGGTAACGAAAAAGAACGGATGAAGCAGCGTCTGCATCCTTGCCGCTCTCCGATGCGCACTGACGCGCGCACTTGAGAGCAGGCAATTTATAGATGATGACGATGCTGGCGCCGACAATGTTGTTGTCTTGTAGTGACACAGCAGCGGTGGTGTTCCAACGGTGGAATGTTGCGAAACCTGAACAGGCAACCCGCAAGCTGCTGGAGGAAGGTCATGGTCTTCGTCCGCGTATACAGGCGTCGAAAGTTCTAAGGGCAATTGAGCGAAGACAGCGCACCAGGGATAGGCGAGGACCAGCAACTGGGTAACGAAAAAGAACGAATGAAGCAGCGTTTGCATACTTGCCGCTCTCCGATGTCAACTGACGCGCACACTTGAGAACAGGCAATTTATAGGTGATGACGATTCTCGCGCCGACAACGCTGTTGTCTTGTAGTGACAGAGCCCCGGTGGTATTCGAACAGCGGCAGGTAGCGAAGCCAGAAGAGGCAACCCACAAGCTGCTGGAGGAAGGTCATGGTCTTCGTCCGCGTATAAAGGCGTCGAAAGTTCCAAGGGCACTAGAGGAAAGACAGCGCACGATAGATAGGCGAGGAGCAGCAACTGGGAAACGAAAAAGAACGGATGAAGCAGCGTTTGCATCCTTGCCGCTCTCCGATGCTCACTGACGCGCGCCCTTGAGAACAGGCAATTTATAGATGATGACGATGCTGGCGCTGACAATGCTGTTATCTTGTGGTGACAGAGCACCGGTGGTGTTCAAACAGGGGCAGGTAGCGAAGCCAGAAGAGGCAACCCGCAAGCTGCTGGAGGAAGGTCATGGTCTTCGTCCGCGTATAAAGGCGTCGAAAGTTCCAAGGGCACTAGAGGAAAGACAGCGCACGATAGATAGGCGAGGAGCAGCAACTGGGAAACGAAAAAGAACGGATGAAGCAGCGTTTGCATCCTTGCCGCTCTCCGATGCTCACTGAAGCGCGCACTTGAGAACAGGCAATTTATAGATGACGATGCTGGCGCTGACAATGCTCTTGTCTTGTACTGACAGAGCACCGGTGGTATTCAAACAGGGGCAGGTAGCGAAGCCAGAAGAGGCAACCTACAAGCTGCTGGAGGAAGGTCATGGTCTTCATCGGCGTATAGAGGCGTCGAAAGCTCCAAGGGCACTTGAGCGAAGACAGCGCACCAGGGATAGGCGAGGACCAGCAACTGGGAAAGGAAAAGGAACGGATCAAGCAGCGTCTGCATCCTTGCCGCTCTCCGGTGTCAACTGACGCGCACACTTGAGAACAGGCAATTTATAGGTGATGACGATGCTGGCGCTGACAATGCTGTTATCTTGTGGTGACAGAGCACCGGTGGTGTTCCAACAGGGGCAGGTCGCGAAACCAGAAGAGGCAACCCGCAAGCTGCTGGAGGAAGGTCATGGTCTTCGTCCGCATATACAAGCATCGAAAGTTCCAATCGCACTTGAGCGAAGACAGCGCACCAGGGATAGGCGAGGACCAGCAACTGGGAAAGGAAAAGGAACGGATCAAGCAGCGTCTGCATCCTTGCCGCTCTCCGGTGTCAACTGACGCGCACACTTGAGAACGGGCAATTTATAGGTGATGACGATGCTGGCGCTGACAACGCTGTTGTCTTGTAGTCACAGAGCACCAGTGGTGCTCCAACGGTGGCAGGTCGCGAAACCAGAAGAGGCAACCCGCAAGCTGCTGGAGGAAGGTCATGGTCTTCGTCGGCGTATACAGGCGTCCAAAGCTCCAAAGGCACTTGGGCTAAGCGCACCAGAGATAGGCTAACACCAGCAACTGGGTAACGAAAAAGAACGGATGAAGCAGCGTCTGCATCCTCGCCGCTCTCCGATGCTCAGTGACGCGCGCACTTGAGAACAGGCAATTTATAGGTGATGACGATGCTGGCGCTGACAACGCTGTTGTCTTGTAGTGACAGAGCACCAGTGGTGTTCCAACGGTGGCAGGTCGCGAAACCAGAAGAGGCAACCCGCAAGCTGCTGGAGGAAGGACATGGTCTTCGTCCGCGTATACAGGCGTCGAAACTTGCAAGGGCACTTGAGCGAAGACAGCGCACAAGTGATAGGCGAAGACCAGCAACTGGGTAATGAAAAGGAACGGATGAAGCAGCGTCTGAATCCTTGCCGCTCTCCGATGCTAACTGACGCGCGCACTTAACTGACAATTTTATTTATTTATTTATTTATTTATTTATTTATTTAACAATACTGTTAACCCTCAAGCGAGGGTCCTTACAGGGAGGGTATGAAAACTTCGCAGAAAGTGTAAATTTTCACAATCACTAAATACATCAGCAGAAGACAGTACATTCGTTCAAGCATCAAATAGCACTTTCAAGCAGATGGTCATCAAGAGATCGCTCAAAATCATGCAGATCATTCTGTTCTACAACACTCATTGGCAAGTCATTCCACATTTCAATTACATGGGGGAATAAGGAATTTCTGAAAGCTTCACTACGGGCGTAGTACGGCTGAATTATCCGACTATGATTTCTTCTAGAACTCCGTTTGCCTGGCGCTTGTATGTATGTTTCCTTTTGAATGTTTACCTGTCCTTGGAGCATCTGGAATAGTAGCTTTATGCGATTTTTTTCTCTACGTATTTCTAATGAATCCAGGTTACAGGAAGAAAGCATATCTGTAACTGAGTCTGTCCTTCGATATCGGCAGCAAATAAAGCGTACTGCGTACCTCTGAACTCTTCCTAATTGTTTCTTTAAATAATTCTGTTTAGGACTCCATACTACTGACGCATACTAAAGGATTGGCCTCACAAAAGCTTTATATGCAATTAGTCTTACATCTCGTGTAGCATTCTCCAATTTTTTTCTCAAAAAACATAACCTATGGTGTGCCTCAGAGCACACCTCTTCTATATGTGTGCCCCAATTTAAATTTTGTGTTATTGTCATTCCTAGATACTTAAACCGAGTTACGTTTACCAAACACTTGTCACCAATGAAATATGGGAACGAAAGAACAGATTTCTTCGTTGTATTGTGCATGTACGTTCATTTCGAATAATTTATTCCTATGTTCCATTTTTTGCACCATTCGCTTAATGTCTGTAAAGTGTTGTTATTTCTAAGCTGGTCTTCCGTGTTTCTAACTGTGGAATAAATTAAAGAGTCATCTGCGAATAGCTTCAGTCGTACATTTGGTTCCATGACAGCAGAGATATCATTAATATACACCAAAAATAACAACGGTCCCAGAACAGAACCCGCTGGAACTCCTGAAAGAACTGCTAGTGAGGCGGACACATGACCATCCATTTTTATAGATGATGACGATGGTGGCGCTGACAATGCTCTTGTCTTGCAGTGACAAAGCAGCAATGGTGTTCAAACAGCGGCAGGTAGCGAAGCCAGAAGAGGAAACCCACAAGCTGCTGGAGGAAGGTCATGGTCTTCGTCCGCGTATACAGGCGTCGAAAGCTCCAAGGGCACTTGGCCCAAGACAGCGGACCAGGGATAGGCGGGGACCAGCAACTGGGTAACGAGAAAAACAGATGAAGCAGCGTATTCATCATTTCCGCTCTCCGATGCTCACCAAAGCGCGCATTTGAGAACAGGCAATTTATATGTGATGACGATGCTGGCGCTGACAATGCGGTTGTCTTGTAGTGAAAGAGCACCGGTGGTGTACCAAAGGTGGCAGGTTGCGAAGCGCGCACAGGAAACCCGCAAGCTGCTGGAGGCAGGTCATGGTCTTCGTCCGCGTATACAGGCGTCGAAAGCTCCAAGCGCACTTGGCCCAAGACAGCGCACTAGGGATAGCCGAGGACCAGCAACTGAGTAACGAAAAAGAACGGATGAAGCAGCGTCTGCATCCTTGCGCTCTCCGATGCTCACTGACGCGCGCAGTTGAAAACGGGCAATTTATATATGATTTAACAAGGTGATGGTTCGGGCTTGTGGGTATGCGTTATGATCCGTAGCGCAGCAACAAAATAGGGGACAAACACAAGCGCTGACAATGCTAGCGCTGACAATGCTGTTGTCTTCTAGTGACAGAGCACCGGTGGTGTTCCAAAGGTGGCAGGTTGCGAAACCAGCACAGGAAACCCGCAAGCTGCTGGAGGCAGGTCATGGTCTTCGTCCGCGTATACAGGCGTCGAAAGCTTCAAATCACTTAGGCCAAGACAGCGCACCAGGAATAGCCGAGGACCAGTAAACTGGGTATCGAAAACGAACGGATGAAGCAGCATCTGCATCCTTGCCGCTCTCTGATGCTCATTGACGCGAGAAACTTGAGAACAGGGAATTTATAGGTGATGACGATGCTGGTGCCGACAACGCTGTTGTCTTGTAGTGACACAGCACCGGTAGTGTTCCAACGGAGGCAGGTTGCGAAACCCGAACAGGCAAGCCGCAAGCTGCTGGAGGAAGGTCGTAGTCTTCCTCCGCGTATCCAGGCGCCGAAAGTTCCAAGGGCATTTGGGCGAAGACAGCGCACAAGGGATAGGCGAAGACCAGCAACTGGGTAAAGAAAAAGAACGGATGAAGCAGTGTCTTCATCCTTGCCGCTCTCCGAAGCTCAGTGACGCGCACACTTGAGAACAGGCAATTTATAGGTGACGACGATGCTGGCGCTGACAATGCGGTTGTCTTGTAGTGACAGAGCACCTGTGGTGTTCGAAATGTGGCAAGTAGCGAAGTCAGAAGAGGAAACCCACAAGCTGCTTGAGGAAGGTCATGGTCTTCGCGTATACAGGCGTCGAAAGTTCGAAGGGCACTTCAGCGCAGACAACGCACCAGGGATAGGCGAGGACCAGCAACTGGGTAACGAAAAGTAATTGATGAAGCAGCGTCTGCATCCCTGCCGCTCTGCGATGCTCACTGACGGGCGCACTTGAGAACAGGCAATTTATAGATGATGACGATTCTAGCGCTGACAATGCTGTTATCTTGTAGTGACAGAGCACCGGGGGTGTTACAACGGTGGCCGGTTGAGAAACCAGAGCAGGTAACCCGCAAGCTGCTCGAGAAAAGTCATGGTCTTCGGCCACGTATACAGGCGACGAAAGTTCCAAAGGCACTTGAGCGAAGACTGCGCACCAGAGATAGGCAAGGACCAGCAACTGGGTAACGAAAAGTAACGAATGAAGCAGCGTCTTGAGTCTTGCCGCTCTCCGATGCACACTGAGGCGCGCACTTGAGAACAGGCAATTTATAGGTGATGACGATTCTGGCGCTGACAATGCTGTTGTCTTGTAGTGACCGAGCACCGGTGGTGTTCAAACAGTGGCAGGTAGCGAAACGAGAACAGGCAACCCGCAAGCTGCTGGAGGAAGGACATGGTCTTCGTCCGCGTATACAGGCGTCGAAGGTTGCAAGGGCACTTGAGCGAAGACAGCGCACAATGGATAGGCGAAGACCAGCAACTGGGTAATGAAAAGGAACGGATGAAGCAGCGTCTGAATCCTTGCCGCTCTCCGATGCTCACTGACGCGCGCACTTAACTGACAATTTTATTTATTTATTTATTTATTTATTTATTTATTTATTTAACAATACTATTAACCCTCAAGCGAGGGTCCTTACAGGGAGGGTATGAAAACTTCGCAGAAAGTGTAATTATTCACAATCACTAAATACATCAGCAGAAGACAGTACATTCGTTCAAGCATCAAATAGCACTTTCAAGCAGATGGTCATCAAGAGATCGCTCAAAATCGTGCAGATCATTCTGCTCTACAACACTCATTGGCAAGTCATTCCACATTTCAATTACATGGGGGAAGAATGAATTTCTGAAAGCTTCACTATGGGCGTAGTAAGGCTAAATTATCCGACTATGATTTGTTCTAGAACTCCGTTTGCCTGGCGCTTGTATATATGCTTCCTTTTGAATGTTTACCTGTCCTTGGAGTATCTGGAATAGTGGTTTTAGGCGATTTTTTTCTCTACGTATTTCTGATGAGTCCAGGTTACAGGAAGACAGCATATCTCTAACTGAGTCTGTCCTTCGATACCGGCAGCAAATAAAGCGTACTGCGTACCTCTGAACTCTTTCTAATTGTTTCTTTAAATAATTCTGTTTAGGACTCCATACTACTGACGCATGCTCAAGGATTGGCCTCACAAAAGCTTTATATGCAATTAGTCCTACATCTCGTGTAGCATTCTCCATTTTTTTTTCTCAAAAAACACAACCTCTGGTGTGCCTTAGAGCACACCTCTTCTATATGTGTGCCCCAATTTAAATTTTGTGTTATTGTCATTCCTAGATACTTAAACTGAGTTACGTTTACCAAACACTTGTCACCAATGAAATATGGGAACGAAAGAACAGATTTCACCGTTGTAATGTGCATGTACGTTGATTTCGAATAATTTATTTTCATGTTCCATTTTTTGCACCATTCGCTTAATGCCTGTAAAGAGTTGTTAATTCTAAGCTGGTCTTCCGTGTTTCTAACTGTGGAATAAATTAAACAGTCATCTGCGAATAGCGTCAGTCGTACATTTGGTTCCATGACAGCAGAGATATCATTAATATACACCAAAAATAACAACGGTCCCAGATCAGAACCCTGTGGAACTCCTGAAAGAAGTGCTAGTGAGGCGGACACATGACCATCCATTTTTATAGATGATGACGATGGTGGCGCTGACAATGCTCTTGTCTTGTAGTGACAAAGCAGCAATGGTGTTCAAACAACGGCAGGTAGCGAAGCCAGAAAAGGAAACCCGCAAGCTGCTGGAGGAAGGTCATGGTCTTCGTCCGCGTATACAGGCGTCGAAAGCTCCAAGGGCACTTGGCCCAAGACAGCGCACCATGAATAGGCGACGACCAGTAACTGGGTAGCGAAAACGAACGGATGAAGCAGCGTCTGCATCCTTGCCGCTCTCCGATGCTCACTGACGCGCGCACTTGAGAACAGGCAATTTCTATATGATGACGATTCTGGCGCTGCCAATGCTATTGTCCTGCAGTGACACAGCACCGGTGGTGTCCCAACGTGGCAGGTTGCGAAACCAAAACAGGCAACCCGCAAGCTGCTGGAGGAAGGTCATGGTCTATACAGGCGTCGAAAGCTCCAAGGGCACTTGGCCCAAGACAGCGCACCAGGGATAGGCAAGGACCAGCAACTGTGAAACGATAAGGAACGGATGACGCAGCGTCTGCATCCTTGCCGCTCTCAGATGCCCACTGACGCGCACACTTGAGAACAGGCAATTTTTAGGTGATAACGATGATGGCGCTAACAATGCTGTTGTCTTGTAGTGACACTGCACCGGTGGAGTTCCAACGGTGGCAGGTAACGAAACCAGAAAAGGCAATCCGCAAGCTGCTGCAGAAAGGCCATGGTCTTCGTCCGCGTATACAGGCGCCGAAGGTCCAAGGGCACTTGAGCGAAGACAGAGCACCAGGGATAGGGGAGGACCAGCTACTGGGTAACGAAAAAAAACGGATGAAGCAGCGTCTGCATCCTTGCAGCTCTCCGATGCTCACTGACGCTCGCACTTGAGAACAGCCAATTTATTGGTGATGACGATGCTGGCGCTGACAATGCTGATGTCTTGTAGTGACACAGCACCGATAGTGTTCTAACGCTGGCAGGTACCGAAACCAGAACAGGCAACCCGCAAGCTGCTGGAGAAAGGTCATCGTCTTCGTCCGCCTATACTGGCGACAACAGTTCCAAAGGCACTTGAGCGAAGAGAGCGCACCAGGGATAGGGGAGGACCAGCTACTGGGTAACGAAAAAAAACGGATGAAGCAGCGTCTGCATCCTTGCAGCTCTCCGATGCTCACTGACGCGCGCACTTGAGAACAGGCAATTTATAGGTGATGACGACGCTGGCGCTGACAATGCTGATGTCTTGTAGTGACACAGCACCGATAGTGTTTTAACGCTGGCAGGTACCGAAACCAGAACAGGCAACCCGCAAGCTGCTGGAGAAAGGTCATCGTCTTCGTCCGCCTATACTGGCGACAACAGTTCCAAAGGCACTTGAGCGAAGAGAGCGCACCAGGGATAGGGGAGGACCAGCTACTGGGTAACGAAAAAAAACGGATGAAGCAGCGTCTGCATCCTTGCAGCTCTCCGATGCTCACTGACGCGCGCACTTGAGAACAGGCAATTTATAGGTGATGACGACGCTGGCGCTGACAATGCTGATGTCTTGTAGTGACACAGCACCGATAGTGTTTTAACGCTGGCAGGTACCGAAACCAGAACAGGAAACCCGCAAGCTGCTGGAGAAAGGTCATCGTCTTCGTCCGCCTATACTGGCGACAACAGTTCCAAAGGCACTTGAGCGAAGACAGCGCACCAGGGATAGGCAAGGACCAGCTACTGGGTAACGAAAAAAAACGGATGAAGCAGCGTCTGCATCCTTGCAGCTCTCCGATGCTCACTGACGCTCGCACTTGAGAACAGCCAATTTATAGGTGATGACGACGCTGGCGCTGACAATGCTGATGTCTTGTAGTGACACAGCACCGATAGTGTTCTAACGCTGGCAGGTACCGAAACCAGAACAGGCAACCCGCAAGCTGCTGGAGAAAGGTCATCGTCTTCGTCCGCCTATACTGGCGACAACAGTTCCAAAGGCACTTGAGCGAAGAGAGCGCACCAGGGATAGGGGAGGACCAGCTACTGGGTAACGAAAAAAAACGGATGAAGCAGCGTCTGCATCCTTGCAGCTCTCCGATGCTCACTGACGCTCGCACTTGAGAACAGCCAATTTATTGGTGATGACGATGCTGGCGCTGACAATGCTGATGTCTTGTAGTGACACAGCACCGATAGTGTTCTAACGCTGGCAGGTACCGAAACCAGAACAGGCAACCCGCAAGCTGCTGGAGAAAGGTCATCGTCTTCGTCCGCCTATACTGGCGACAACAGTTCCAAAGGCACTTGAGCGAAGAGAGCGCACCAGGGATAGGGGAGGACCAGCTACTGGGTAACGAAAAAAAAACGGATGAAGCAGCGTCTGCATCCTTGCAGCTCTCCGATGCTCACTGACGCGCGCACTTGAGAACAGGCAATTTATAGGTGATGACGACGCTGGCGCTGACAATGCTGATGTCTTGTAGTGACACAGCACCGATAGTGTTCTAACGCTGGCAGGTACCGAAACCAGAACAGGAAACCCGCAAGCTGCTGGAGAAAGGTCATCGTCTTCGTCCGCCTATACTGGCGACAACAGTTCCAAAGGCACTTGAGCGAAGACAGCGCACCAGGGATAGGCAAGGACCAGCTACTGGGTAACGAAAAAAAACGGATGAAGCAGCGTCTGCATCCTTGCAGCTCTCCGATGCTCACTGACGCGCGCACTTGAGAACAGGCAATTTATATATGATGACGACGCTGGCGCTGACAATGCTGATGTCTTGAAGTGACACAGCACCGGTGGTGTTCCAACGCTGGCAGGTACCGAAACCAGAACAGGCAACCCGCAAGCTGCTGGAGAAAGGTCATCGTCTTCGTCCGCCTATTGACCTCCTGCATGTTTGTAAACAAACGAGGTGGCGCTGCAGTCGCTAGCGAGCAAATCAGCAAATCAAAAGGGGGCAAATCAGCAATTATCGGTTAAGAAAAAGGTTAAAGGAACAGAGAGAGCTTTGTGGAAAACAGGGATGCTGACGAAATCGGCACTAGAAACATACCGGACCTTTAAACAGGAAATTGTCAAAGAAAATATCTATGATAATTGTAGGGGAAGTTCTTTGTTGTTTGAGGCCAGGACTGGAGTTTTGCGGACTAAGACGTATAGAGTCAGGTACCAGGAGATAGACACTTTGTGCATTGCGTGCGGAGAGGAGGAGGAAACGGCTGAACACTTGATACTTTTCTGTAAAGGGCTTCACCCTACAGTGGAAGGCAGCGGGGCTGACTTACCCAAGGCATTGGGGTTTAGGGATAGTGAAGGGAAAGTGGATTTTAAGAGGTTAGAAGTAACCAAGCGAAGGTTATCTGATTGGTGGCTAAAAGCAAGACAGGAGTAAAATTTCACAAGACATGGCTAGGTGGCTTGAGCCACCGCCCGATGTAAAGGGTTCAGCCGTATCCATCCATCCATCCATCCAGCTCGTGGTAGGCAAAAGGTCGGGGAGTGGCGTCGCGGATAGGTGTTGAGCGCGGGTTTTCAAGGCTTGTAGGCGGCTTTCCCGTTTACTGCGAATCATAGCAATGGTCGATGCTTCCAACTTAGTAATTTGTTGAAGTACACGAGCTCGCGTTGGCCACGTGCGGCCTATAAAGGGAAATAGTTTGCCACCTTATTGTATATATGGTTAGTAGTAAACATGTAGAAAGCGTTCCTGCCGTTTATGCGCTAGGCATTGAATAAAACAAGTTTTGACACTCTGCACTAGCCGGAATGATTTTACTTCGGGACAATAGTGAGGGGAAGTGCTGGCCTTGTTTCGTCGGAGCAGACATGCGCTCATCGTCTGCTGACATACGTACGTGTCGCGCTGTGCGAAAAGTGGGGACAGCGTCGTGTCCCTCATCTCCTGTCTCGCTTAGCGCTGTTTTTAGCCGCATGACCACGCACCAGCCAGGCCGACTTGTCCTCTTATTAAGCTGGTCAATTTAGTGAAAATTTTTTATTTCTAGAATTATTTTCTTTCCTAGCCCTGAAGTCTAGTTTCGTGACGAAAAATTATAGCAAATTATTGAGTACAAATTTATAAATTACGCTATTTAGAAGTGTGGTCGTCCAAAATTGTGAGGTAATTTCTTTGATTTCAGTGCTGCATTTCTTTGACCAAAGCGAAAGCGAAGATGCCATAACCAATGGGCACTGAAGCTCCCTTGGATGTCCTGGGGACGTGCGGGACGTCCTGTGGACGTTCAGTGAACGTCCAGTGGAGTTTCAGTGCCCGTTGGGTAAACGAGGGAATAAACTTTAAGGTTTGTTTTGTGACCTCTCACATTTTCTGCGACTGGATCACTCACCTTCGTAATTCGCATGAAAATCAAATGATTCCATTTGTCGCAAACTATTCCTGAGACGTTGAGGAGAGTAATAAATCTCTCGATTTTTCCCTACACGTGCAGTACTGTGTTAGTTATTTCTTGTAAGAAACGTTTTCATGTAACTATGCATGCATAAGTACTGATCATATAGAAAAAAAACTAATCGCGTCATCGTAATGAACAGGGCTTTATGTACATTCTGGCATAAAAACACCGCACTATCTACTCAATTATTTGAGACTTTGGGGGGACTTGACGACGGTGTTAATTATAATTACCCAGAACTGCACCAGGTATAGCTATAAATAAAATGAATTACTTAAACTAGCGTAGGAATTTCATATTTGCACCAAGTTTAGTTACATACCGCATGCATGAATAACGAAAACACTTTTCATTGCCGCGTCCCCTCTCAATCTCGCCACGTGTCTGTCAGTAGCACGCCTGCGGCTGCTTCTTTCCAAACAAGCTTCGCGATCATGTACTACTTCATGAAACATGACACACACATGATGCAATGAAAAAGCATATGGCGTTTAGCACACTTAAGGTACGCTATTCTAAGCACACCAACGCGACCGCGCAAGTTTGACAGAACTTACCAGACTTCTTTCTACTCGAATGAAATAATTACGTCGTCATATCAAGAAACAGTTTCAAGTAAATATTAAATGTCATAAAACGCGCCATTAAAACATGGTGTGCTATTAACAAAAAAACGCATTCCTTGGGGGCGAGTGAACCTGTCGGCGCCCCGTGCACTCCGGCTCAAGGTGATAAGTACGTGTGCAGCTGCATATGTCTTTTTTTTTCCTTGAACAATTATCAGCCTTCTATCCTGAAGTTCAAGTGAATGAACGCAGTAACTTGCATGCTATTAAGTGCATTGAGTGGCAGTTCCTATCGGCTCCCAGACTTCGTGCTTTACTACCGTGGCCCAATGCCTGTTAGCCAGTTTCCGAATGCGGAATTTATGTGCGAGAAACCTATCGAGGCTAATTTAATATTTTTTATGCTACTACGCGGATCCAGCAGTGATGCAGCTGGTCAATACATGCTGCTTCTGCAGGGCACAGGCTTGAAGCAGCCGCCGGTAGCTGCGGCAGCTGCGGTAGGCACGGGCAAGCGGAACCTGTTTTGCCTACCATGCGAAAGTCGCTGCTAACATCAGCGCCACCGCATCTTCGTGACGTCGCGGGGTGAAGGAGGTCCATACAGGCGACGACAGTTCCAAAGGCACTTGAGCGAAGACAGCGCACCAGGGATAGGCGAGGACCAGCAACTGGGTAACGAAAAGGAACGGATGATGCAGCGTCTGAATCCTTGCCGCTCTCCGATGCCCACTGACGCGCACTTGAGAACAGGCAATTTACAGATGATGACGATGCTGGCGCTGACAACGCTGTTGTCTTGTAGTGACAGAGCACCGGTGGTGTTCCAACGGTGGAAGGTAGCGAAACGAGAGCAGGCAACCTGCAAGCTGCTGGAGGAAGGTCATGGTCTCCGTCCGCGTGTACAGGCGCCGAAGGTCCAAGGCCACTTGAGCTAAAACAGCGCACCAGGGATAGGCGAGGACCAGCAACTTTGTAACGAAAAGGTTCGGATGAAGCAGTGTCTGCATCGTTGCCGCCCACCCATGGTCACTCACGCGCGCACTTGAGAACAAGCAATTTATAGATGATGACGATGCTGGCGCTGATAATGCTGTTGTCTTGTAGTGACACAGCACCGGTGGTGTTCCAACGCTGGTAGGTACCGAAACCAGAACAGGCAACCCGCAAGCTGAAGCTCGAGCTTCTTCCAGCACGGCTTGCGCACCGTGACGAGTGGCAGCGCATAGAGCACCGCCCCCAAAGCGGCGGCATTGTATAGACGCAGCGCGGCTTGCTGGAAGATGCCCTGGATCGAGCGGTGGGCTTGTGCACGGCGGCGGTGATCCTCTTCATCTGCAGACAGGCCTTGGTCGCCGCGGGGCGGAAGGAAAGGCGCCAGTCGATGTCCAGGCCAAGGTACCGCACCGATTTACGCCAAGGAATCGGGGTCCCGTCCAGTGACAGTGGCGCAATGTGCGCGCGCGAGAGCGAAACACAGGCCATGGCCACCGATTTGTCCGTGCTCAGCGACAGACCAAGGCCTCGCAAGCTGGCATTGATTGAGGTCAGGGCTCCCTGAAGGCACCCCCGCACGCGGAACGCCTCGCCCGGTGGTCCCCGGCACCACAGATCTATGTCGTCAGCATATATGGACAGGTACACATGGAGTCGCTCGCTCGTGGGGAGGGAGGCCGGCACCACCGACATGGCCACATTAAACAGAAATGGTGATAGGACAGAGCCCTGCGGCACGCCCATGTCGACCGGACGAGGCTTGGAGAGCTTACCCCCTACTCGTACGCGCATAGTGCGCCCGCTCAGGAAACCATGAAGGTATCGCAAAAGGCGCTCGCTCACACCAGCCCCCTCAAGCACCGCGAGGATTGGTGCGCGTTGAACGTTGGCAAAAGCGCCCGAGACGTCCAGTAGCAGCAGCAGCGCAACCTGGCCTGCCGCCCTGGCATGCTCCAGCGCTGTAACAACGTCCGATATAGAATCAGCCGTGCACCGCATCCCACGGAAACCCGTCTGCCGCTCGTCAAACAAACAGCCTCCGCAGCCCGCTTGTTCAGACGCTGCAACGCCATATGCTCCATGAGCTTACCTGCCGCCGATGTTAATGCCACTGGCCGGTATCCGCTCAGCTCCGTAGGTGGGCGCCCTGCCTTTCGGATAGGACAAACGACCGCGGTTCGCCAATTCTCCGGTAGCTCCCCGCGTTCCCACACCAGGTATATCTGCTGCAGGAGGATCTGTCGTTGCTGCGCATCCAGGTTTCGCAGCATTTGGTATGTCACACCGTCCGGTCGCCGAGCGGCGGCGGCAGCGCTGCAGCGCATTGTTCAATTCCGCCGCGGTGAACGGCGCATCACATGGACCTTCCGAGGCGACGGGCGAGGGACTGGCGTAGCTTCTGGGGCTCCCAGGAGCAGCTAGTTAGCGGCGTTTGCGGGGCTGGGCGGCGCGAACCGATCGGCAAACCGCTCTGCCAATTCTACAAAGCTGAGCCCGCTGGAGATTGCGAGGGTGGCCAGCGCTTGACGGTTTGCCTGTGGTTCGGTGATGCGCCGCAAAATGTCAAACAGCCTCCGCGAGCTGACATCTTCCTCCGTCCTTTGGCATAGTGAAGCCCACTGCCGGCGGTATAGCTTGTTGGCGTGGCGGCGCGCTGCTTCGTCCAAGCGGTTGTAGACAGTCCAGTCGGCGGCTCTGTCAGTCCGTCGCGCCCGTCACTCTGCGCGATCTCTCTTCTCGCGCAGATTGAGCAGCTTCATATCAGGTGTGGGCTGCCCTGCCCTTACCTCTGCTCGTTGGGTGGCTGCGAGAGCGCTTCGGACTTGACTTGAAAAGAAATCTGCGCCAGTGGCCGCCGCCTCGTCGACCGCCCGCCTGAGCGCACTCCAGTTGGTAATGGAGTAGGCACGTTTGGGGCGCGCCTCCATCGCAGTGGGTTCAATTAGGATGGAGTAATGATTTATTTATTTACATTTATTTACTTACATTCAACCGCATAAACGAACAGTTCGATCAGTGTTTATATTTTTTAACGGCAAGCTCTTGATTCACCCAAAGATGAGGAAGACGAGGTAATTGGCGTTCCGCGGTGCGTTCATCTCTAAAAATTCAAATTTCCTTTAAATAATATAAGGTACACTTTTTACGCACCGTATCCTCTCTTCCTGTCCACTCACCTCTTTCATTTCATTTCTCCATTCTGCCTGCTTTCCTTTATTTCCGCTGCCCCAGCTCAGGTGCTTCAGTATCGATGGCAGATGCCGGGGCTAGCACAAATCTTTTCCTTCCTTTTTACTATTATTTTTAATAAAACCACTACCACCACCAACCCGCAAGCTGGTGAAGGTAGGTCATGGTCTTCGTCCCCGTATACAGGCGCCGAAGGTACAAGGGCACTTGAGCGAAGACAGCGCACCAGGGATAGGCGAGGACCAGCAACTGGGTAACAAAAAGTAATGGATTAAGCAGCGTCTGAAGCCTTTCCGCTCTCCGATGCCCACTGACGCGCGAACTTGGGAACAGGCAATATTTAGGTGATAACGATGCTCGCGCTGACAATTCTGTGTTCTTGTAGTGACACAGCACCGGTGGTGTTCCAACGCTGGCAGGTACCGAAACCAGAACAGGCAACCCGCAAGCTGCTGGAGGAAGGTCATGCGCTTCGTCCGTTTATACACGCGCCGAAAGTTCCAAGGGCACTTGAGCGAAGTCAGCGCACCAGGGATAGGCGAGGACCAGACTGGGTATCGAAAAGGAACGGATGAAGCAGCGTCTCCATCCTTGCCGCTCTCAGATGCCCACTTACGCGCGCACTTGAGAACAGGCAAATTAGAGATTATGACGATGCTGGCGCTGATAATGCTGTTGTCTTGTAGTGACAGAGCACCGGTGCTGTTCCAACGGTGGAAGATAGCGAAACTAGAACAGGCAAGCCGCAAGCAGCTGGAGGAAGGTCATGGTCTTCGTCCGCGTGTACAGGCGCCGAAGGTCCAAGGGCACTTGTGCGAAGACAGCGCACCAGGGATAGGCGAGGACCAGCAACTGGGTAACGAGAAAAAACCCATGAAGCAGCGTCTGCTTCCTTGCCGCCCTCCCATGCTCACTGACGTGCGCACTTGAGAACAGGCAATTTATATTCGATGACGATTCTGGCGCTGACAATGCTGTTGTCTTGTAGTAACTGAGCACCGGTGGTGTTCCAACGGTGGAAGGTAGCGAAACTAGAAGAGGCAACCCGCAAGCTGCTGGAGGAAGGTCATGGTCTTCGTCCGCGTATACAAGCGTCGAAAGTTCCAAGGGCACTTGAGCGAAGATAGCGCACCAGGAATGGGCGAGGACCAGTAACTGGGTAATGTAAAGAACGGATGAAGCAGCGTCTGCATCCTTGCCGCCCTACCATGCCCACTTTGATGGCACACTGATTATGGAAATAGGACGGTAGTTAGAGGCTAATTTGCGGTCACCGGATTTAAAGACGTTGATGATGTGGGCAATTTTGCAGTCAACCGGAACTTCCTCGGATTGTAAAGACTGGGTAACTAATAATTGTAGTATCTGGGCCGAGATCGCTGAAGTGTTTTTAGTAGTTTACTATTTAGATGGTAACATCCTGCTTACGAAGGCCATTTTAGCGAAGCAGTAAGGTTACTGATGCCGTTGGCATTAACCTGGATCATAGGCATCGCAACTGATAAGGATTCTGGTGGAGTTATGGCGGTAGAGTTGCTTACAGGAGAAAACACCGATACGAAATAACGGTTCAAAACGCTTGCAAACTGATCTGGTTCGACTCTGTTCTCCGTCAGTTCCCATAAGCGCTATTTGGTTCGGGCGAGATCTATGGGATAGAATGCGCCAGAATTTATTGGGGTTGGACTGTAGAATTCTAAGTAGATTGATGTAAATGATTTTAGTTCTTGCAGCAGTTATGCTTTCAATATACCGTTTTGCACATTGATAATATCGGTCCCATGTGGTAGGGGAGTTAGATTTTTTTGCTGATCGATATAGGCGCTTTTCCTGTTTAGGAGACATTTCAGGCTTATGGTAAACTACTCGCTGTTATGATCGGACCTAATATTTATTTTTGAATGTATTTGTTTCTGAGGTTTTCAATTGTTGTTTTGTATAATTCCCAGTTATTATTAGCTGTTCTTGATAGATAAGACTCACAGAAATACTCATAAAACCATTTAAGTTCCGCGTTGATAGCATCGAAGTTCGCTTATTCTAATTCAAGACTATCTTTCTATCTTTTCAGCGGTTGATCTAACTTTCAGCAGTAGTGATATGAAACTGTGTAGAAGTGCATGGTCACTGAGTCCAGTAAGAGCCGTTACACCTTTAATGTCTTCAGGACTGCTCGTCAGCAAGAAATCAAGGGTGTTATTCGCTCTCGTCGGAAGTGTTATGGCTTGATGGAGACTGGAATCAACGGTTAGATCGAGGAATTGCTTGGGCTCACTGGACAGCGATTTAACAGGTATGCTAAGTAGAGGCCAGTTAATCTAGGGAAAATTGAAATCTCAAAATAGAAAAATAGGTGATTTGGGAAAGTTGTCTCTAATATACGCTAAACTACGATAGAGAGAGTTGCTGATAGATGGCCCATAATCGGGCGTCCGGTAACAAATGCCAATTATAGCTTTCACAGTTGAGGTATGAACACAAACCCATGATAATTCGAGTACGTCGTTGTGGTACACTAAGATTGCTGACAATGTATTTCTTACAGCTATTAGAACGCCTCCCCTTCTACGGTTGCTGCGATCACGACGGTACATGGTGAAGTTAAGATTAGCGGGAAGCACTTCGTTGTCGACGACATCTTCAGTTAACCAGGTTTTAGTTAGAATTATAATGTGCTCGTCAATGTCATCGATGAAGCTACGAAGCTGGCCACGCTTTGTATTTACGCTCCTTATGTTGGTTAATGCGATATGGATGCCGAGGTAAGATGCAGGATGACTGTCCTGAACATCACAACTTTAAAAAAAACAGGCCGCGAATAAACTAATCAAACCACTGTATTGCCCACACAGCAGCTAAGGCATCCTTTTTGGTTTGGCTGTACCTTTGCTCTGTTGTCACAGGCCGTGAAGCGAATGAAGCAGCTAGGCGCCTATCGCCTGAAAGTTGCATTTGTAGAAGGACAACACACAACCTAAGGACCTCATTTCCCAAAATAGCACTGCTAGGGACTGTGGCTTCTGAGGCATGTGGGAGAAAACGAGCCCAGGTGATTGACCGTGCCCAAAAGTCGCCACACACCAGCTACATCTGTGGGCGGGCTCATGTCCTTCACTGCCTTAAACTTGTTGAGGTCTTAGCGAATGTCTTGTGCTGACACATTAACCCCAAGGAAGGAAGCTTCTGTCTGGCGAAAGCAGCATTTTTTCTTACCCAAGCTAATTCCAGCTTGAGAAAGCCTTGTGAGGACTTCTCGAAGGCGAGCGTCATGTTCTTCTTAGGAACGGCAGAAAAGTAAGACTTCGTCAATAATGCAGACCGTGCCTTGAATACCTTCCAGAATAGTAGACATTTTCTTTTGAAAAGCTTCTGGTGCTGATGTGATGCCAAAGGGCATCATAGAAAAGCAGTAACCCCCTAAAGGTGTGACGAAGGTTGTGAGCTCCATCGATTCTTCCGCAAGCTTGACTTGATAAAAAAATTGGCGGTGGTGTAGCTCTGGTTAAACCTGGAGTGACGCGATAGCTGATAGCTACAGCTGGCTGAGTGGAACTTGCTCACTTGAATTGCAAAGTCAGTCTTTCGCCGCTCCGTTTCGCAGGGCTTTCCTTCATCTTCGTCTCACTTGGCACGGCGCATGCGCACAGCTGTGAGATTCTACTTAATCGCCATTCATCGGGGACCTTCCCATCCACTATCATTTTGTCCACAACCTGTAATAATGTTTGCTTGGATTTTCGTCCCAGCTCTTTTATTAACACAATCGGAATACCATCTGGTCCTGTTGATGTGCCACTAGGAACCTTCTTCTCTGCCCTTTCCAACTCTCTTTGCTCAAGTGAAGCTATTGCAGTAACCGGTCTATCCTCCTTCGATAAATTATGTGCAACGTTTCTTTGTTTAAATTTTTCTTTCATCCTTGATCCTATGTGTTTTATCGCTTCTTCCCCTTTCAGTCGAATACCCTGATCTGTAACAATAAACCATTGTTCTAGCCTAGTCTTTTTACTCATTGCATTTAGGTGTTTCCAGAATTCTTGAGCTACTTTTCTACCCTTTTCTTTTATTTTTGAGATTCATTGGGCACAGTTTATTCTAATTTTCTCATTAATCAAATAGGATGCTTCCCTTCTACACTTTATGAAGGTATCCCATTTTCTGTCTACTTCAGCTTCTGGTTCCCCCCTGTTCTTGGAATATCTGTGTTCCCTGGACCCTTCCTGACGTTTCTCTATCGCTCTCTTGACCTCCTCATCCCACCAAATGTTGGGTTTGCGTCTTTTCTCTTTTAGCTTTACTTGCACCTTAGCTAGCTCTGGCTCCAGAAATCGAGGTAATTTGGTATAAGTCCATTCTGTTTCACTGTCTTCGAAAATTATTTTCTCAATTTGTTTGGCTGCTGCTTCCAATTGCTTTTCTGAATAAAAATTGCCCTCTGATTGTTCCTCTTGCTTCAGTCCTACATTGGTTTCTCTTCTGAAACTCAACTTGATACGCTTGTGGTCACTGTTTAGCCTTCTGGAACCATGTTCATCTATGCTCATTACCCCTAAGGGTAGTGGGCTAGGCTGCAGCGGCACCGGCGTCATGTTAAATCGATGCTTGTTCTTCATGCAGTTCATCGCTTGTTTTGCTGACCACGGCCCTTGCGGAATCGTCTCGTCTGGCTTGACTTCTTCGCTTCTGGATGGGCACGTGGATACCACCGTGTGCTTACCCTTGGACTTGCCAGCTGATACCCTGTGTGATGGCTTCGGGTTTCCCGCTTTCTTCCAATATCTGCAAGCCAGTCATCTCGCCAACTTCTCGTTAGATCAGCCAATCTCGCTGCACTGCTGGTCTATGACGTCACCTGCCAAGGATATAAAGGCCATGTGCGCGGATCGGCTCCTCAGTGGGCTAGGCTGCAGCGGCACCGGCGTCATGTTAAATCGATGCTTGTTCTTCATGCAGGTATGTTACTATTCTGACGCTGAGTGCGTCCGGTCGGATGATCGATACTTGCTGCTGTACCCTTGCCCACGTACTCTTGTGTCCTGCTGCGTACACGCGTTTATTGCGCAAGTCATCTCCTCCTGAGTGGTGACGTGGAACTCAATCCAGGCCCCCCATCAAAGTCAGCGAACTCCAGTAAAAGCAATGCATCTGGTACCAGACCTTTAACCCGGTCTGTGAGTGGTTCCAGTCTCACTCTCGGGGAGGCTGACGATGCAAGTTCTTCCGCTGTAAATCTTGACAGCGAAATCTCTTCGAATCCTTCGGTGTCTGACATGTTTTCTAGAATACTAGCAGGGCAGAATCAGTTGGCCCGTGACATCGCCGACATTAAGCAATCTTTTGCTTGTCGCTTCGATGCTTTGGAGTCACGCGTGGCTGCCTTAGAGTCTTTGCCCCCGCCCGAAAATTCCAATCTAATTTCTGATTTACACGCGTAAATTAACTCTTTAAATTCCAGAGTAACACAGCTGGTGCAAAAGAATGATGACCTTGAAAACCGCTCTCGAAGAAATAACATTATAATACACGGCGTTTCAGAAGACCCGAATGAAACCGCTGACACATTGTTGGATAGCATCTCATCTGTATTTACTGATAAATTGAAGATTACCTGTCCTAGTATTGAGCGCTTCCACAGGCTCGGTGCAGCTCGCAGAGGTTATACTCGTCCAGTTATCCTAAATCTTTCTAGCTTCAACGACAGAAGTGTGGTTTTTAAAAACGTCTCTAAACTCAAGGGCTCTGCCTTCTTCATTACAGAAGATTTTTCTGCAAGGGTTAGGGCCATTCGGAAAATATGGGACGCATCAGTGTCTTTTCGCGACAACGGTTCTATCGTGAGGTTAAGTTTCGATCATGCCTTCATTGACAAGGTTCGTTACAATTGGGATGAAAGTTCTAGCTCGTTGGTAAAAGCATACAATGATCCTGCTTGTTCTGCGCCTGTGTCCTTGACTGCCGCATCATCGACTCCCTGACTTAGCTCTGGCCGTCCTGATAAGCTAGTTGTTCTAAATATTAACGCTCGCAGCATTGTTAAAAAACTTCCAGATTTACTGTCTCTTATTTCTGTTCACTCCCCCCATATTATTGGCATAACGGAGACTTGGCTGCATAGTGGAATTTATGACTCCGAATTCACCCCACCAGGTTTTGTTACTGTGCGCTTAGACAGAAGTTGCAGTATCGGCGGCGGTGTGGCATTGCTTATCAGATCGGATTTACGATTCTCAGTTTTGCCTCCTCCCCCTGATACAGAATCCTTGTGGTGCAAAGTTTATTAAACAATTATAGTATTCTAATCAGTGTTATTTATCGTCCACCTGGTTCTTCCGTTGATGTCCTTCACGCTGTCGCAAATTTCATGACCAAGATCAACATTACTTCATCAATATTTATCTGTTTGGGAGACTTCAACACTCCTGGCATCCACTGGCCATCGTTGTCTGCATTTGGTCGTGACACTACAATTTGTAAAGAACTAATAAACATTTCCTTATTGTTTGGACTAACTCAGGTTGTTTCTAGCGCTACTAGGTTGAATTCCATCCTCGACTTAGTTTTTCTAAACTCTACTTTGGCCCAAAATGACTTCTCTTGTGAAGTAATTGATGGGCTCTCAGACCATAAAGGCGTGTTAGTTTCACTCTCTTGTCCAGTCTCCAAATCACCCTATTCGTTTACTACTTTCCTGACTTCACTCGTGCTGACGACCATTACATTATTGAGGTTTTAGCTGATCGTTTCGATACATTCTCTGCTTTCTCAGCAAGCCACGACGTAAATTTTCTTACTAATTACTTTGAATGTCTTGTCAAGGATTGTGTCCAACGCTTTGTTCCTATTAAAACTAAGAAAAGAAATACTAATGTTCCTTGGATGACTCGATACATTTTGCATTTATCTCGTCGCCTTCGTAGGCTAAGGCGTTCGAGAAGAAGCAACGATCCCATAACCTTAGACAGATTTCACAAGGCAAAAAAAGAACTTAATTTTAAGTTGCGCATGGCCAAGGATTTCTTTTTTCGTGTCCACCTGCGCGATCTGTTAAGAACTAACCCCCGAAAATTTTGGTCATCCATCTTACCTCGTGACACTTCATCCACTTCGTTCAGATTAGATAATGACGTCATCAGTGAGCCTGCTGTAATATCTGATGCTTTCAACAAATATTTTAACTCGGTGTTCGTTCCGGATAACAACGTCATTCCGCCACTCACTAATATAATTTCTTCTCCAGCAATCAGTGATACTGTCATAAACACTGATGGCATCCTAAATCTTGTATTAAACCTCGACGTTAAGAAATGTACCGGCCCAGATGGAATACATAATGCGTTCCTGCTTCGTTACTCCATGTGGTCTTCGAAATATCTGACCGTCATATTCAACAAGTCCTTATCATCCGCTACAGTTCCTTCTTCTTGGAAATTAGCCAAAGTGCTCCCTCTTTTCAAATCTGGTGATAGACAGTGCTTGTCGAACTACAGACCGATTTCATTGACATCAGTCATGCAAAATGTTGGAACACATCATTCATAAACACATCGTGCTTTTTCTTGAATCCAATAATTTGCTATCTAACTTTCAGCATGGGTTTAGGCGCGGTTTTAGTACGGTAACACAATTAACAGAATTTGCTCATGATATATTACATAACCTCGATGTCGGTCACCAAGTTGATGCCATTTTTATAGACTTCTCGAAAGCATTCGATACTGTTCTACATTCCAAGCTTCTTGCTAAACTAAATGCTATACTAAACAATCCTCACTTGGTTGATTGGATTTCTAGCTTTCCCTCATCTCGTTCCCAGTTCGTATCCTATAATTCTTCTCATTCTACTGCTGTTGATGTAACGTCAGGTGTGCCTCAAGGCTCCGTCCTTGGACCACTACTCTTTTTAATATATATGAATGACTTGCCGCATAACATTTCTTCTAACATTCGTCTTTACGCTGATGACTGCGTTTTATACGAAGTAATTATTGGCCCTAATGATCATCGTCACCTCCAAGAGTCATTTGCTATGTTTTGTAGTTGGTGTAGTACCTGGCAAATGAGAATTAATTTCGACAAAACCGTCCTCATGTCTTTTTGTAACAAATCTTCCGTTTCCCATTTTAGTTACTCTTTCAATGGCCGTGTGGTGGATAGGGTCTCGCAGTACAAATATCTTGGTGTCATATTCACGCATAACATGTCTTGGTCTAAACACATTGATTACGTATGTAATAAAGCACTAAAAAAACTAGGTTATCTACGACGCACGCTACCCAATTCACCAAAAGACACAAAGCTACTGTTGTATAAATCTCTAATCCGCCCTGTTCTTGATTACGCAGCTGTAGTGTGGAACCCGTACAAGCAATTCGAAATTAACATGTTAGAAGCAGTCCAGAAGAAAGCTGTGCGTTTTATATGTCATCGTTATGATCGCGATTTCTCACCCTCTTCTACACTTCTCTCATTGAATTTAACCACGCTGTCTGTCCGTCGCCACACTGAATCATTAAAATTCTTACATTGTGTCGTCAATTCCTCAGTAAGGCTGTCAGCTAACCACTACATTAACTTTGCACCATTATCATCTACAAGAAGTCATCACGAGCTTAATTTGATACCGTATTTTGCGCATGCTAATTTGTTCAAATGCAGTTTTTTTCCCCGTTCAATAGTGGCCTGGAATTCTCTACCCGGGTCCATTCGTTCTTGTCCATTTCAAAACTTTGTAACTGCCGTTGAAGACGCATAATAGCTGTGTATTCTTACCCTGTCGTTAACAGTTCCTTTCTTGTTTGATATTTCATTTGTGATTTTAACTTTTTGTAGTGCTCACTTTGTACATTTTGCTGCATTTTGTTTCCTTGCATTTTTGTGTGTTTTCCCACTCCTGCCATAGCGCATATAATCGCGCTGCAGTATGTATAAATAAATAAATAAATAAAAATAAATAAATAATTAATCCTCTGTGACATTAGTGCATAATCTATCGTCGAGTGCAGACTCCCTGCCTCCGATGTTATGAGCCCTTCACACTTCTCGCTACTGTTGCATACAACTAAATCATGCCTGTCACTCATGTCCCGCAGCATGCTTCCTGTCGAATCTGTGTACTCATCCAGGTCTTCTATATGTGCGTTCATGTCGCCAAATATAATTATCTCGCCCTGTCCTCCTAGCTCATCAATGTCGCTTGCAATTCATTCCAACATTTTCCTGTTTTCCTTTGTGGCATTAGCTCCTGTCCACAGGTATACGAAGCCAAGGAGTGTTTGCTCCCCTGCCACTTTTCCTTTTACTCATAAATGTTCCTTGCATCCCAGTTTAACCTCTTGAAAATTCATACTTTTATGAATGAATGCCCAAATTCCACCCCCTTTTCTGCTGCCCTCTGTTCTTATGCAACATTCCTATGCGTAGTCTGTGTTGGTTGCTCCATGTCTCTAAGATGCGTTTCCACTAACCCATATACCATTAATTTGTCCTGCCTTAACTGTTCTTCTAATTCCTCCCATTTCAGTCTATTCCTGGCACCTTGCATGTTAATGAAACATATATCTGCATTAATGTAACACTGGCGTTTGTGCCTATTTCTTCTCCTATGGCTCCACCCTCTCTTTGACCTTGGTTCTTCCTTCTCTACACTGGTTCCGTCAGAGCGGTGGGTCCCCCCAAAATGTTGGGCCCCCCCAATCTTAGTTGAGGGGCAGCGCCCTCTGCACTGATGAAACCTGTGTCCAGTGTAAGTGCGCTCGTGGCTTGAATGGCTGCAAACAAATGACTTTCCGTCCTGGCTCGTAGCCTATGCAGCATGACCTGACCTCTCCGGCTCTCTCTAAGCGTAACTACAAATCAAGTTGTTAGCCGAGTTGGTGACGATATTCTACAGTTACAGCGCGAAAGACAGGACAAGAGAGGACGAAACAACACAGCGCTGTGATTTTTTTTTTACTGGCATGTGTCAACAGCATACACATTCAAGATGGGCTCTTTAGTTCTTTGACAAAGCTATCGAGGATGCGCTAATACGTAGCTCATGAAGCCGTGCTATCATTAGTGCTTAGATGATTTCTCTCGCCAAATCACGGTTTCTTCCTATCACAATACAGTCCTGATGTAGTGGTTCGCAATTTCATTTATTTACCTTAAAGGCCTACTTCGGGGTATTACATAAGGGGTGGGGTAATCAAAAGCTTTGTTACATTTTGTAATGATGATACAAGAATTTCAATGTTGGCGTTGAAGGATGATTGGCAGGTGATCGCAGCAGCCGAGTGGGAGAGGCCGTTTCAGTCTTACGCGGCTCGTGGAAAGAAGGAGGTGGAAAAGGTTACGGTACGGCTCGTGGACGAGTAACTGGAAGGGGGTGATCAGTGCGATGGGATACGCGCGGCGGAGGTGCACAGATGTGTGGTGCATGGACGAGTGATCTGTAATACAATTTATGAAAACGAGACAGAGTTGCGGTGCGACGACGGCAAGACTTCGTAAGTTGGACTGTGATTTCAGGGATGAAACATGTCGTATGAATATTGGGAGTGAATGAAATGAGCGGCGCGATTTTATACGGCTTCAAGTGCATCGATTGGATATGTTTGGTGGGGGCTCCAAATGGGAGATGCGTATTCTAATTTTGGCCTTACCAATGATGAATAAGCGAGTAATTTGACCTATTTTGTTGCGTGAAGTAATGGCGCTTCAGAAATGTCATGGTTTTGTTTGCAGATGAAATAACGCTAGTAACATGTTCACGACAAGTTAAGTCTTGACTTACAGCGATGCCTAAGTATTCAGATGAACAGATGTGCTCTATTTGATTGCTGGTAATTCTGGAATGCAACGAAAAGGGGTTAATGTCTGCGGTGAAACAAAATGAGCTTGCCTTTGTTGGGGTAAAGTGTCATTAGGAAGTCATCGCACCATTTTCCAACCCGGATAAGAGCATCCTTAATTAAGAGATATTTGGCCAGGAATGTTAGTTATTCAGCGGTAGATAACGCAGTCGTCGGCAACCCAGATGAATGGAAATTGAGCAAATGCCGTACAGGATATGGAAGGCAAATGTTAAAATTTAGACTACCAACATTACTGAATGATAGAAATACAGATTTTCACTCTATTTCATTGAAGCGCCTGTGGTATAAATATGTATAGGACTGAAATGTCACCAAGTCTTTAATTTTGAAACTGTTTGCGCATTTACTTCTTTCCACTCTTTTTTCTTTTTTTGCTGTGTTTTTTATTGCTGACGTCTGAATCACGTTGTATGTATGGGTAAACATATTTACGCTTCATCACGTAAACTAATAATTTCTTTCTTCTAATAATTTATAATAATAATTTTTAAAATTCTTTATCGTTAACCACTGTGCAGCATGTTGCTGCACACTGCTTGCCATGCAGTTCAATTCAATTCAATTTATTCAACATCTTGAGGATGTTGGGTGCGTCGACAAAATGCCAGAGAGAAGGCTTGACAGGGGTCGACGCACCCTACAATGACTTGACAGCAGCATCAGGATGGTATACAGGGTGTCATATATGTTAATAACAGGATCATTACATGAATATGAAAATAAAATAAAACGGCAAGTAAGCATACAGGAAAGAAAATACAAATAATAAGTACAACTCTCAGTTGGGAATAAGTGCAACTCTCACGGTACCTAAGTGCACACAAATTTAGATGCCTTATTTAATGAGGACGGAAGAGTGTGTGAAAGCATTTGGCGACCATAATTCGTACGAGTTTCTGGCAAGAACCATGTGAAACCAGTACGGGTGGCATACATCAGTTCTTTACATTTTAAGTTCGACAGGTGCACCATAAATAGATTATTTTTTCTAATACTTGTTGTATACCGCCTCAGTAGTATAGATTCAAAGACTTGGGGAAGGGGGGTGATGCGAAGCGATGCAAAGATTGGTTCCGTATGTTTAAAACGTGAAGCGTTAACAATATTTCGAACAATTTTCTTTTGAAGTAAATGCAACCGTTTGATATTCGTAAATGATGTTGTTCCCCAGACCAAAATACAATAGTTAGCAACAGAGGAGAACAGTGCGTTGTACAGCATCAGATTAATATGCTTTGGAAAGAGGTATCGCAGGCGGAACACCATACCAGCAGCCTTGGACAACTTGTCGCTGACTTTTTCAACGTGTTCATCCCATGATAAATTTTCATTAAAAAGCACTCCTAGGCTTTTGACCGTAGGAACTATTTGAATGACTGAGGAACCCATTTTTAATTGAACTTGTGAGACAGCAGGATCCTTATTACGAGGTCTAAAAAGTACAGCTTTGCTTTTTCCAGTGTTTATGATCAGTGAATTGGACTCAGACCATTCGTGAAGTTTCTGCAAACAATCTGTAGCTTGCTGTTCAAGATCTCGCACATGTGCTGATCGGAAAAATAGAGTGGTGTCATCTGCGTATATGACAAAAGTTGGAAGTTTACTTATACAGACTATGTCGTTTACATATAGAAGGAAAAGCAGCGGTCCCAATATACTGCCTTGCGGCACACCAGAAGACAGATGCATAAAATTTGATGACTCGTTGTCTACTGTTACTTGTTGGACACGGCAACTAAGGTATGAGGTAATTATTTGATGGGGTACGGGCCTTAATCAAGCCATCTTCTGGCTTTTTTCCCGTGCTCCAAACATCCCTGAGATCACTAAGGTGGCAGACTGGGCATGTTGGTGATTCATAATGGAAATTTACAGCGCAAATACAGACAAGGACTCAAGAAAGAATGACATGGAACACACGAGCGCTGTTGAATACCCCCCCCCCCCCCCCCTGAGATGTTGAATAAACATTGTATTGCATTGTAAAAACAACTGTATATTGCATAAAATGCTAACCATCGCCCACCAGTTCAAGAAAATAGGGAAAAGAGCAGGTGTACATATGGTGTTTTCCGCACCATACAAGCTGTCAAAACTGTGCAGCAAAGTGAATTCCACCGTCACTGTTAGCACTTCCTGCACTTTCAAGCACAGGCAGCCATTTGTAGAATGCGCGAAAGACGTAGTCTACTCGATAACTTTGCCCTGTGGCCGAGCCTACATTGGCCAAACGGGCAGATGTCTTAACGAGAGGCTCATGGAACATAGCAACAGCGTCATGACGGCACCTCGTCATCTCGGCATACACTGCCGTGACTGCGAACAGTGTAAGGAACGTGGTCCCTTTTAGGGAAGAACAACAATCCTTCATAAGGATGTCAGCAAAACACCCAGGAAGATAGCTCAGGCTGGTGACACCGCGGAAAAAGGAGATTACTGTGTCAGCACTCCATTGGTATTGTTAAGTGATAAGGAGCGTCGTATCTTGAGAATTTCGAACTAGGGTATTGTGTTCTTGTTCTTGCGTGCATCCTGCCTTTTCAGGTTTTAGCGTTATGTTTACTTTCTTGTACCGACGATAATGTGTTCCCTTGGGGTTTGGCGCTTCTACCAGTCTTACATCACTTCCTTTTCGTTGCAGCGTGTGCTCGCTGTACTCAATATGTATTCGCTGCGCACAGCAATAAACGTTGAAGTCGGCGCTTTGTGGTGTCTCCCCTCTCGTCCGTGTTCGTCTTTACGCTGTGAAAGAAAGAAAGAAAGAAGGAAAGAAAGGAAGGAAGAAGGAAAGAAAGAAAGAAACAAAGAAAGATGGAAAGAAAGAAAGAAGGGAAGAAGGAAAGAAAGAAAGAAAGATAGAAAGAAAGAAAGAAAGAAGGAAGGAAGGAAAGGAAGAAAGGAAAGGAAGAACGAAAGGAAGAAAGAAGGAAAGAAAGGGAGAAGGAGAGAAAGGAAGAAAAAAGAAAGAAGGAAAGAAAGTAATAAAGGAAGAAAGTGAGAAAGGAAGAAAGAAAGAAAGAAAGAAAGAAAGGAAGAAAGGAAGAAAGAGAGAAGGAAGCCGGACTGTGGCGCGGAATTGGATTGAAATTAAAGACTGTGTGCGTGACTTTATGGTCGCTAATTGCACGCAAGTAAGCAATGGAGGGGAAACTTTAAGTTTGGATCGTTAATACTAAATCTAAGATAGCTGCAGTCCCGCTTGCTACATGCGTAGGTTCTAGTACAAGTGTGTAAATCGGCAATCCTCTGAAATAGATCAGCAATAGTTTTCTCTATGGTTATCAGTTTGTTTTTGATGTCTTGGACGTCACTGATTATTGTAACTTGACCCGAGGACAACTTCTTCAATTCAGCAAGCACTGCCTCTGTAGTGGCCGGTCCCGGATTCGTTTCTATGTCCCCTGACAATACTAACAAGATGCGAATAGTTTCAAAACATTCAACCGCAACACCGACGCAACACTGTGGGCCCGGAAGCTGCACCAGGCACAGTAATTACTGGTTGCAAATAAAGCGTATGGCTTGCTGACCTGCACCATGAACAGAACGGATTAGTGGTCTGCTTCATGGTAGAGCCACCAAGCCCACCATAGTGGCTCGCAATGAGTGGCTCACAGCGTTGTGCTTTGTCGTCCTCTCTTATCCTGTCTTTCGCGCTGTAACTATTTAAGGAAAGCTAACTGTAGGAGCAGTTTTTTCGTGACCTGCAGATGTAACGGAAAGCAACAGGCTTCATGTAAGCCCTTGCTGGAATACGCCCGGCATGGTATCCCCAACGCAACCTGAAGGCGCTTATAGTGGCGCTTATTATTTCATCTAATTTTGCGCAGAGGGCGCTATTTCGTAGGTTTTCTTCGCGCGCCAGTTGCCGCCCGCCCAGGCGTGAGTGACGTCACACGCCTCGCGGTAGCATGCTCCCGTGGCACCGTGCTGGCATCGGTTCAGCTGTTGCGCCTGGAAGCTCAGAGTTTCCAGCATGGCAAAGTGAAACAGATCGAAAGTTACAGCCTCGAATGCGGCAGTGGGAGTAACGATTATATCATTCACATATCGGAATGACCGTGAACTAGAGACACGGCTAGGACCCCGCCGAGTAAAATGAGCCTGGAGGATGACATATCGCTCCGTCGAGCGGCCCGCTGTGGTAGCTGTGATATTATATTCCAGTTTGATATGACAAATTTTCCTGAATTAGGGAATAAAATATTTCTTTTGCCGAACGTAAATCAAGGCATCACCTTCATCCCATTGTTCCAACCATACAAAAAGAGCTGCCGCGACGCTGGGATGGGGCGGGGAGAGGGAGTTTTGAAATGGGACTTAGACATCACGTAAGCACCGCGAACAGCGGAGCAAGTTCCCGACATACAAAAGCAGCTATCTTAATTACATCGGTATAGCAAAAAATCAAGTCGACGCTGAGGCAGCGATCGAAAATCGAGCGTTAACACACCTAACATAGGTAGCCGATTCGAATCCCTGCCGTGAGCTAGGCTCTAACTTAATTCGGAAGTTTATGCTGTGGAAAACGCTGAATCGTATGACACCATCCGCAATATTCTGTGGCAAGCGGTTGGAACCACAAATTTTGCACGAATGTCGGGACTGAGTGGCAAGACTTTTACGCCTGCCAGACAGGCATATATACAGGGCGCCCCAGCTAACTTTAGGGAGGGTTTAAAAGTATGCCGCGGCACTCTAAGACGACGCGACCACATTCATGTTGCTGGCTATTTATTGTATGGAGCAATTCACACTATTTTTGTATTGGACTTAACTGCATAATTGGTCGAGATTAATTACCTAACTTCGCAGGCAACGAAGATAGGCGAAAAAATCTAAAGAGAAAGTTTTAGAACGGTTTACTAAGCGTCCCTCTGAAGAGTTTCTGTTACGTATCGGCGTTTTTCGATCTCTGCAGATGCCCGCGAAATACAAAAAATGCCACGTGACATGCCCGCTTGCGCGCCACGATTGCTGTGCTCGCAAACGTTCCGCCCAACAAACAAGCAGCTCATTTATAAAGTTGAATGGCGCAAGGGAACGAACACAGGAAGACACAGAGGCGCTCTTTCTGTCTCTGTGTCTTCCTGTGTTCGTTCCCTTGCGCCATTCAACTTTATTATGAACCAACTAGCCCAACACCAAGTGCTTCTGCCGCTCATTTAGCCGGCTGTGCTGCTGCTTAAAAGGTGACACGTCAGCTACGCATGCGCTGGCTGCGCAATTGCGGGAGCGCAAGCGATAAGGACTGTGCCTGCCGGCCGCTGTCACCAAGCGCCGCTAGGGAAGCATACCGCAGGCGTAAAGCGCAGCAGCGCCTCCTCTATTTTTACAATGCCTGCCGAGTACGGCCGATCCGACCGGCCACAACCTCTTCTACCCCCCTTTCCTGCTCTCCCCTGTCGGCTAGCCTTCGCGCCTGCTCTACGTCTGTGAGGGAGAGGGCCACCTGAGTGGCGCCTGACGACGGAAAGCGGACGAAGACAATTTTTTAAACGTTCTCTCATCCTTCGTAGGCGGCGCTCTGCATGCCTTATAGTATATAGAGTTGACAGTTGACAGCCGTGCGGTGCGAACGCTTGTTTCGGCGCTCTTCGGATTACGCGTTGTGACCAGGACCTGACGGACGGACGACTGCGAGAGCGCCGTGACTACGACAAATCGATGATTTCTTTCCTTTAATATTTTGGAAGCTTAGATTTAGGCTAGTTTTAGATCTAGGCTAGTTAGGTGAAGGGCTCGCGAAAGAGCTGGTCAGTGACCTAACGGCCGGGCCTTTTCCGGCCGGCAGCTATCGATTTGCAGGGCTCACTTGTGAGTTAACTGCTTTAGACAGGTGGTTAGTATTTCTTTCTAGGGGATTGGCTTTTGCGGTAGGCGGAATTTTATTTGATCACGTGGTTGCGAGTGGTTTTTCTTCTTTTCTAGCATATTGTGGTAGTAGTAATAGAGTGCTGCTAAGATGGTCAAGCAACTGAAGGTTAAATGCAAGGAGTGTGAGGCGTCGGTGAATTTCAAGGAAACGCGGTTCGAATCTGTAGAGGAGGCCGAAGGCGCGGATTTTATGTGCAAATGCTGCGTATTAAGTGTACGCCTGTACAGGGCTGACGAAGCGAACACCAGCGTAGCGCTACGTATGGATGCCCTAGAAAAGAGCTGCAGATAGAGAGGGCAGAGAAGCGGAAACTTCAAGAACAGCTTAGTCAAGTGTTGGAGGCAAAAATGGCTGACACCGCCAAGCGAAGCCACATTGGCGGACATTCGAGCGCCAGGCACGTGGATGGGGCCTGCGCTGGAATGGACAGCGATAAGGAATTAGGTCAGGCACGAACAGCTACGCACACGTGGCAGCTAGGAAGTCTGGAAGAGATGGAGAGAAGGGCAACAAGCTAACTTCCAGTAATGAGGTCGCAGTCACAGATAAGTGGCGGCATAATAATCCGGAAGTTAGGATGGAGGAAGGGAATAGCCAAGTGCTTATCGGTGGTAACTCAAATATGAGTAGGTGCAAAAGAACTACAATGGAGCGTGTAAAGGGTGATAAGCGGGTAGCAGTCGAAGCATTCCCAGGCAGGAAAATGGACGCAGTACTAAGAGACACAAAAAACAAACTTTCTAAGAATGTTGCAGAGCGCAATTTGGTAGTGGTAGCGGCGGGGCTAAATGACGTCTTGAATGGTGAAGCCGCAAAAGTAGCGAAAAGATTAGCGGAGGGAGTTGACGATTTAAGGGCGATAGCACAGCAAGTCCAGATCGTGGTGTGCACAGTGCCGCAAGTGCAAGGACGGAACGGAGAAATTGTCAAGGACTGTTAATCGGGAGATAAAGAAGTTAAGCCAGGAGAAAGGCTTTGAAGTGGCAGGCAGAAACAGGGAAGTGCACAGAGCAGGCTTTGGTGGAGGCTTTACACGAGATGGCATCCACTTTAATGGAAGGCTAGGAGCCGAAATCGGGTGGCGCCTGGCAGGCCGGGCAGTAGCTTTTTTAGGGGGTCCACTGCGGCTCAGGGCATAGGGGTAGGTAGAAGCACAGTATAAAGTGTAGCAATGGAGGCTGACGCCAATAAAATGGCCACCAGGAGGTCCAAGAAGAAAACTACAAAAAAGAAAGTTAACACCAGGATCAGATAGTACATAAACATGCAAGGCGGTAGAAAGATAGCGAAGTGGTTAGAGATAGAACAGCAGTTGAAGGACGAAGAAGTAGGTGTATACGCGATATGCGAAACACATCTCATGGATCTAGAAGACCAACCGTTTATTGGTGGCTACGTCTGGGAAGGGAGCTACAGAACAACAACGGAGAGGAAGGGAGGAGGAGTAGGTATGCTGATACATCAAGGAACAGATTGGCAAAGAATGAAGTCAACTTGCAAGGAACATGTCTGGACATCAGGTACGATTGCCGTTAAAAGGACATGGCTAGGTGTAGTCTTTTTAAGGACAGGGCACAAATGCAGGCAAGAGAAAAGGATCTAGTCAAGTGTCTCAATGAGGATATAAAGCAGTTTGGAGAAGGCACCGATATTATTCTTCTGGGTGACATGAATGGCCTCGTCGAGGATCTGGATGGATGCACAGATTGTAACGGGAAGTTGATTCTAGACTTCTGTGAGCGACACAACCTATAGTTATTGTGAATAGGGAAACTAAGTTTGAGGGACAAATCACGTGGGAATCCTGTAACAGGCATACGACCATTGACTACTGCTTAATTTCGCAGGGGATGTATAGCAAGCTCGCAATAATGGAAATAGACGAAGAGGGGAAGTACAGCCTCGGTAGTGATCATAAGTGCATTAGTCTACAGTTTAAAGCCCTGCTCAAAAGAGAAATGAAGGGGTGTCAAAAAGAGTACGCAAAATTAAATGACGAACAAATAGTGCAAGTAGCGGCCTGCATAAAGGAAGCAATAGAGACACATCCCATGGAAAAGTGGGATTATAATAAGTTACTACTCATTATTACAAAAATAAAACAAGTAAAAGGAGTAAACCGCTGGAGAGGAAAGAGGAAGCCACGAAGTTGGTGGAATAAGGGAATTAGGGAAGCCATCGAACAACGATGGTTGGCATCACGGGAACGCAGCGAAGCAAAGAGGGCGCAGCTAACTGAAGAGGAAGTAGGCCAAAAACGGGAATCTTATCGACAAAAGAAACAGCCAGTACAGGTCCTCGTCCAGACTAAAATAAAGCAGTCCTCTGATCGCTGGCTGGCTGAAGTTCGCGATGCAACTAAAGGGGAGTCGAGAAAATTATGGAGCCATATATAAGTTGTGGGGGTTGAATGGGGAGATAAGTACGTTCTCCCCACTCAATCGCGGCTGACACGGTTCAAAGCCGCCCGGACCCCACCCCGTGATCGCGTACGCTACCGAGCTCTCGCCGACCACGGCGGGCCTTGCTCTGAGGGAACAAAGGAACGACACATTGGCTGACACAAACAGGCATTTATTGCTACAGAAACAATAACGCCAGCTAGCAACAAGGTGCGCTAATGAATCGAGGTCGTCCGACTCACCACCAAGGTTCCGAGCGAATGTTCGCCCGCGCTAGGGCAAGGGATATAAACTCCGCAGGCCGGACGGGACGAGTACGGGAGCCTGTCTCCCTGTCGCTTCTTCGCCCCGCCGGCGAAGAGCGGAGCCGCGAGCGACGCGTCCGCTCGCGGCGATTATCCCCGCCGAAGACCCTCTCCCGCGCGCGGGCTTTGGCAGTCTCCGCGCAGCGATGCTGGCGCCCTCTCTTGTCAGTTAATGTAACTCACAAGGGATTGCGCTCAGCCTCGAGGTGAGACCGCCACTGCACGGTGCCTCGCGGGAAAGCAAACTCAGGGGGCTGCAGGGCAGGTCCCCACATCCCCCCAACCTTAAATAGACCCACGCGCCTGAAGGTACATGCTATGGAGGAGTCTCCTGGTCTTCATGTCCTTGAGGCACGTCTTGCAACGGAGGTCACGCCGACAGCGTCCACACAGACTTCCGCGGTATTCCGAAGGCGGCGTGAAGGTCCCCGCTGGGACGACTCGCATGGCCCGCGGACTACCGTGTCCGCAGGCCCGCGAATCGAAGGCCGGTGGGAAAACTGCAGGCCAGGATCCTGCAGCAGTCGCCAGGGCAGCAGCGGCCGGAGGTGACTGCTGACTGGTCTCGCCACAGCTGCCCCGGATGGATGCGGCGAACAGGATACAGGCCGCTCCGTCGCAGCAGGTAGCAGCGAGACGATGTGCACCGGACAGCAAGCCTGGGTGGCTCCACCGGACCTGCAAAATTGCCGAAACGCTCTCGGCGTGTCTTTAGCGTAGGTCACGGGAGGAGAAACGGCATCCGCAAGGGCCTCGAGGCACAATGCCTAACTCGCTAGCAAAACGTGTCGGCGGCTGTGCAAACGCAAAGTTCGAGTGAACAAAGCCCTTTCTTGAGTTGAACGAGACTGCTCAGTTCGTGCGAGGTTACAAACAAACAAAAAAACGGGCGGGCAGCAAAGTGCGCCCCCTCTAAACGACACGGTCCGGTGGTCGCGTCTCTTTTAACGTGGTGCAGGCAGCTCTGAAAAGCCTCAGGCCTAACGACCACTCCGACAACGACCGTGACCACAACAAAGACCCGAAACGGGTTATGTGCGCGCAGCCGCGAGGAGACGTCAGCTTTGTGGGGTGGTCCTACCCCGCTCACTGCACAAAGCAACTTCTGAGCGGTCGGCGCTCACCGTATCGGACGGTGTCGGAGCGCCCGGTGCCCAGCTGCAATACCAGCGAGCTCGTAGCGGCACCCGTGGCCCCAGGCCACCCGGCTCCCGGAGCCGCGACTCCCAGAGTCGAAAAAGAGACAGAGAAAATATATACAGAAACTCGGACCACCCACGCGGCTTCCGTACTCACTCGCTTCGGGCTCGGCGACTCCGCGGGCGCTAGGCCTCGCGCTCCCTCGATGCGGACCAAGTGATTCTCATGAAGAAACTCCAGGGAAAAATGTGCTGAGCATGTCGAAAAGTTCAAACATGCTGCAGCGCAATACTCGCACTCAAGAAAGCATGCCGCAGGTCCTAGAGATCAAAATTCATTCTAGGCCTAGCACTTGTCAAGTCCGGACAAGAAGCGTTCCCCGAACCGAACCGACAGTCGTCCAATGTTCCAAGAGCAGGCCCCACGTTGGGCTGCCAGATGTGAGGGTTGAATGGGGAGATGAGCACGTTCTCCTTACTCAATCGCGGCTGACACGGTTCAAAGCCGCCCGGACCCCACCCCGTGATCGCGTACGCTACCAAGCGCTCGCCGACCACTGCGGGCCTTGCTCTGAGGGAACAAAGGAACGACACATTGGCTGACACAAACAGGCATTTATTGCTACAGAAACAATAACGCCAGCTAGCAACAAGGTACGCTAATGAATCGAGGTCGTCCGACTCACCAGCAAGGTTCCGAGCGAATGTTCGCCCGCGCTAGAGCAAGGGATATAAACTCCGCAGGCCGGACGGGACGAGTACGGGATTAAAAGAACGTCTTGCTGGGCAAGTTGGTACATCTTTGGATTACAGGCGCGACAACAGACAGACCACAAGGTATATAAACGGGACGGAGTACGGGAGCCTGTCTCCCCGTCGCTTCTTCGCCCCGCCGGCAAAGAGCGGAGCCGCGAGCGACGCGTCCGCTCGCGGCGATTATCCCCGCCGAAGACCCTCTCCCGCGCGCGGCTTTGGCAGTCTCCGCGCAGCGATGCTGGCGCCCTCTCTTGTCAGTTAATGTAACTCACAAGGGATTGCGCCAACACCCTCTAAATACTTTCTTCAGGCCTCTCCAGGCCCTCCTTTCCACACGCGGTACGTCACGCCAAGTGTCCGGTCAGGCTGCTCACCAAGCGCGGCTCCGCTCCGCTCGGTTGTCTCCCTCGATGTGCTCGCGCTTGCCCGGGCAAGCACAGACACGAACGCAGTCTTGCAGTGAGCGTCTAGCTGCTGCTTGAGTCTTTCAGCCTGGCGTTGGGTGCATTTCCGTTCGCTCCTCGCACGGCTGTGTCTGTTTCGTGTGGCCGTTTCTTGTGTGGCGTGCGTACCTGTGCTAGCGCACGAATGGGAAACTGATTGCCTGCCGTGTAGCGAGTGCAACTTCGTGAAACATGGGCCGGTGCTGTGTTCCCGGGTGCCGCGGGAACTACCAGAATGGTCCCAAAGTACGTGTTTATTGCTTCCCAAGAGACGAAGTACGAAGAAAAGCCTGGTTGCGAGCCATTCCACGGAAGGATTTCACACCTACAGAGCATTCGAGGGTAAGACTCTGAAATATTGCTTAATAGGCGCTGGTAATTATCTTAGTTGTGAGCTGTCGCTCCCGGAAAGGCATGCTGTCTTTGTAGGCAATGATATCACTTCTTACACTTATGTATGAATTGTCCAGGAAGCATTTAGTTCTGTGGATGTGCATAAGGCTTGTGTAAAAGCTGTGTAAATATGTAAAAGCTGTTCACTATTCAGACTCTTTTTACTTAGTGTTTTAGGCAATGGAGAGTCATGGCGAATGGCCTTGCTTCATTTTCTCGTGCAGGTGTGTGAACTGCACTTCCACGCAGGCGACTTCATTACGACGTTGTCACACCAAGATGAACTGACAGGGAAAATAATAGAGGTGAAGCGTGACAGGCTACAGTTGAAGATTGATGCTGCGCCTTCTGTTTTTCCAAACTGCCCAAAATACTTGTCCTCAACGCCTGGACGGAGTGAATCGCCAGAGACGAAAAAAGCAAGAAGGGAAAACGCTGCTTTGCAGGAGGCTATGAGGAAGTCACTTCAGTCTAATGAGCTTGAACAGAAAAGAAACAAAGTTTCATCTTACGAGGAGTTCAAATCTAAGTTGCCTGGAATCTGCAACACGAAATTCTGGACCGTTTCTGTCGATGAGCAGTGCGTTAGGTTCCTTCTCATCGAGAATGATCCTTCACCTAATGTGAAATGCGCCTTGGTAGTTCTCCCTGATCTGTCACTTTCTGTTTTCTTGAATGGAGTGAAGCTTCTGTCGCTTCCTTCAGGCAGGATTCTGCCAGCTCAAGTATGCGACACCTCCAGCCTGTCCTTGCTGCTAGAAGAACTCGAGATAGGCTTGCATAATATACCTGAGGTGACGAAAGAGTCGAAACATACTAAAGTATTGCAGTTTGTCGGTTCACTGCTTGGAGACCTCATTGAGGACAGTGATACGACGACAGAACAGTCTTCTTTGCTGAAATTTCTGGTTGAGCAGATAGAGCTTCTCCTCGCGAAACAGCATGTGTATAGCGCAGAGCTGCTGGTATTCGCCAGTATTTTGAATTCAATTTCTCCTCACGCATATCACTTCACAAGAGCTGCATCAAGAATCATTCTGCCCCATCCTTCCACACTGCGCCGTGTTTGCTCAAATTACAAAGCTGACCCTCTTGTGGAGCAAAATCAACCGCACTGTCTCTCCTACATCCGAGAACGAGTCAAATCAATGAAAGACCACGAGAAGACAGTGACCCTGATGATCGATGAGATCCACATAAAACCATACTTCGACTACAAAGGGGGCACAATAGTAGGATCGTCGGTTCATTCAACGGAACCAGCAACAACAGCCCATGTGTTCATGGTACAATCACTCCTTTCTGCAAACAAGGACGTCATTCACATATTACCTGTGAGCAAACTGAGCGCAGAAATTTTGCACGAGCATGCTAAGAACATAATCATTAATGTTGAGAAAATGGGGCTCAAAATTATCGCTGTGATAACGGACAACAATGCTCTGAACCGCAAGATGATGTCGTTATTTGCTACAAGTCCTCAGGTGAGCATTGTCTATCCCCATCCAGCCGATAACGCTCGCCCTCTTTTCTACGTGGTCGATCCTGTGCATCTCTTGAAGTGCATTAGGAACAATTGGATTAACCAGAAAAACCCTGGAACATGCCTCTATTTCCCTGAAATGGACTTGAGTGGAGCAATGCCCGAAGGGCCTCCTCGTATGAAAGCTGCTTCTTTCGCAGCTGTGCGGCAGCTTTATTCTTCAGAGAAGACGTCGCTTGTGAAGGCTGCTTACAGACTGAACGCAAAAGCCGTGAATCCAACCTCAATGGAGCGGCAAAATGTAAAGCTCGCTCTCGACGTCATTAATCAGTTTGTTTCAAATGCCCTCAGGACACATGGTTCCGCGTTCAAGATTCCTCAAGCTGAGTCGACTGCTCTTTTCATTGACGTTATCCTCACATGGTGGCAAATAGTCAATGTTAAGACCCCTTGCAAAGGCCAGAGGCTAAGGGACAGCATGCAAGACCCTGTAAGGTCTGTTGATGACACACAGTTAGCTTTCCTGAGCGGCGTTGTGGACTGGTTGGACGCTTGGGCAAGAATAAACATCACCAGTGGCTCGCTGACGAAAGAGACTCACAGTGCTTTGCGACTGACATGCTATTCTCTGGTAGAACTCTCGCGCTACTGCTTAGAAGAACTTCACTTCAAGTACGTACTGCTGGGCAAATTTCAGACGGATGCGCTAGAAGACCGGTTCGGCCGTTACCGCCAGCTGGCAGGATCACAGTACCACATTTCCGTGCGTCAGCTCTACGAATGTGAGAAGAAGCTTCGTCTTCAAAAACTTTTGACATTTCCACGCGAGGAAACAGAGTTTGAAGACGTAAGTGAGGATCTTGTCCCATGCAACTTTTCTGTGGCTGTCAGCGACGACGATATTACACACGCCCACTCTGACATGGATGCTATTGTCTACATTGCAGGATACGCTGCTCATGCTGCTTTAAAGAAGCTTTCATGTTCTGCTTGCTTCAGCACATTGGTGATTGAAAATCGAGAGATCGAAGCGGAAAATACTGCCATGATAGCTAACCTGTCGAGAGGAGGGCTGAAGTTTCCCCAGCCATGCACAGTTCACATGGTACTGATGACTAAACTAGTTGCAGAGAAGTTGTCTTTTGGAGCAACCGCGGAAGATTTTCTCTCCTGTAGAAATCAACGTGGTGTCGTGATTTCACAGACGATTTCCCTCCTGGACGAACACGACATTGAGACATGTGAAAATGGCCACACTGCACAAACTCTCCTGCGCTTGGTAGTACGCGTTGCAACCAACGTTGTTCTAAACAACTTTTGCAAACTAAGAAATGATGCCATACAAGACAATGCGCAGCAGAAGGCCGCAGCCCGGAAAGCAGCAACGCTTAAGAAGAAGTAAGTTTTATTCCCAAGCAATAAAAATGCTTTGCGCACACTTCATTGCTGGTGTCTCGTCGTTTTTTATTGTAAGGGTCAGATTAGCTGTACAAATACTCAACAGCGCAACATTATTGTGAGTGTCATTATTGCTGTGTGTGAAAGCTTTAAGCAAAACACAATACAGAATAAAACTAACACAATGCGCAGTAGACGGTGTTTTTTTTTTCAATGTTCACGAACTTCTACTTTAACAACTAGATATACCCATGTGCGGTCTGTGCGGATGGATTTTACCGCACGGCAGACATCATGTACGTGATAGAACCTAATAATTAGATGATTAATTGAAATTAACTAATCAATTTTTTATTATAATGACCAATAATGCGAAATTGGCGGCCGTATGCTAAATTGTTTATTATAAAAAACTGTATTAGCAGCTCGAACTTTCTTGACAATAAGGTGTTCTGCAATAAAAAAAATATATAAAGCAGATAAAATGATAGCCTAAGGCGCGCACAAACTAGCGAATTTCTTTTCTGCAGCAACGACAAAAATGAAAATGAAGGAATCACTTATAAGGCAGCTACGTACGGCAGTACCCGAATAGTGCAGACGGGCGCGGCGCGCTGAAATCGCGGAGCGCGGGGCCTGCACGGTCCCTTGGCGTGACGTCACGCGGCCGGTGGAGAGGCCTTAGCATTGAGAGGGTGTTGATTGCGCTCAGCCTCGTGGTGAGACCGCCGCTGCACGGTGCGTCGCGGGAAAGCAAACTCAGGGGGCTGCAGGGCAGGTCCCCACAAAGCTGGCTGGGTAAAGCGAATCACAGAAAGCAGGAACAGATTCACGACGCCGAGGGAAAATGTTTAGAGGGAGCTGACGCTGTGAACTATATTCCATCAATAATAGCTGAGTCATTTAAGAAAGACGATAGAGTAATCACTCCAAATGAGGGAGCAACACAGGACAGCACAATAGAAAACAGCGTGGAACTGACGTATCTTAACTAGAAAATGTCGGAAGCAAATATTCCAAGATGTACGTCCGCAGGGATCGACGAAATTCCAATCAAGCTAATTAATGAACTTTTGCCAAGAGGCAAGGAAACGCTGATAAAAGTATTGGAGGCAGTCATAACAAATCAGCAAATTCCTCGCAGCTGGAAACACAGTAAAATGAATTTGATTCATAAAGGGAAAGGCAATAAGACGAACATAAAATCCTTCCGACCAATTACGATCATCAGTTACATACAGGCTGGCGATGCAGGCGGTGAAAATAAAAATGCAGTCATGGGTAGAAAGTAGCAGAATACTCGGAGAACTTCAGAACGGGTTCAGAAGTGGTAGGCGCTCAGATGATTGCCTGTTCGTGCTTACCCAGTGCATAGAAATAGCTAAGGCGGAAAAACAGACCTCTGTATTTAGCCTTCTTGGACATAAGCGGTGCATACGACCACGTGAACAGGGAACTCCTGTGGAACATATTAAGAGGTGAAGGTGTCGGTCATGAGGTAATTAATTTTCTACAGGAAATATGGGGAGAAAATGAACTTCAAATAACATGGGAAGGAATTAAGAGTACAACTGTCCAGGTACACAACGGATTAAGGCAAGGTTGTCCTCTATCACCGCTGCTGTTCATGCTTTATATGATAAGTATGGAAAGAAGGCTACAAGGAAGCAATCCAGGTTATGATCTGTCGTACACATTAGGCGGAAAGGTTGCTGAGCGACGACTACCGGGTTTAATGTATGCGGAAGGTATTGTACTGTTAGCAGATAGTCAAGAAGATTTGCAAACTTTGGTGAATTGCGCTGTGGAGACGAAGGAGACTGTCTAGGTTTCAATTTTAGCGCAACTAAGTCAGGTGTGACGGTTTTCAACGGTACAACTGAATCAGGAGCTTACAATACAAGGCCATGAAATACCCCGAGTGGCCGAATACAAATATTTCGGGGTATGGGTAAACAAAGGGCATATGTACACGGAAAAGCACGAACAGTCTCTCACAGGAAAAGGGCGAAGAAATGCCGGAATAATGAAACATAAAGCATTGAGGGGGTACAACAGGTATGAGTCCTCAGAGGTATTTGGAACGGAATAATGGTGCCGGGACTTACTTTCGGGAATGCGGTTCTATGCTTGAGGGCTGAAGTTCAGTCGCGATTAGAAGTAAATCAGAGAACTGTCGGAAGATTAGCACTAGGTGCCCACGGGAAAAGCACAAACGAGGCAGTACAGGGGCATATGGGCTGGGCAACGTTCGAAGCACGGGAAGCTCAGAGTAAAGTACTATACGAAGAACGCCTGAGGAAATTGGACGATAGCAGGTGGGCAGGTAAGATTGTTGTTGTTGTTAGCCTATCAAAAGATGGCACATACCCACACTGGGGGATCGGCCAAGAATCGGGTGGCTATTCACCTTAACGCAGTTAACAAAAATTAAAAGCACGTGGGAGCAGAACACCGGTGAATTTTTCGTCATGAACAGAAAAGGGATGAGTGTGTTGTTTTTAAAATTTTAAGTATAATAATAAAGAGAGTGATTAAATATTAATGATTTAGTCAAAATGTAATAATTGATAGAAAAGAAAAGATTGGAACACTTAGCAAGGCAGTCGGTGAGATTCTATCAGGAAATTTTGAACAGCGGTGCAAACAGATCTGTGGCTGAACCCAAATGTGGTGGCGCCAAATGATAGCAAGAGCGGGCTGCTCAAACTAAGGCCAAGATGCTGCAAGGGCTCCTCCAGCAACCTTTTTCTCAGTGAGTTGAATCGGCGACAATACAGCCAAAAATGTTCAATAGATTCTGGCTCACGGCAAAATGCACAAAGGGGAGAGAGCGCCAAACCCGACTTGTGTAAATAGAAATTTAGAGGGGGGATGCGGCAGCGCAGCCTCGTCAGTGATACTTCCAGCTGCCGAGAGCAACAAATTTTCCTGTTCCAATAATATTTAAGGTGCTCATAATCCGCCGATGTTAAAAGTGATGTGTCTTGCGTGCTTAAAAACACACATCGCCGAAATCTAGATGCTGTAATGTAGGCTGTAGCCGGGATGATTGGCAACACGGGGCCGCTGAGGGAAGCCTTTGCGAGATTATCAGCAATCTCATTTACTGTCACACTGCTGTGGCCGGGAACCCATACTAAATGAACAAGGCTCAAATGCGGAGGAAGTAGGGATAAGAAAGTTGATAAAATGGGACCGTCAACCTGTGCAGCGAGGGACGAACACAAAGATAAAGAATCAGTAATTACTGCAACTGCTGTAATAGAGGGGTCTAGCTTGCGTAGAGCAAGTACAACTGCTAGAAACTCTGCTTGAAAAATAGGGGTGAAATCTGGAAGGCGCAGAGAAAAGGACCAGTCTAAATGGGAACAAAATATTCCCACACCTGCTTTTTCATTGCATTGCGATGCATCAGTGGCTATTGCTATATCGGTTGGTAGGGTCCTCAGATGATCTTCTAGAAGGCCATTTAGAATACTCGGTGGCAAAAGTTTTGCATTTTTTGGGAATATGTCGTCGAAAACAATGTGTATAGTGGGCCCATTCCGAAGCTCAGGAAGGATATCATAAATGTTTACATCTAAAGGCTGAAGTAATCTTTGCACAAACACTACCTGAGGGGAATTGAAACGAGACCAGGGGACACCAAAAAAGGAGGTCGGCTGAGAACAGAAAATGCTTTGGGAACGGTGGAAATGGGATTCATAGATCCTGAGGTAAGTTTGCACAGTTAAAAATTGAAGTCGTGATAAGAGAGACGGAATGCGGGCTTCAAGGTACAGCGCATTGATAGCCACAAATTTTGGAAGGCCGAGGCACATGCGAAGTGCTTCCCTCTCTAAAAGGACGAGAGGGTGAAGTTTATATGTAGCCAAGCCTGAAAACAACACTGATCCAAATTCTAAAATTCGCCTGACATACATTATGTAGATCATTAATAGCGCATCTCTGCGCATGCCGTACCGGTGATGACATAATCTCCGTAACATGCCCACGGCACGAGCCCCTTTCGCCGCGACATGGTCAATGTGAGGTCGCCAGGTGAGTTTGTTGTCATAAATGACCCCTAGGTATTTTAGGGATTGAACCTGAGGTATTATTTTTAACTGGCAAGTGAGAGAGACCACTACAGGAGTGAATAGAGGGAAAACAAGAGTAGCGCACTTGCCAACATTTAACTTCAGGTGTAATGAGCTCAACCAGTGCTCAAGTCTATTGAAATATGACTGCAACAGACCATACAGAGAATGTATATCCGGCGCAGCAGCAAAAAACGCAATGTCGTCCGCATAGACGTAAGTGCGTACATGGCGGTGGAGAGGAATTGAGCTTAACAGAATATTAAAGAGCACAGGAGAAAGAACAGCTCCTTGCGGTACACCTCGCGTTTGTCTATACCTCTCTGAATGAACACCATTATGGACGCAAAAGAATTCCCTGTTATGAAGAAATGCAGATATCCATGCAACTATATAATCTGGAAATTGAAGAGACTGTAGCCTATGTATCAGGATGGAGTGTTCTACACTGTCGTAAGCTTTGGCGACATCTAACGTAACCAAAGCCGCGACCAGGCGTTGACGACGAGCAAGGAGAATTCTGCTCTCAAGATCAGCATGTACATTCCATATCGAACACCGTGGCCGGAAACCGAGTTGGCACGGGCTGAGTATACTTTTGCGGTCCACAATGGCTGACACCCGAATTAGTAACAACCTTTCTATCAACTTTACCACGTTTGATGTTAAAGAAATTGGCCTAATATTATCCAATTCATAGCCCCTACCCTGATTTTTAAGTAAAGGGATCACCTTGGACAGCTTCCACTCAGAAGGTATCCAAGCGTGTTTGAGAGAGTAGTTTATTAGGTGCAATAAGGAGTTGGGAGACTCTTCCAATAGAATCTTCTAGGTCTTTTTTTTCGCTTTTCCCTGCCTTCTCGCGTGTGACGTGGGTCGGACAGTGCCCTCCGTGAGACGGAATGCTGACGACGCCCCTGCGGAGAAATTCCCGGCAAGGTGGGCGCATTCTCAAGTGAGAAAACCCAACCGGAACCCTCAGGGACAAGCTAGGCTTAGCTCGGCGCTGCCGAGTGAGGCCGTGCTACGCGTCTGCATGGATTCGGCGTTGTTGACGGCAGCTACGCGGATGCCCGCTGTGTTGCCACCTGACGCCGCCTCCACGTCCACGCAATCGTCAGCGCCTCCAGGCCACCAGCCTGCGCCGTCTTCCGATGCTACGACTTTGGCCTGTGACATGGGCTGCTCCACCGCCTCCGTGCCCATGGCACTCCCTCAAGAAACTGTGCCCGTCGCGCCGGTTCAGTATTCCCACCAAGGGCCGTCACCAGCGTCTGATCCTCCTCCACAAGATGCCTCTCGTGAGTCAAGGCTCTCTTCCGCCTGCTGCGAACTCGCTTCGCGTTACCATCAAGCCTACATTGCGCTTTGATATGACTGCCATCCCTGCCCGGAATGTTCAAGCTACAATTGACCACTCTCTTGGCTGTTCTAACTACTGCGGGTCTGTCGTCCATCGCCCATCGAACACCATCACGGTAAACTTGTCATCCTTGATGGACGTCCAGAAACTTTGCGCAGTTACGCTGATCCCCCTGGATGACAGCAAGCATGTCCCGGTGCAAATATATTTTGTATCAGGTCCTGACACCCTCCGCTGCATGGTTTATCATGTCGACAGCACGAGTCCTCCCGAGGAGGTGCGCGCAAATATTCGCTGCTCAACTCACGTAGTACTGCAAGCACGGCCTATGGGGCGCCGGGGCTCATACCTGCTCATCCTGCAAGGCCCGTTGACTCTCCCGAAGTTCCTTACCTACTACGGTGCGATCATCAAACCACAGCCATTCCGACCTCGTCGTATTTTTTGTTGTCACTGCCACAAAGAAGGACATATGCAAAATACCTGCCCTAATCCAGGAGCTGTGGCCGACATGAATGAACCAACAGTTCCTTGTGCCCTGTGCAAATCGCCGGACCATGACATTCGATCCCCCGCTTGTCCAAAGAAGAAGCAAGCGAAAAAGTTTCGCAAGTCGCCAGCAAAAATGTTTGTTCCTACAAGTAATCGCTTTGCAGCTCTCGCGCGTGACGACAACGACTTCCCTGAACTTCCTTTATCTGAGCCCGCTGCTCACCATACGTCTCCTCACCTGCGTACATATACGCACAAGCGGCTCACCTTCCCGGATCAAATGGTACGCCAAATCGTCCAGTGCATCCATCACATGTGGATACCACAGATGAAGACACAGCTTTATACAATGCAATCGCGGAGGCTCGCCGCCGACTAGACGAACTCACCCAGCGCCGGGAACAGCGTCGTTCTCAATCCTCTCGAAGAATTCTAATAACTCGGGAGCAGTCATCAGAGGAATCAGCTCGAGTAAGCACTGGGCCACAATCAGGTGCCGACCACCTGTTAGCTGTGACTACCCCAACAGTGGATAAGATATTAGAGCTGATGAAGCAGGTGACATCCCTCATCGTGGAAGCTCTTCGGCCTCGTCATGGATAGCGCATCATCATCTATGGTGTTGCAGTGGAACTGTCGAGGATTCGCTAATAGGGCCTCTGAAGTGAACATCCGCTTTCGCGACGGAAAGCTGAAGGCATTGGCGTTCCTACTGCAAGAGCACAATGCACTTCCACGCCTTTCAGGTTTCTGCGCATACCATTCACCCTCTATCCCTGATCGCCGTTGCACCGCCTGCTCCCTCAGCCCAGGTAAATCTGCAATTTATATTCACAGTTCAGTTCCGCACACACCGCTCGACCTTTCACGGTGGTGCAGCACACGTCAAGAGGTCGTCGCCCTTCTCATAAAACCTGCACGCACACCCCTTGTCCTAGTTTCTTTTTATAGTCGACCTGGCTCTTCATCTCCTAATCTGGGATGGGTTCGTTTTCTACGTTCTACCAACACTGGTATCCCTATTCTAGTTGGTGGTGGCTTCAACGGCGCACACACTGCGCGGGGCTACCCATCGGATTCCTCAAGGGGTGCACACATCCAAGGGAGCTTTTCGGACCATTCCTTTCAACTTTTACACCACCCGAATATTTCTACGCGCCCACGAGGTGGCCCGTATTCACCTGATTTGACTTGGTGGTCAGGCCCCGGTAACCCTCGTTCGGCTGTGGATTCTGTTCTGATACTTGGGGTAGCGATCACAGCCCTATTTTTATCTCCCTCACGCCTACGCGTCTACGGAAAATACGCCGCACTGTACGAATAACATCATGGGACTCTGTACGGGCAGAAAATCATTTATCTACATTCAACCCCTCTTCAGCACTGTCTACTCTCTCTCTGCTGTTCTCGCTACTCACAATATTACCACTACTGTAAATGAAGACGACCCAATCCCGGACATACATCTCTTGAATCTGTGGGCTCTTCTTCGCCAGGCAAATCTTTACGCTACTCGTCACCCCGATGACCCATCGGCTCTTCCTACCCTTGACCGCGCTACCGCACGGTGCGGCGCTATGCAAAGCGGCTAGGCAAGCAACGCTGGGCTGCATGGTGTGCCCGCCTGTCCTCTACGCATGGCAATCGACATCTTTGGAAAGTGTTTCACTCCATGGAGCGCCCTTCTCAGGTGGAAGATTACACAGAGAGCATTCGCCTCACGTTAAATGTCGATGAGGACACATTTGCACAAGAAGCGGCCCGTCAATTTTTTCCAAACCATGACTGCACCGCTACGTCTCCACCTCACTTATCGGTTACAGAGCCCTCCGATAGGATTACTTCTGTCCTCACCATGGCAGAGCTGCTGGCCTCCACTGAACTTTTAAAAACTACTACTACTCCCGGGCATGATTGCATACCTAACTCCTTATTCCGTAACTTGGAAGGGAGGGCTTTGCAAACCCTACTTGATACTTTTAATGAAGTGTGGCTTTCTGGCGTCATGCCGGGAGACTGGAAGCATTCTATTGTGGTTCCAATACCCAAGTCAGGTCAGCCTCCAGTATCCCTCTCGGCCCTTCGTCCAATTTCCATTACGCCTACCATCTGCAAGCTTTATGAAAACATTCTAGCCGCACGCTTGTCGTGGTGGCTGGAATCCCATGATTGTTACCCAGATTCCCAAATTGGTTTCCGCCCACAAATTGGAACGGAGGACGGCCTTGCTACTTTGGCTGCTGACGTGCTTGACCACTCTCCGCAGAGTCACCTTGTACGAACCGTAAACGCTACAGACATAACAAAGGCATATGATAACATCCTTCACTATGCCATTCGTGCCTCCCTTCAAACTCTTGGCCTCCCTCACTGGTTCCTCCTCTCCATTCACGCCTTTTTAGCAAATCGAACCTTCAGCGTGCGTGTCCACGGAAAGCACTTTGGTAACTTCAATTCCAGTAGTGCCGCAGGGCTCCGTTCTCGCCCCCACATTATTTAATGTGGCTTTAATTCCTCTTGTTCGAGCCCTATAGACCATCCCTTCTATCCGCGTGCTTGCGTATGCCGACGATATATCCTTGTGGTGCTGTCATCCAGATGCGTCTATTCATCATTCGGTCCTTCAGCACGCGCTGGATGTATTGACATCTCGCCTCCCACCTCTGGGTCTAACTCTCTCTCCTACTAAATGATGTTTCATTCGCATTGAAAATAAAGCCGGCTTACGGAAAGCTCCCCCTTTAAATTTTACGGTACATAATTCTCTGATTCCTCAGGTAGAAACTGTTCGTATGCTTGGTCTTCTCCTCCATACATATGGACTGGCACCCCGTGGCTGACAACCACCCGTAAACCGGCTCACGCTACTCTAGGTCTGATTCGTCGCATAGCTATGCGCTCTGGTGGCGCACGTGCTCATACGGCACGCCAGCTTGTGCGCTCTGCCCTTCAGCCACGGATAGTATAACGGGCACAATTTCAACGTCTCGCCCGCAGACAGTCTCACCCTTGAAGCTATCAATCGTGAGGCTATGCGCGTCATAACATATCTGCCTCGTTTAACACCCATATCTGTGCTACAGGAGTTCGCCCAACTTAATACACTAAGTGAACTCATCGACCAACGGGTGGCAAATAGAGCTCAAAAACAGTCTCTCCAACTTCATCGTTTAAAGACACTTCCTCCGTGGTCATATTGCCAGCTCACTGACAATCGCCCCACTGTTTCCCCGTCTGTATCAGCAGCGTATCTGCCTGAAGGGTGCATATTATACCCGGATGCATCACATTCTGCAGAGAGGGGAGTTACTGCTGTGTATAGTCCATCTCATCCGCATCTCAACTCTCGCGCGACGTATACTGTGGATACGTGCACTCCCCTGGCATTGGAACTTCAAGCCATTTATAATGCCATTGATTCCCTTCCGCTCGTTCCAACATTCAATGCAGTTCATATTTACACCGACTCCCAGCCGCCCTTAAACAGCTAAAGGCTGTTCGACGGACATTCCAGATTTCACAATCAATTCATGTGCTCTGCGCAAAGTATCCATGTCCTGTGCGCATACACTGGATTCGCGGCCATGCCCAGGATCCACATAACATTCCAGCGGATGCTGACTCATCTTCATATATCAGACGACTCACCACCTTCCCCTCTTCCCCCAGATCCGTTCCTGTCCCATGTTTCCGATTCCGACGTTCTGCACCAGCGAACACGCGCTCTAATTCCTCCGTGTTCGCACCCTCTCCCCCATATTCTTACTCGGCAGGAGGAGGCATCCGTGCGCCGGATTCGGGCAGGGGCGGCTCTGACACCATCTGTCCGTCATCGGTGGCGTGCCAAAGATCTGCCAGAACCTGACAGAAGCCCTTACTGTAGCGCTGCACCGGACATTTGTGATGTGCGGCACTTGTTGTGAACGTGCCCAGCGACGGCTGCTATAAAAAAACGGCTCCTCAGGGAGGTGGGCCTGCGGTGGAAGCGCGAAAGCGACTACGTGAAGTGGACTATGAACAACCGTTTCATTAGTAACCTCTGCGACTACCTCAGCGCAACGGGTCTTCACTCCTTCTTTTACCTTTCAATCCCGTGCATTCGTTCCCCCCTTCCTTTTTTTCAACTTATGCCTCATGGCACACTTCTGGAATGAAAAAAAAATACCTGTCCCGAAAGAGCGTTGACACACAGTGGCGGAAACGAACTACAAAGCTGGCCAGTAAGTTTGCCAGACACGATGAAGGAGAAAGAGCATTAAACGACAGGTTAAAAAAGTCGAAGGTAAAAATTGGATAGACTCAATGAAAAAGAAGCATAGTGTAGAACTATATCGATGCTGGAAAAGGCAGATCAGGAAGGAAGCATTTTATGATAACTCAAGAGACAGTGCCCTCCTATTTGAAGCTAGGTCAGGGTGTCTTAGAACGCGCAGCTACAAAAAGAAATTTAACGAAGATGACACATCTGCTGTGTGTGGTGAGTCTGTAGAAACAATAGAACACCTCATTCTAAAATGTGATGGTATCCATACCGATGTCGATGCAGGCACAGTCTCTTCCTGAGGCCTTAGGGTTTAGAGATAACAAAAGTCATTTAAATAAACCAGCGGTGGAAATTAGCAAAAAGCGATTGGAGGATTGGTGGCTCAAAAGCAGAGAGGTGACATAAGTTTTGAAGTGTAGGAAGAGGTATTTTAAAAAAAAAATGGCGAATTTTATTAACAAGTTAGAGCAGAGTTAAACAAAAATAAAGGAAAAAACAGCACCTTGGCAACTACCAATTCCCCGTTTCAAAGGGGACGCTCCTACCTTCCATCCATCCAGTAATCAGGCAGCCTGTCAGGTATTGACGCGTCTAGGGCGCGCCGTTCGTGGCGCTGCTCACCGTGGAGCTTCTGCAGGCGCTGGTTTTAAAAGTAGCCACAGAGAGTGCGGTGCTCCGGCGTTGGCATTGTAACGAAACGCTGTGGCGACTTGTTCGAATCATATTTGTCTTTTAGCTACAACGCTGAAACATTCCGGGAGAGGTACTGAAACTTCTTGGCAGAATTATGAAATCAGAGGGTAAGGGTAGTTAGTAATGCGTTTTACTCTATTGATTTGCGATTCAGTCACGTTGAGAAAGGAAAATGGGAGAATGAAATAAAGAAGGAATGGTATATCTTTCCGAGAAGGCATTTTTTTGAAACTGCCAAGTAGCAGTAGCTTTCAAGTCGTAGCTCTTCTTTTTGCAGACTAAGCTGTCGTCGTTACAACTAAAGATTTTTCTCTGTCCATTTCAGACTGCAGTTTCTTTTACGAAGCGAGAAGAAATCCAGTCGCAAATGCACGGCGTAGCAGCAGATGCCGAAGCACTTCAGACGTTTTGTCTGGTTTTGGCTATAACCATGTGCTAATAAAACTATGCAAAACAAAAAAGTGCTTGAAGGAAAGGAGGCAGATAAAATCGAAATCAGCAGAACAGGCAAGCCGCAAGCTCCTGCAGGAAGGTCATGGTCTTCGTCCGCGTATTCGGGCGTCGAAAGTTCCATGGGCACTAGAGCGAAGACAGCGCACCAGAGATAGGCGAGGACCAGCAACTGTGAAACGAAAAGGAACGGATGAACCAGCGTCTGAATCCTTGCCGCTCTCCGATGCCCACTGACGCGCGTTCTTGAGTACAGGCAATTTATATATGACGAGGCTGGCGCTGACAATGCTGTTGTCTGTTGCGTTACTGAAGTTTACGAGGGCATTTCTGATCACAAACTAGTCTATTTTACATGCATGCTCCTACGCCAACTGGGAACGTGCATGCCAAAATTACAAACTGTGAAGCATTTTGACGCGACAGACAACCCACGTATTATGCATTTTTTGGAAGATGTCATCATCGTTTTGTGAGGACGACGTAAATGCGTTGTGGGCGAGGTTTAAATACCTCTGCGATTACTGCACATGAAACTTTGTACCGGAAAAAGTAAAGAAACTAGGGAGAACAAACCCTTGGTTAACCCGAGAACTAATACAATTAAAACGGAAAATCAAGCGCTGCAGGAAGGCGTCACTAATTACAGATTTAAGCGCCTCCCTCACGCATGGATTTCAACAAGCAAGATACAGGTATTTTTCCGAAACACTTGGTCATTTTGCAACAGAAAATCCTCGAAAATTCTGGCAGTACCTGTCGTATAAGGACAATAAAACGTTAGAGCAAGTAATGGTTGACGGGAAAGTTATCACGGACAAAAAAGGAAATGGCAGACAGGTTCAACCTCCATTTTCAAAGCGTATTTTTCAGACCTGATGCCAGGATTGATAACATGTCAGTTAGCGATGGTGCAAGCAATATTACCACCTCTTTGAGAGGTGTTACCGATCTTCTATTGCGATCGGATCCCAAAAAATCAGCCGGCCCTGATAATATGCCCGCAGCATTCTTAAAAAGGTATGCAGAAATTCTGGCCACAGTTCTCGTCATAATCTCTCAAAAATCTCTAGAGTCAGGCGTCGTACCCATGACGGGCGTGGTGCGTGTGTTGTACCCTATTAAATAAAGGAAATCCATAGGAAATCAATAATTACCGCCCAATATCTATAACCTCTACTCCTTGCAAATTAATCGAGCATATTATACTTAAATACTTTAACAGTTTTTAAAACACGAATGAAATAACTAGTAACAGGCAAAATGGCTTCCGGCAACTTGTTTACACTACTACACAACTAATTGATACCGTACATAATCTAACAAAAAATCTCGACAGTGCCGACCAGGTTGATATAATTTTTATGGATTTCTCCGAGGCGTTTGATAGGGTTCCTCGCTCTAAATTAATAACCAAAATGAAAGAAACAGGTACCCCTTCCCATATCATCGCTTAAGTTATGTCATATTTACAAAATAGAAAATATGTGGAAATTGATGCCAACTGCTGCCGCTTCCTAGATGTTCACTCAGGTGTTCCTAAGGGCTCAGTCTTGGGGCGTTTTATTTAATATTAACATTAACGACCTGTTAGGTGTTCTGGATCTAAGCATGTCGGCCAGGGTATTTGCCGATGACTGCATTATTTTCAAAAGCATTCATTCTGTATCCGATCAACTTGTCCTAAATTCGAACTTTCAGCTTCTTGCAGACTGGTGTAACAAGTGGGATATGACAATTATTGATGACAAAACCGTTTATTTATGTGCTACGAATAAGATCAACAAAAAGAAATTTACGTATGGCATTGGGGACAACATAATTAGTCAAGAGGAAGAATACAGATACCTGGGCATGACTTTAACATGGGATCTTAAATGGTCATCCCATATCTCCAACATCTGCTCCTCTGCAAGGAAAAAGCTAGGCTTCTTAAAACATAATTTAGGCAATTCTTCAAGCGTACTTAGACTTCAAGCATACAAATAATTTCTTAGACCTACTCTTGAATACGCCAGCATAGTATGGGAAAAATACACCACAATCAACCTAGGAAAATTAGAAGAAATTCAGAAATCAGCAGTACGATTCATATATAACCGGTATAAGCGAAGGGACTCTCCGCCCACCATCTTACATAAGGCAGCCCTTGAGCCATTGGCTCGAAGAAGATAGGCTGCCCGGCTGCGTTTTTTTCACTCTTTGTATTTTCAAAAACTAGGCATTCAGCCACAGTACTTCGAAAGGGACACATCCGGACCTTCACGACATAAACATAGTCCTAGCATCAAGCCAATATTTGCCTGCACGAATTTCTACAAATATTCATTTTTTCTGAAAACAATATCCGACTGGAATTCCTTGCCTCATGATTCACCTCTCCTTTCTACAGCCTTTTGAGAGCCTATACATCTGACTGTATGGTTAGAAATGATGATTATTTATAACAGTGCATAGTGTGCTTCATTGTCTGTGTCTGTGTTTGGGGCATGGAATCTAACAAGGTGTATTTGCTTTGTAGCCTTGTTTACTTTTGTTATATTTTCTTGTAAATTGTAACTTCGCCATTATTGCTGATCCTAAGGCATAGTGCTTACTAACAAATGTATGTACCCTCTCCTGCTTGGACCGATTCGGTCTGCAGTATTCTGTAAATAAATGAATAAAATAAACAGTGACAGACTGGCCAGTGGGCTGAAGTAGGCAAGGTTCATTTGCAACAGAGTACGCCACACCAGCAGAGCGATCCAGTCTGGCACGCACTCACTTGGTGTGCACACCAACTTAACGCTATCTGCAGCGGTGAGTCAGGTCAATCTGGCAGAAAACGCCACTGCAGGCAAACAGTGGGGAAGACTGACCCCAGCCAGCTGCCTCCGCAGGACCGTGCGCACCAACTGGATGGCGGCCAGGTCCAGCTCCTCGGGAAGTTTCTGGAAAGTGGACCACACACACATGACAAGCAAGCCCTTGCTTTGCTGCCTGGCCCAACCACACAAAGGAAGGGGCAAGGCATGCACTGTCAAAAGCATGGCAGCATTACATGCCCTCAATCTGAGGGGCTGCTAAAAAGCACTGCACTGCACTGGCGCGGGGTTTCATGGCACACAAGCAGCCAAGGCCATCCTGTGCCAAATGTCCAGCTACAAACCTGTCTGCTCAGGGACAAAAAAAAAAGATTGTTTCTGACCAAAAAAACCCATTTCTGGAATTTGGTTACAGTACAAGGCTCATCCTCGATACTAGACCTTGTCTTTTTGTCATCTGGTCTACTAGAGTTTTTGCTGAGTTGTGATTTTGAAGAAGGATTGTCTGACCATAAAATGGTGATTATGTCGCTCAATATGACTCACGAAATATGTCACAAATCTTGCAGAAAGACTGTTTTGGATTTTGCGGCTGCTGATGATGTCGGATTACTGGACTACCTTGAAATCTCGTTTGATGAATTCATGTGTTTATATCAAGACGGACTTGGCACAGATAAGTTGTGGGATTTTTTTGCAAACATGACAGCGAAAGCAATTGAGATGTTCATTCCTAAAACCACGAAAATAACAAAAAGGAAGCATCCTTGGATTAATAGAGACATTATTCACAAAAAACGACAGCTCAAAAGGAAACGAAAAAGATGCTCACAATACCCAAGCCCTGAATTAAAAACCTTCATATGTCGTATGAGCCAAGAGTTAAAGCAACTCATCAAAGAAAGTAAAAATACCTTTTACAGTCAGACTCTCACCAGATTTCTTACTGAAGCGCCCAGTAAGTTCTGGCGATATATAAATGGCGGCGGTAAACCTCACCATTCTAATGAAGAAGAGAGCCCCCACAGGGCTGAAAGTTTTAATTCATTTTTTGCATCTGTTTTCACTGAAGATGACGGCGAATCACCGTTTTTTGAGCCTCCAGGTTGCCCTCCTATACCCGATTTAGAAATAAGTGAAGAAGGTGTTCTGAAACTCTTTTTGAATATCAACACAAAAAAGAACTCAGGACCGGACGGTATCCCGAATGAATTCTTATATAGATATGCAGAGTGGAATTCTAAATTTCTTACCAAAATCTTTCAATCGTCTATCGACAGTAGTTGTGTTCCCGTTGCCTGGAAATGTGCGAAAATAGTGCCTGTGCATAAAAATGGTCCCACTTCTAACGTTGAAAATTGTAGACCCATTTCCCTCATTAGCACGTGTTCCAAGTTACTCGAACATATTGTGTACGCTCACTTATCAACTTTTCTTGAGAGTAACAATCACCTATTTGTAAACCAGCATGGCTTCCGCAAGGGGCTTTCTACCATCACACAACTCACGGAAACTGTACATGATCTTTCCCAGTCAATTAATTCCCGCATGCAAACAGACATCGTAATTTTGGACTTTGCAAAGGCGTTTGATAAGGTTTCGCAAACTAAGCTATTACTAAAAATCAGTGCCATATTTAAAAATGAAACTATAACTAAGTGGTTCAGGTCATATCTTTCGTCTAGAGTACAGTATGTTCAGGTTCAAGAGTATAAATCCAACATCATGCCAGTCGATTCCGGTGTTCCCCAGGGCAGCGTTCTGGGCCCTCTCTTGTTTTTGATCTTCATCAACGACTTGCCTGTTGGTTTGAGCGTTCCAGTTAGATTGTATGCAGATGACTGCATCGTTTATAAACAAATTAATACTCCAGAAGATCAGGCAGAACTCAATCAAAACTTGCAGAAAATACATGAATGGTGTAAGGTGTGGCAGATGGTATTAAATTCAAACAAAACAGTTTCTATGACCATTACAAGAAAGAAAACTGTCCTTGATTACAGTTACAGCATTAATGGTAGATTACTAACTAGAGTAAGTAATTTTAAATACCTTGGAGTAACACTCACATCTGACTTACGCTGGAATTCACACATAGATAATGTATGTACTAAGGCTTCCAAGGCACTCTGGAGCTTGAGACGCAATATGTGCAGTGCAACTCCTGAAATAAAAAGTCTGGTTTTCAAAAGCCTAGTTAGGCCTATCCTCGAATATGCTAAAGTTGTCTGGGACCCGTACACTGCTTCCAACTGTTCTAAGCTGGAAAGAATCCAGCGTCTCGGAGCAAGGTTTATATTTAATAGGTATCGTTATTCTGATTCTCCAACTTCTTTGTGTAAATCTGCTGATTTGCAAACACTTGACATTAGAACCAAATGCGACAGACTCAAGTTTCTTTTCCAGATCGCTAACCACTACTTGAAAATCGATCAAACAAAATACTTTGAAATTAAAACAGGGGAAACATCACGCCATCGTCACAGTTTGTACATCCCAATGCCGCCTGTCAGAAATGATTGCTTTAAATTTAGTTTTTTCCCGAGAGCCATTAAGGAATGGAATATGTTACCAAACTCCGTTGTCACGTCACAATCACTTAGCGAATTTTTAGATAAACTGCACAATGTTTTATGTTCTTCTTGATTTTTATGACAATGTTTTTGTTTTGTTCAAGTGGCAAACACAATTATGTATGAAATTTAGTGTTGATCTCAGTGTTTGTTTGATGTGTTCTTTTTCTGTTTCAAGTTTGATATCCACTCCTGTAATAGCCCGCCAAGGGCTGACAGTATGAATAAATGAAATGAAAAATAAACCTACACCGAATGTGTCTTTGAGAAGATGGCCAGCAAAGTCTCACGGGCAAACACTTTGTCTTTAATGCACAATGCCACGACACAAAAGCATACTGCAGTTTTTTCTTGCACTTTCAGGCCTCTTCAGACATTCTGTCAAGAATGAAGCAGAAATGCAATACAAGCACATTTTCTGCAAACAAGGACCTAAAAATTTATTATAATATATACCAGGGGTGGCCAAACTGTGGTCTTGCGGGTCCAAGTGTGGACTCTGTGGCATCAGTAACCACCACTCCCCCCGCCTCCCATTTCTGCCCAAACTTCAAGGTGCTTGCTTCATGAATGAGCCATTGCAATGCACAGGCACAGTGAGAAATCGCTGCATGAGTGTAAATCACTGTAACCACCAGCTTTGCTGCAGGATATTTGCTTAAATGCCGCGCCCCCTTTTTATTACGGCTCTTGACCAAAAAAATAGATTGTTTTATGGCTCTTTGCTTACATCTGTATGGCCACCCTTCATATACACATTGTCGTGTTTCTCAAACAATTTTTATCCAGAAAGCACCCTAAAGTAAACTTTGGCTGTCCAGGTTGCGAAACCAGAACATGCAACCCGCCAGCTACTGGAGGGAGGTCATGGTCTTCGTCCGCGTATACAGGCGTCGAAAGCTCCAAGGGCACTTGAGCGAAGGCAGCGCACCAGGGATAGGCGAGGTCCAGCAACTGGGTAACGAAAATTAACGGAGGAAGCAGCGTCTGCGTCCTTGCCGCTCTCCGATGCCCACTGAGCGTTTCTACTCATAACTGCATTTTTAATTTTACCGCCTGCATCGCCAGGCTGTATATAACGGATGTTATCGTAATTGGTCGGAAGGATTCTATGTTCGTCTTATCGCCTTTGCCTTTATAAATAAAATTCATTTCACTCTGTTTCCCGCTGTGCGAAATTTGCTTATTTGTTATGACTGCCTCCAATGCTTTTATCAGCGTTTCATTGTCTCTTGGGCCAAGTTCATTCATTGGCTTGATAGAAATTTTGTCCATCCGTGCGGGCGTGCTTTTTGGAATATTTGCTTCCGCCTTTTTTTCAGCTTAGATTGGTCACTTCTAAGCTGCTTTCTGTTGTGCTATCCTGTGTTGCTCCCTCATTTGGGGCGATTACCCTATCGTCTTTATGACCTCAGCTATTACTGATGCAATATAGTTCACAGGGTCAGCTCCCTCTAAACATTTTCCCTCGGCATCGTGAATCTGTTCCTGCTTTCTGTGATTCGCTTTACCCAGCCAGCTTGTATATGGTTCCAGAATTTTCTCGACCCCCCTTTAGTTGCATCGCGAACTTCAGCCAGCCAGCGATCAGAGGTCTGCTTTATTTTAGCCTAGACGAGGACCTGTACTTGCTGTTTCTTTTGTCGATAAGATTCCCATTTTTGGCCTATTTCCTCTTCAGATAACTGCGCTCTCTTTGCTTTGCTGCGTTCCCGTGATGCCAACCGTCGTTGTTCGATGGCTTCCCTAATTCCCTTATTCCTCCAACTTCGTGGCTTCCTCTTTCCTCTCCAGCGGTTTACTCCTTTTACTTGTTTTATTTTTGCACTAATGAGTAGTTGTAACTTATTATAATCCCACTTTTCCATGGGATGTGTCTCTATTGCTTCCTCTATGCAGGCCGCTACTTGCACTATTTGTTCGTTATTTAATTTTGCGTACTCTTTTTGACACCCCTTCATTTCTCTTTTGAGCAGGGCTTTAAACTGTAGACTAATGTACTTATGATCACTACCGAGGCTGTACTTCCCCTCTTCGTCTATTTCCATTATTGCGAGCTTGCTATACATCCCCTGCGAAATTAAGCAGTAGTCAATGGTCGTATGCCTGTTACAGGATTCCCACGTGATTTGTCCCTCAAACTTAGTTTCCCTATTTATAATAACTATAGGTTGTGTCGCTTACAGAAGTCTAGCATCAACTTCCCGTTACATTCTGTGCATCCATCCAGATCCTCGACGAGGCCATTCATGTCACCCAGAAGAATAATATCGGTGCCTTCTCCAAACTGCTTTATATCCTTATTGAGACATTTGACTAGATCCTTGTTCTCTTGCCAGCATTTGTGCCCTGTTCTTAAATAGACTGCACCTAGCCATGTCCTTTTAACGGCAATCGTACCTGATGTCCAGACATGTTCCTTGCAAGTTGACTTCATTCTTTGCCAATCTGTTCCTTGATGTATCAGCATACCTACTCCTTCTCCCTTCCTCTCCGTTGTTGTTCTGTTGCTCCCTTCCCAGACGTAGCCACCAATAAACGGTTGGTCTTCTAGATCCCTGAGATGTGTCTCGCATATCGCGTATACACCTACTTTTTCATTTCACAACGTAAGGTACTAACCACTATACGAGTTGTGAAGTGCCCGTACTGTGGCTGTACGTGTCTACCTCCTTGCATGCTTATGTACCTGATCTTGGTGTTTCATTCTTTTCTGCAGTTTTCTTCCTGGACCTCCTAGCGCCCATTTTATTGGCGTCAGCCTCCATTGTTACACTACTTTGATTCTACCTACCCCTACGCCCTGGGCCGCAGTGGTCCCCCTAAAAAAGCTACTGCCCGGCCTGCCAGGCGCCAGCCGATCTCGGCTCCTAGCCTTCCATTAAAGTGGATGCCATCTCGTACAAAGCCTCCGCCAAAGCCTGCTAGATGCACTTCCCTGTTCATGGCTGCCACTCCAAAGCCCTTCTCCTGGCCTAACTTCCTTATCTCCCGATTAACAGCCACAACGTCCTTGGCAATTTCTCCATTACGCCCTTGTACCTCCGGCACTGTGCACAGCACCAGGTTATTGTAGCGCCACGCCGCCCGTAGCTGCCCTTCTCTAGACGCTTTACAGCGCGGGAGCATGGGAGCCGCCATATTTGGTCACGTGACCATTTCGCCATCGCCGGCCTTCGGGCCTTCCCGTTCCGGCAGCTGCCGGCGCACTGGTTCCCGGCTGCAAAACACTTCTCCGGCTCTCGCTGTGGATAACGAGCTGTCGGACGGCACAAAAACTTAGTGTGAGTGCTCATAGAACGTGTTAGTACTGGAAAATGCATTGTTCAACCAGCTCATTTACTCGACTCCTTCGACCGCCCGCATCCATGACGTATGCACACTCATTTCTACCAAAAACATCCCGTGACTGGGACAACCTACCCGCTGCCCTGGTCGCTTTCATGCTTCACTTAGTACTAACATATTTTGAAGACCTTTTTTTTCATTACTCGCACTTGGCGTTTGTAGTATGTTCTGTATGACTGTTCCGGCCTTCATTTTTTTATACGTTCATGCGAAGCATCTAACTGTAAGCTGCATTCTGTTCTACCAATCTATTGCGTATTTGATGCCTACCGTGTGCTTTAGATACGTGACGTTCTTTTTTTGTTGCCTTTATTTCCTCCTTTATTTTTTTCTCTTCTAAATGGCATTGCAGAGTGCGATTTGTATTTCTGCTCCTCCCCTCGAGAATGCTTTTGTAAGCCCTGAGGGTGGAATAAATAAAAATGTATCAACTAAACGGGGTCGGCTACCTGCGTGTTCACATTTATTCAGCCAATTCACGGTCTAACGCTACTTGTGGACCGCATTGCTTGTTGTCCAACACCAGATCACAAGCGGGATAATGCCTGACAGCTTGCTTTTTAGAGCTCGATATCTTTGCCGAATGGAGGAATATGTGTTCACAGCTATTTAGAATGTTCACTGCTCAGCACTGTGCACGCGATTTACAACCGAACGTGCGTGTGATCGCCGGCCGATTGCCTAGATATTTACTTTATCCTCCATTAACATTCCGGCTCCCAAAAGAAGAATATGCATGCTTTTCAAGGGCCCCTTCAGAAGCTCGGCGATGTTCGACTGTTCGGCTCTCTTGCTAAGTAAAACTGAGAACTGCTCCGGAGTTCAGCACCCGCAGATGTAGCCAGCCGGACTAAGCGGAAATATACATGTCCTGATAAATTTCACCGCTCTACGCCCCGTGCATTAGCGTACTTATGTAGAGCTTTCCATTGGGCGTGAGAATTGCATGTTGAAGCGCCTCCTCTGAGGAGTGTTGCAAAAGCTCAGTTGCCGCTTCCACCGTGCTTGCGCCAAGCACAGAGCGCTCGGGCGGTGTGCGGCAGGGCAAATGAAGTGAAATCTTTTCGCACCTGCTTTGCTAGCGGTTAGGCGCTGGTGCCTGTGCGGTTCACGTGCCTATTCTGCTGTTCTTCCAGCGCAACCATTATCAGTGAAAGTCAATACCTGCTTAAGAATTCCGCTTTATTTTCCACGGGTGGCAGCTCTCGAGCACTCTAGGCAAGTGTGATCGACTCTGTACGCACGACAGTTTAATGAGCACTGCGCCGACGCACGGGAAGCACTTATTGCAAAGGTCTAAAACAGCACCGATTATATATAGAGAGAAACTGGCACGAGGGAGCTGGTCTTCCCCCCCCCCCCCCCCCCCCCCCGGCGTGGTTTACAAGATTGCCTGCGCCGACTGTTCATCAGTTTACATAGGGGAAACGAAAGACTTCAAGAGACGCCTGAAAGAACATCAGTACGATGTACGAAAAGGAAAAGTGACAACAAACGCAATCGCGGAGCATGCACAAGAGACTGGTCACGAAATTAACTGGGATGAAGCAGTTATAGTGACAACGGAAAAGAATGTATCAGCCCGCCGAAATCTCGAGTCATTATTCATCCAGACTACGCCCAACACAACAAATAAGAATGACGGCACGTTGCACCCTATCTACGCGAAATGCCTCAGAACGATAGTAACCGCTACAAAAAGCCCGGGACGTCAAGCTGGTTGCTCATTGTGAACAAGGGAGCCGTAGCGCTCCCGAAATGACTTTTTTTTTGTTGATCTTGGTCAGTGACCAGTGAACCTCATCAAGCCATGATTCCTGACCAGACGGTATGCCGTCGAACCCTCGACTACATCACTTTACGCCATCAATATGGACAACCGGCCGTCACCGGAATACGCCGTTTTGTAAGCACCTCAGCAAGACTTGCTGCTTACTCCACGCATCTGCGTTTCAACCTCGATTGTAAGTCTAACCACGTTATTCCAAGATCCTTGCGTCTAAAGAAACCGGTAAAGACACGTTTTGGTCTGCATGTGGTTGCAAAAGCTGAACGTCATCTCCTTCAAGCAAGGATTGAAGAATGCAAGCTGACAAAGAAGCGCTTAGAAACTGAACTGTTCTTTGCAAAGCGACAATTAGAATTTATCGCTCCGGATGTCCTCGCCAGTGTTCAGTTGGTTGCGAACCAAGAAATGTACAGAAGAGAGGAGAGACATCTGAAATCGCAGGATCAAAAGCTGCAGACTTTACTTGCTGAAAAGGGGATAGCGACCAGGGCCGCACCAATCTTCGAAACACGGAACCTGTCGTCCTACAAATTGAATCCATCCGAAGCCAAAGTGCTCAGCCTAGGTTTGAATTTCAACCAAGGGAAGGCACCGGACCCACGAAAGGTTGCATGTGCCGTAGAAGGGGCCGTACGACTTCTGGAACGAGACGTTCAGGACGAAGTTCGAACGAAGGCGATAGGTGTGTTGTAACGCATGAAGAAGACGTCATCAAACCGCCCTCTTGGTCAAGATGAACGCTCAGCAATCCGAAGCCTCCAGGCTAACAAGGATATAGCCGTCCTACCGGCAGATAAAGGGAATGTCACCGTTATCCTTGACCGCGGTCTTCTTACAAGGAAAAAATGGAAGCCATGCTTCAGGACGAGACCACTTACTGCCGGATCCCGAAAGACCCTACTCTCAAAGTGCAGACGTCTCTTCAAAAAATGCTAGCAGAGATCTTCAAGGGCATCCCTCCGTCTATGAAACGGCTTTATTATCAGTTGCTATGTACAAACGGCTCAACGCCCGCCATATACGGTTTACCAAATGTGCATAAACCAGACACTCCCCTGCGCCCAATAGTGGATTTTAGAAAGTCTCCTTTATACTCGTTGTCACAGTACCTTCATGGCGTTCTCTCACCGCTGGTGGGCAAGACAGGCACAAACATCAAGAATTCATCCAACTTCATCAACAAGGTCAAAGAGGTCGCCCTAGAAGACACAGATGAGATCGTTTCTTTCGACGTCTGCTCGCTTTTTAAAAGCGTGCCTGTTGATCTCGCAGTTGAGACATGTAAGCAACGTCTCGAGAATGACACCTCGTGGCAGGATCGGACACCGTTCGAAGCAGCGGAACTTTGCCAACTCTTGCAGTTCTGTCTCACCAACACATATTTTACGTACAGCGGCAACTTCTACCAACAGACCTTTGGCACAGCAATGGGGGCAGCCATCTCGGTCACAGCGGCTAACATCGCTATGGAAGCCATCGAGAGCAAAGCTTTGGCCACCTTCCAACCGCGACCAAAAGTGTTTTTAGGTATGTGGACGACTGCTTCTGCGTCATAGACCGGAAGCACACCCGCACTTTCCTCGATCACCTTAATGCCATTGAGCCCTCAATCAACTTCACTGTTGAGGAAGAGACTGACGGCTGCCTTCCGTTCCTCGACACCGTGGTAACACGTACTCCAACAGGTCTTAGTTTTCGCGTCTGCCGGAAACCGACGCACTCCGGAAGGTACATAAATTTCAATTCAGCACACCCTGTCAGTCATAAGTGGTCAGTGGTGGCATCTCTAATCAACCGTGCCAGGGAAGTATGCAGTGAAGACGCCGCCCTAAGCCACGAAATGAAGACCGTGGAAAAAGATTTAAAAAGAAACGGCTACCCGCTTTCCTTCATTCGGAACACGCAAAGAGTGGCTGTATCAAGTAAGCCTGCTGCCCGGGAAGACGAAAGTGCTAACGCACCGAAACGAGCCGCTATCCCGTATGTACCGGGGATCAGCGAGGCGCTGGCGCGGATGTTCCGCACGCACGGCGTCCATGTTGCACATGTCCCAACAAGCAAGATAAGAAATGAACTTGTAAACGTGAAAGACCAGCTCCCTCGTGCCAGTTTTCCCGGCGTGGTTTACAAGATTGCCTGCGACGACTGTTCATCAGTTTACATAGGGGAAACGAAAGACTTCAAGAGACGCCTGAAAGAACATCAGTACGATGTACGAAAAGGAAAAGTGACAACAAACGCAATCGCGGAGCATGCACAAGAGACTGGTCACGAAATTAACTGGGATGAAGCAGTTATAGTGACAACGGAAAAGTATGTATCAGCCCGCCGAAATCTCGAGTCATTAATCATCCAGACTACGCCCAACACAATAAATAAGAATGATGGCACGTTGCACCCTATCTACGCGAAATGCCTCAGAACGATAGTAACCGCTACAAAAAGCCCGGGACGTCCAGCTGGTTGCTCATTGCGAACAAGGGAGCCGTAGCGCTCCCGAAACGTCATTTTTTGTTGACCTTGATCAGTGACCAGTGAACCTCATCAAGCCATGATTCCTGACCAGACGGTATGCAGTCGAACCCTCGACTACATTAGCTCTAGATATTAATTCAATAATGCGCATGACATCCGTATCACAGCCGGATTGCCTGAGAGTCGCTCGACGTTCGTACACAAGCTGCGCAGCAGCGTTTCGCACTGCGCGCCGATGCTGCAAACGACTGCTCCGAAGGCCAGAAGTGGTGGGCATCCTAGTGGCGCCACCTGTCGTGGGCAGAGCAAACTGCTCTCTGTAAACGGTCTCTAGCGGCAAAAGGCATGAACTATAGAACATGCGCACTGGAGCAGTGCCAAAGTGGAGGTCTCTAGTTCAGTACGTCTTGGCTCCTACCTCCGTGCTGCTAACCAAGACCTACTGCTCTAGTTCAGTACGTCTTGGCTCCTACCTCCGTGCTGCTAACCAAGACCTACTGAACTAGAGACCTGCACACTTGGCACTGCTCCAGCGCGCTTGGGAAAGGCATCTATGGGCGGCGTGGCGCTACAGTTAACCTTTTGGTCAAGACGGCGTCGGTTATTTTACTTCACGGATGTAATAGTTTTGTTATTTGTCTACGTTCCGACTATTCATCATTCATCCATTGCCTTAGCAAAGATTCCAGAAAGTCTCACGCACGCATGCGCGCAAACAGAATATTCACCACTAGGATTTAAAGAAATATCATATTTGCATTGTTCATTATTAGGTTTCAAAATATCAAGACAGGACAAATGCACAGGGAGGCAGTGAGAGGAGAGAAATCATTGGTGAAAGGAAGACAAACATGGATGGATGGATGGATGGATACTGCTGAACCCTTTACATCGGGCGGTGGCTCAAGCCACCTAGCCATGTCTTGTGAAATTTTACTCCTGTCTTGCTTTTAGCCACCAATTAGGTAACCTTCACTTGGTTACTTTTAACCTCTTAAAATCCACTTTCCTTTCACTATCCCTAAACCCCGATGCCTTGGGTAAGTCAGCCCCGCTGCTTTCAACTGTAGGGTGAAGCCCTTAATTTACAGAAAAGTATCAAGTGTTCAGCCGTTTCCTCCTCCGGCTCTCCGCACGCAATGCACAAAGTGTCTATCTCCTGGTACCTGACTCATACGTCTTAGTCCGCAAAACTCCAGTCCTGGCCTCAAACAACAAAGAGCTTCCCCTACAATTATCATAGATATTTTTTTTGACAATTTCCTGTTTAAAGGTCCGGTATGTTCCCAGTGCCGATTTCGTCAGCATCCCTGTTTTCCACAAAGCTCTTTCTGTTTCTTTAACGTTTTTCTTAACCGATAATTGCTGATTTGTCCCCTTACTGCTGTCCAGATATTTGCTTGTCAATTTTCTAGTTCGCTTTCTCCATGTCGTGTCAACATTCTGTATATACAGGTATCTGAAAACTTTCCTAGCCCACTGCTTTTCCTCCATCTTTCTCAATCGTTCCTCAAATGCTTTCTTACTGCTAGCCTCTCTGCTCTCGAAAGACGCCCATCCCATATCACCCTGTACCCCCTGATTTGGTGTATTGCCATGTGCTCCCAAAGCTAACCTCCCTACTCCCCGTTGCTTAATTTCCAGCCTTGCTTCAACATCTGGCCTCATGCACAGGACCGCATTACCGAAGGTCAGGCTAGGGACCATCACCCCTTTCCAGAACCCTCTTACCACCTCATACCTATTGTAATTCTAGAGTGCCCTATTTTTCATGACAGCTGCATTCCTACTAGCTTTATTCATTACATATTTTTCATGCTCTGTCAGATACTCAGCACTGTTATTTATCCACACCCCAAGATACTTGTACTCATTCACTACTTTTAGCACGAACTCCTGTATTCTATGCTCGCCGCCCTCTTCATTAAATATCATGACTGCAGATTTTTCCTTACTATACTTGAAGCCTAATCTATCTCCCTCTGTACTGCATATGTCTAACAACTGCAGGTCTTCCTTGTTGTCAGCCATTATCACTATATCGTCCGCGTATATTAGTCCCGGTAATGTCTGTTTAATCAATTCCCCTTGCTTGATAAAAGATAGGTTGAAGCCTAGTCCGCTCCCCTCTAGCTTGGTCTCCAACCCTTGCAGGTACAACATGAACAACAAAGGGGACAGAGGACATCCTTGGACAAACAGGTCAACCGAGCGCCCTCAACGGCCAAATGGTTAACGAAAGTTGGCGCACGCAGTCTCATAGGACCCCGCCAAGTGTGCAGGTCTCTAATTCAGTAGGTCTTGCTTTTAACCTCCATCCATAGAGTTTCTTACTATTAACTAGAGGGAAAGATGGCGCACCGCCTATGGGATAAACTTGGAAGCGCAAAAAAAACGGACGACGGACAGAGTAAGGGAACCTGTTTTTTGTGTTCCCTTACTCTGTCCGTCGTCCGGTTTTTTGCGCTTCCAAGTTTACAACATGCATCACCAACTAGCCCGGCAGCTTGCTCTCCTGAACCGCCTATGGGAGTTTGCATGCAGCTTCCTCGAGACCCCTGTACCACCGTAAGCGCTTAAGCATCATGGGGCGGAGAGCTACCGACTTCAGAACTACGACTTTTGACCAAAAAATAATGAAAAAATAAACGTTGTTCGATAATCATGAATTTCCTATCATTCAATATCCTGTCTATAAATCGGAACAAACGTGTAGAAAAGCATGTACATGCAAAGTTTGTTAAAAATAAGCGATGGTTTGCTCTCCTATTGGCCAAGCATTGCAGACCAAAAAAGCCAATATTTCGTGCTTAACAGGCGCTTTTTTAGAAAAATATGTTTTTGAAAAAAATATCGTCGCTTCAACATTTTTAAATGTTTTTCCACAGCATTTCGGAAAACAAAAACCTTTTACTGGCGTCGTGTGCTGTTGCGTTTTCGCTACTATGGCATTTGCACACTACTTTTACGCCGAAGTCGTCTGCGCGCGGAGCGCGCCGTGGATACGGAATGGGACATCTCTGTAACGCCACTCTGTGTTCCTGAAAAAAAAAAACCTACTGTCTCGCTCCAAGTAGCTCATCGCCCCATGATACTTTGGGCACCCATTGAGGGTCAGGCGCAGCGCTGCCAGCTTTCCCTCTAGTTAATAGTAAGAAACCAACGTTTAATAATAATAATTGGCTTTTGGGGGAAAGGAAATGGCGCAGTATCTGTCTCATATATCGTTGGACACCTGAACCGCGCCGTAAGGGAAGGTATAAAGGAGGGAGTGAAAGAAGAGAGGAACAATGAGGTCCCGTAGGGGAGGGCTCCGGAATAACTTCGACCACCTGGGGATCTTTAACGTGCACTGACATCGCACAGCACACGGGCGCCTTAGCGTTTTTCCTCCATAAAAACGCAGCCGCCGCGGTCGGGTTCGAACCCGGGAACTCCGGATCAGTAGTCGAGCGCCCTAACCACTGAGCCACCGCGGCGGGTGAAAAACGGTTGTAGATATACTTGAATTTCGAAACTCTCCCGCCGTAGCCGGGCGCGACTTGCTCCTTGGGAGTGTGAGGGCGCTGCAGTCGACGCTTCCGCCCTCACACTTCCGTCTTTTTTCGGAGCTCCAGCGACTACATCCGAAGCTAAGTGCTTTGCGCTTGTACATGCTGTCGGGCGGTAGTTTGAAACCGAGTTAAGGGTTAAGGCTAGCGGAAGTGTGTGTGCCGAACGTTTTTGTGTAGGAATTGTGGCAGGCTTTTACGTTGCGTAGAGCTGAAGGTTTTTGGTGTAGGAATTTTGGCGGGCTTTTACGACGCGTAGTGCCGGATTTTTTTTTTGCAGGAATTTTGGCGGGCTTATACGTTGCGCAGTGCCGGTTTTTTTATTCCAGGAATTTTGGCGGGTTTAACGTCGCGTAGTGCCGAAGGTTTTTGTGTAGGAATTTTAACGGGCTCTTATACATTGCGTAGTGCCGAAGGTTTTTCTGTAGGAATTTTGGACGGGCTTTTACGTTGCGTAGTGCCGAGGGTGTTTGCATGGGAATTTTGGCGGGCTTTTCCGTTGCGTAGTCGGCCGGACGATGGGTCGACAAGCTAGGAAAGTCAAAGTGGACGGGAACGGGGAGTTAGTGCAGTGCCAGGAGTGCGACCGTTGGTGCTATTTAGTTCAGGAGCTTAGCCGAGGCAGATGGGACTAGCTTCGCGTGCAAGATATGTAAGCGTTTTGATGAGGCCGTTCAGACGTGTTGAAAGGCGAATGGGCAGCTAGGATTAAGGAACTCAACGGGGACCTGAAGGTGGAACGAGGGGAACGGATTAAGTTATAAACTCAGGTCGCTGAGTCGCTGAAGAAGGAGGACGCTTATGCCGACCTGTTGGAGCGAGCTGTGGGCGAGCTGGAGGAGGAGCGGGGAAAGCGGGCCCAGCTACAAGAGCAGGTAGAAGCGCTCAAGTCGCGGCCGGCAGGGCACCTCGATTCGGAGCAGTGTCAGGTGGGGGACGAGGCTCGTCGATCCTACAGTGCTGTAGCGCAGCAGGCTTTGAGTATGAAGAGAGAGGTAAAAACTCGAGACAGTAGCGTACGGCGGCGGGAGATACAGGTATTGCGATCCGGAGGCCAACATTCGCAGTCAGGAAGCGAACGGTTAGAGCGGAGGAGGGTTCTTGTAGTCGGTGACTCGAACGTAGCGAGGGTTGAGGGAGGCGTTTTGACGACAGTGAAGGCTGACAGGCGGGTGCAGGTGGAGGCCTAGTGAGGGAAGTGCATGGTAGATGCAATGGCCAAAGCCAAGGAGGTGGTGGGGGGCAGCATGTATGGCGAACACCTTGTCGTTATCCATGCTAGTCTCAACGATGTGCTGAAGGGGGGGAGCCAGAATCTCGAGAAGCAGTTAGAAGTGGGGATGCGTAGGCTTAGAGAAGCCTCTGAGAGTGTGCATGTGACCATGCATGTGCACAATCCCGGAGGTCCAGAGGCAGGCTAGCGAAACGGAAAGGAGGATCGTTGAGGCTAACCGTGTAATTAGGTTCATGAGTCGACGACTAAGATACGGGGTAATGGAAGTTAACAGGGATGTGTACGAGGCCAGGCCCTACCCTTTTGCACAGGATGGCATTCACTACGGTGGTGCCGCTGGCAAGAGAGTGGGTAGTAGGATAGGTCGCCAGGCAACAGCTTCTTTAGGGGGACCCAGTGCTCTGAGGGAACCAGTGTAGAGAAGGAAGAACCAAGATCAAAGGGACGATGGAACCATAGGAGAAGAAATAGACTCAAGCGCCAGGGCCAAGTAAATTCAGATATATGTTTCATTAACATGCAAGGTGGCAGGAATAGAATGAAATGTGAGGAAATAGAAGAACAGTTAAAGCAAGAGGAATTAATGATATATGGTTTAGTGGAAACGCATCTTAGAGACATGGAGCAACCTCACAAAGTCGGGCAGCCGAAAAGCCGGACTAGCCAATGACCGTAGTGATACTGCCTCCTCCTTCTCCGAACACAAAGACAAGTCTATCCCCCACCACACAGTAAGCTAACGGCGTCAGAGGCAAGGGAATGGCGACAACTACAGAAGAACACCTTTCGTAACCTACACAAGTACCACATCATCTTCCCCGACAGATATGACAGCATCTGCCCCTGGTGTGGCGGAATTCCAACAACATATCATGTAACATGGGGCTGCTCCGGTCCCAAGCCCCCCGAACTAGACAAACATCACTCCAAGGAACAGTGGAAGTCTGCCCTGCTCAGCTCTGACTTGGCGACGCAGCGAAAGCTGATATCCCAAGCAAGAGCAACTGCGGTGGACATTGGGGTCCTGAAATAAGGACTCCACCCAAAATCTGTATTTCCGCCTCTTTATCCTACCTTTTTGGAATAAATGTTTTCTACTACTACTACTCTGAATCGCTTCTGACGAAGGACCATAGTGTTTGAACCTGACGCTGGTTAGAGCGTACGAGTCTTGAGTTCAACTCTTCACTGGGGAGTGAAACACGAACCACCTTTGCAGGCTGAGTTGTTCGAAACTGGGTTTGCCCCCGAAGAGGCGCAGCGGGATTTGCGGAGCCTCCTCCAAGCACATACCACTGAAGAAGCCGGGCGCCGGGCCGGGGGTGGCTTGTACCCATTTTAACCGGTGGGTGTCCGGCGGTGAGTTTCGAACCAATCACCTCCCGCAGCCGAGGCGGACGCCCAGACCACAAGGCCACGACTGCGGTCTTTTCCCAACCATCCAGAAGAGCCGAGCACCAGGCCGCGGAAAATATTGTACCCATTAAAGGCCGGTGGGTACCCGGCAGCATTGGGGATCGAACCCAGCACCTCCCGAATGCGAGGCGGATGCTCTACCACAAGGCCACCGCTTTGGCAACCATCCTGTAACCCAGACTACGCATGGGAATATTGCAATAGAACAGAGGGCAGCAGAAAGTGGGTGGAATTGGGGAATTCATTCATAAAAGTAAGAATTTTCAAAGGGTTAAACTTGGATGCAAGGAACATTTATGGCTAAAAGGAAAAGTGGCAGGGGAGCAAACACTCCTTGGCTTGGTGTACCTGTGGACAGGAGCTAACGCCAAAGAGGAAAACAGGAGAATGTTAGAATGTATTGCAAGTTACAATGATGAGCTAGGAGGACAGGGCGAGATAATTATATCAGGCGACATGAACGCCCATATAGAAGACCTGGATGGGTACACAGATTCGACAGGAAGCATGCTGCAGAAAATATGTCTGACAGGCATAATTTAGTTTTATGCAACAGTACCGAGAAGTGCGATGGGCTCATAAGATGGGAGGCAGGGAGTCTGCACTCGGCGATAGATTATGCACTAATGTCACAGAGGATGTATAAGAGATTAGGGGTAATGAACATAGATGAAGATGGTTCCAGAAGTCTAGAGTGACCTCAAGTGTATCAAGTTGAGTTTCAGAAGAGAAACGAAAGTAGGACTGAAGCGAGATGAACAATCAGAGGGGAATTTTTACTCAGAAAAGCAACTGCAAGCAGCGGCCAAACAAATTGAGAAAGTAATTTTTGAGGATAGTGAAACAGAATGGACTTATACCAAATTAACTTAATTACTGGAGCAAGAGCTAGCTATGGTGCATGTAAAGCTAAAAGGGAAAAGACACAAACCCAAGAGTTGGTGTGATGAGGAGGTCAAGAGGGCGGTAGAGAAATGTCAGGAAGCGTCCAGGGAACACAGATATTCTAAGAAGAGGGGGGAACCAGAAGTTGAAGTAGACAGAAAATGGGATACCTTCATAAAGTGTAGAAGGAAAGCATCCTATTTCATTAATGAAAAAATTAGAATAAAGGGTGCCCAATGGATGTCAAAAGTAAATAAAAAGGATAGAAAGGCAGCTCAAAAATTCTGGAAGCATCTAAATGAGATGAGTAATAAGACTAGGCTAGAACAAAGGTTTATTGTTACAAATCAGGGTATTCCACTGGAAGGGAATGAAGCGATAAAACACATAGGAACAAGGATGACAGAAAAATTTAAACAAAAAAACGTTGCACATAATTTATCGAAGGAGGATAGACCGGTTACTGAAATAGCTTCACTTGAGCAAAGATAGTGGGAAAGGGCAGAGAAGAAGGTTCCTAGTGGCACATCAACAGGACCAGATGGTATTCCGATTATGTTAACAAAGAAGCTAGGACCAAAATCCAAGCAAACATTAATAAAGGCAGTGAATAATATGATAGTGGATGGGAAAGTCCTCAATGAATGCCGATTAAGTAGAATTAACATGATATATAAGGGAAAGGGGGACAAAGCTGACGTAAGTAACTACCGTCCCATAACAGTGACATCTGTGGTGTACAGGGTGGTGACTAAGATTATAAAGGACAGATTGCAGGCTTGGGTGGAGAACGAGGGGGTGCTAGGGGAGCTACAAAATGGGTTCCGGAAACAAAGGAGGTTGGAGGACAATCAGTTTTCATTGACGCAGTGTATAGAGATTGCTGAAAAGGAACACAAGCCCCTATGGCTAGCATTTCTGGGTATTAAGGGAGGCTACGACAACGTTATTGTAGAGTATCTGTGGGACATACTGGGCATATTGCATGTAGAAGATGGTGTAATTAACCTTTGAAAAGATGTATATAAAGGTACCAGAGTGCTTATAAAATGGAAAAAAAATGTATCAGAGCCTGTAGAGATCCAGCGGGGGTTTAGGCAAGGATGACCTCTGTCTCCTTTGTTGTTCATGTTGTATCTGCAAGGGTTGGAGACCAAGCTAGAGAGGAGCGGATTAGGCTTCAACCTTTCTTTTTTTCAATTGCAAAGAGAATTGATTAAGCAGTCATTACCGGGACAAATAAATGGTGATGATATAGTGCTAATGGCTGAAAACAAGGAAGATTTACAGAAGTTGGTAGACATATGTGGTACAGAGGGAGATAGATTAGGTTTCAAGTTTAGTAAGGAAAAATCTGCAGTCATGATATTTAATGATGAGGTCGGCGAGCATAGAATACAGGAGTTCACGCTAGAAATAGTGGATGAGTACAAGTATCTTGGGGTGTGGATAAATAACAGTGGCGAGTATCTGACAGAGCATGAAAAATATGTAATGAATAAAGCTAGTAGGAATGCAGCTGTCATGAAAAATAAGGCACTGTGGAATTACGATAGGTATGAAGTGGTAAGAGGGATCTGGAAAGGGGTGGTGGTTCGTAGCCTGACTTTTGGTAATGCGGTCCTGTGCATGAGACCAGATGTTCAAGCAAGGTTAGAAATCAAACAACGCGGCGTAGGGAGGCTATCTTTGCGAGCACATGGCAATACACCAAATCAGGGGTTACAGCATGATATAGGATGGCCTCTTTCGGGAGCAGAGAAGCTAGCAGTAAGATAGCATTTGAGGAGCGATTGAGAAAAATGGGGGAAACGCAGTGGGCTAGGAATGTCTTCAGATGCTTGTATACTAGGAATGTTGATACGAAATGGAGAAAGCGAACTAGAAAATTTACAGGCAAATGTCTGGACAGGAGTAGGGGTGAAAATCAGCAATTATCAGTTAAGAAAAAGGTTAAAGAAACATAGAGAGCTCTGTGGAAAACAGGGATGCTGAGCAAATCAGCACTGGGAACATACAGGATTTTTAAGCAGGAAATTACCAAAGAAAATATCTATGATAACTGTAGGGGAAGCTCTTTGTTGTTTGAGGCCAGGACGAGAGTTCTGCGCACTAAGACATATAGAGCCAGGTACCATGAGATAGACACGTTGTGCGTTGCGTGCGGATAGGAGGAGGAAACGGCTGAACACTTGATACTTTTCTGTAAAGGGCTTCACCCTACAGTGGAAAGCAGCGGGGCTGATTTATCCAAGGCATTGGGGTTTTAGGACAGTGAAGGGAAAGTAGATTTTAAGCGGGTAGAAGTAACCAAGCGAAGGTTATCTGATTGGCGGCTAAAATCAAGAGAAGAGTAAAATTTCGTAAGTCATGGCTAAGTGGCTTGAGCAACCGCCCGATTTAAAGGGTTCAGCCGTATCCATCCATCCATCCATCCATCCAGCCGTCGCGCGGTGCAGGCGACAGCGCTAATCTCGTTGGGCATGGTGGTAGAGTGTTTACTCAGCGTCCAGATTTTTTTCTGCTCAAGATGTCATTCCATTCATGGCTTTCAGTAACGGCTAGCCGTTCTCCTTTGCAGTTTTATATCCATCAAGGAAAACTTTGAATGGTGTCATGAACGACATTACCGATCATGCATATGCAGCCGCTTCCTGTGATCAGAAAGTGTTATTCTTATTGAACTTCCGAGCGTTTAAGTGGTGCAGCACTGCTTTATCCTCTCCGATTATCTGATATTCAATATATAATCGCGGTTGCACTAGCGACTGAGGATATGTAAGAATGGCCGCAACTTCCTCACTATGTGATCCTCTATTCCTCAAAAAGTGAAAAACAGGACAATCCCTGTACTGTCAGGCTGCTCGAGAAAACACACAATATATGTGATTAAGTTTCAAACAATCACTTAGCGTAAAAGCGCAGACGTCAATGGTGACGTCGGGGAGATACACAAGGCGCACTGAAGAAAAAAGCCGTTCTTACGCGATTTCCGATCAATCCTGCCTATCCACCTGTCGTGTGCCTTTAAAAAGCGGCGATCGTTGAAGAGGGTGAGCGGTGTTTATAGCAGCACGCAGCCAGTATCTTTTGTTAAAATACAATAATTTAACTTTCTCTTTAAGCGCGTGCCACTATATCTGATGTATTTTATATGCTTGTGAGCGGGAGCGCAACGTATGTAGCGCTACCAAAAAGCAAGCCAACTCGACTCAAACTTTTATCCATGCGATAAAACAAGCGTGCCTTATTGAAATAATGCCTAGTTATCGAAGAGGGTCGCTGAACAAAGATTCTACCAGCGAACTTGGAACCCCCCGCGCAAGCGCAACGTTGGGTGCTAGCAGACGACGTTTGTTCCGCTAGCTCTACCGTCGACCGCAGCGCCACGGTGGCAGGAATCGCGGCGGGCCGGCTCCTCTGTCACGGGTGTGCCGAGGAGTTTCGAAACGTTGAACGAAACTCTATGCTTTCATCCATCCACCCATCCATCCAAATGACGCCAAGCCAATCCTTGAGTGAAGATAACGATTTGGCTCGGCTTTCCACTGCGACTTGCGGGCCGTCAGTGGCAAATCGGTGGCTCCGTACCGTTTAGTGCCAAGATTTCAAGTTTCAGTTGCAGCAGGGAAGGACCGGAGTGTCATATGGATTTGACGAAAAAACTGCGCTCCTTAGTGGGCAGACAGGCAAGTGCCGGTGTATTTGTTTCGGATGTGTCGAGCAGCATGAATGGGCTCGATATGTTCAGCGCGCCTGTGTATGTCCCTAGGGCCAGCTGCCGGAGCCGGCGATCGGTGGCGGCAGCGCGACTTGCGAGCCGGCCCTCCCAAGGCTCAAGGTGGGTTTAAGCGCATGCGATGGACCCTTTTCGGAGTGGACGGTGTGTGCGCAGCCCAGCAGCGAGCTGCCCGCTGACCCCAGCGAGGAGGAAGAGGTGCTGTCCTGCATCGAGGCCATCTACTGCTCGGCCGAGGGGGCCTTCGATGCCAGCGACCACGAGCTCAAGGTGCGGTCCTTTTCCTGGAAATACTGCGCCGTCAGCGTGGCAGATATGTCGCGGATGACCTGCCATCGTCCCGCGAGAATTAGACCAGGGTCCTTTCCCTTCGCTCGTGGCTGTGCATATGGCATACCAGCTGTTCCACTACAATTCCAGCAAAGTGGCCTGTTGCTGGGATGCTGGCGCAGCGTAGCATTCGTTATGAACGTATGAGGACTGATGCGGGGGGGGATGGCGCCACAAACAAAACAGGTAACATTGTATTGGGCACAATGTTGCTGGTTTCGTTTGTGTACTGTCTCCATGTTTGGCGTATCGGAACAGTGCGTCTCATGCGTTCATTATGTGCAGCCAAATGCCCACATTTGCTGCTTTGCTATGGCGCCTGTGTTTTGCGCTTGCTGTGTGAATGTGTTGTGAAACAAGTTCCGGCAGTTGGGGCCTACATTGCCAAATGTAAGCTTAAGGAATAAGGTACCTCCCGGCTATACTCTGTGCTCTTAGTATAGATCTTTTCATCGTGTACGCGCAGGTGTCCGAACACCGGTTTTTTGTACTGTTGCAAACCAGGTCAGAGAGAGAGCTCTCGCTTCCTCTCCCTTTGTGCTACAGTCCAGTGAGCAGTATGGTGTAGCACTATTGTAAAAGTCCTCTGGGTTCAATTTCACCTCCTGAGCTTATTAAATAGCTTGCGCAATGTGTGTAGCCTCCAGGCAACACGTCTAGAGTCCATGCTTCAAAAGTTGTGTACTATCATGATCAGAATACTGCGGGACATGGGCAAGCGTTGCAGAACTGTATTCTGCACCACCTAGTGGCGCACGACTATTCTTTTGTCCCTCGTAGGCATCTTTGTACCTTCACTCCTGCCTTAGGTGCAACATGCATAGATCAGAACCGTCACCAGGTACTGTGTCGATATCTGGCTGGCATCTGCCATAGCCGCTGTAATGGGTGAAGCAAATTGCATGCCGCCTTTTGCAGTGCGTTGACTGGGTATGGTGTGTGTGTGTGTGTGTGTGGGGGGGGGGGGGGGGGGGGGAAGCGGGGAGTGCGGTTATCTATCCTCCTGCCAGAGCAGTAGAACAGATAATTGAAATAGATAATAGTAGAGTGAAAATGCGGGTGTTGTGTGAAGCCTCTGTGAGTGAAGCCCTCCAGAAGTACCTTAGATAAGGGGCCACCTACTACACTCTCCCCCACCATCATTCTCAGCTGCCCAGCAACAGTGAAATCGAATTCAAAGACGCAGTTGTAAATCCAGCTGCCTTAAGTACTGGCTAAGGGCTGTTTAACCCACCTTCTTCACTGCCACTCACCAGCCACCTTCTCACTGCACCTCCAGCTCCCAATCTCCACATCCCTCGCACCCACACATCACTCATACGACCCTGGGAGTTTGCTGGAGTGCGAAGTGGGCGGAGGTAGTGTTGGGTAGTGCTTTTGGACATGGAGGTAGTGAGTGGAAGTGGATGTATTCCCTACCTAGTGACAGGGTGGGGGGATGTTCAGTGTGTGGAGGCTTCCTGGAGGGTGGAGTGGTGTAGTGGGAGATGTATTTTTGCCAGCGGGTGCCTAGATGTGTGCTCACCGGAGGGAGCTTGCTCTTGATCCACGCACACAGTGGCTTTTTCGGCTCCCCACCCCACCGCCTGTGTGGAGAAAGGCAGCTTGCTGTCTGCCTCATCCACTGCAGCACCTGTGGTTAACGTGAGCCAGATATCGAAACAGCACCTGGCACCTGCTCCAATCTACGTTTGGTATGCATATGGTAAGAGGGAGTCAAAGATGCCTGCGAGGGACGAAAGAACGGGCATGCACCGTTAAGTGGCGCAGAACTCAGTTTTACCGCGCTTTCTCACGTCCCACAATATTCTGATCACAACAGTACATGTATTTACTTCTCATACATGACATTAAAAATGTGCATTTATGTCCTTTCCAAGCTGCTGTACAATGGGGGCAAATACAAAAATACAGATAGAGAGTTGAAGATGATGCAGTAAACATGTGCAGAATATACTTCATGCAATTCCATCTCTTCGTTGAGCATACGTCTGGACTAAGGCTACTATCGTCTTTGAAAGAAGTAAATAAATAAACCCTTCTAGTATGGTTGATGCGAGGCTGCAGGTATAAAGCAGGGTTTAAAATCAATCTGTACAGCTGATAACAGCTTCTTGCTTCAAATTTCCACACGTGGCCAATTACAGAACCTGTGCTCTGGCACTGGTAGCAGCAGCTTTGCAGTCATCGGGTTTCTCAAAATTAAAAATGATGCCAAAATCTATGAAGGTATTAGGGAAGATGAGGCTAGTGTTCAGCTAAAAACACGGACTCTGCTATTGAGTAACGACGGCACCAGTAGCTCAATCTAGCCACCGCAGCCATGCTCTATACAGATTGCATCCTTTTAATACAGCGTTTTTTTGCTTCTTTTTAACAAATCTGACATCAGTAAATGCTTTTCTCGTATGGAAATTGGCAAAATCATTCTTTTTCCCTGATTGAATTCATGATTTTGGCCCTACACTAGGAATCCCTATTTTTCCGGCATGTGGACCAAGTGCAGTGCCTCTAGCCTTCCCACTAGGTATGTTTGGGAAACTCTCTGTTGGCAGTGATAGGTGAGTGGTTTAAGGCATCGGTCAAACATGCTTCTGCTTGAATCCTAAAGTAGGTGGGTTTGAATACTGCTCAGATCTTTGAATGCCGCTCAGATCTGTGGGAGCCTACCCTCAATTCTCATGCAACTGATGCCCATTGTAGTCTTCATTCTTCCTTGGTTTCGCACCCAAGCCAAGAGAGAGAAAAGGAGAGAAAGACACAGTTGGGGAGATTGAGAAAAATTGAAGCCTTTAAGAGCGGGACATGACAGCGTGTTGCAGCGCTGCCAAGGAGTCCACGGAATGCCATCGCCCATTGAGCTTGGAGTCTCTAGAACGCCTCTCAAAACACAGAAGCTGCTCCACACTAGCACTCGCACAGGGCAGTGGTTCTATCACGCCTGTTCAGAAACGAACGACACTACTCCGACGCAGATAGGTTGCGTACGCGTGTTCCATCTGCCAGGCCAGCGCCGTGCATGGCGAAGGGAGGTTTCAATGGATCTCAAACTATGGAGCTACGACTGCACGCCAAGCATGGAGAAACTTGACCAGAAACTCATGGTACTCGCTTAAGTCCACATCTGTAATTTACATGCTCATAATTACTCATGTACACCTCCGCACAGATCTCGACGATACGTTTCTAAGAAACCTGTGCATTCACTAGACGCACCTTTATTCATGTTCAAGCATCGAGCCATCGTGGTGGAGTGGAAACGTCCCAGTCTCGAACGCCAAAGGCCCTGGTTCGATTTCCGGCCTAGGCCCCGGTTTTTTTATCCATTCAGTGTGCGTGGCCTCTGATTTTTACGCAGCCCCCGAATATATCCGACGACGGCTTTTCGACCAAACGAGCTGTATATGCTGTCGCATAAAAATGGCTACGGCTCAGTTACAATATAATGGGTTGGGTGGGCATCCAATGGATGCCTGTTCAGTTTGGCTTCACTCGCCTTGCTAGTTCTGTAAAAGAGTGAGCAGTTCAGGCAGTTCAACTGCAGCTTGGCTCTGATTGCAACCAGTGCCAGGTTGGGTCGCCTGCTGGCTTTAGCGTCGCCACCAAATTGCATCCGCTTGCTTTTCAGCCACATCAATGGCTGCTAACATCCCAAACTGCTTGCAGAATTCTCAGACAGCAATCAAGTGTTGCCATAAACCTACCCAGAAAATCGCCGTCTTCCTGGAAAAAATGGTTGCGTGTATTACAAACACATGATGTACGAATATGCATCAAAATGCAGCCTACAGCTCTTGACTTAATTGCTCAGGTTTACAGTTCTGAGGCCACGAAAAGCTTTTCACCTCCTCCTTTCAAGAAAGAACTGCCGCCATTGAAGTCCCCCATTAAAGGGACGCTGAAGTGATTTCGATCAGCACATTCTAGTGCAACAGATCTGTCTCTGTGAGTATACCAGTCAAATTTGGAAGCTCTGCATGGACCCTATAATTTAGAAATAATTTTTAAAAGTTGCAGACTGGGCGCGTGCCTTTGCTTGCCCAGTCTGCCCACTAACGTCATAGGGGTACAGGACGCACCGTCGGTGAGGTATCGCCCTGATCGGTTGTGAGCTACTGCGAGCAGCAATTTTAAAAAAAATTTTTTACAAATTGTAGGGTCCCCACACAGCTTTCAAATTTGACTTGAGTACCCACGAAGGCCACCTCTACAATGCTTTGTCATGTGTGTATCCATTCCATGCCAGTTAGCGCTTTCCAAACCCTTACGATGAAATGCCAACTAGCCACCATACTAGCTCTTCTATAGATTTGTTGCGCTACAATATGCCCATCGAAATTACTGCAGTGTCCCTTTGATCACAGATTCAGTAAACTGCTGCATCAACTTCTGCTTTTTTTTTGAGCTAGTCTATTGATCTGGATCATGGATCGCTTATTCCAGTAGCAGACTGGGAATAGTTGTTGAACAAAGATTTCTCGACAGAGCAGTCCACACTGCGGTGAATTCGACCAGAAGCCTGTGTAACTTTCTTCCAGCACCCATTCTTTAGCAGACGATGCGCACAGGGGATCGCAAGGAACGCTTTGTCAGTGGTGCGCGAGCACTCTCTTTGGCTGGAACATATATTCGAAATGCAGTTTTGGGGTTGGTGCCCTCCGGTGGATTCAGGTACTCTCTTGCGGAGTGGGTGAACTGCCCCAGATCTGTGATCACAATTCACCACAACACTGCAGTCATATCTTCTCTGACCTATACATGAGCACTGCCATATTGCTGCACTCCAGCTACACTCCCACTTCGGAGAGTGCAGGCCAGCCGAGAAACCTTTGCTACACTAGGCAGGCACTTCTGCTGCCTAGTGCTGAAATGCAGCGGCCACGTGCTGCACTGACAGAATTAGTGCTGGTATATATTGGGTGCTGTCAGCTTGAACATACCTCAAAAGCCAAGCCAAGAGCAAAGATAAGGAAATCAGAGAAAAGAGATGAGGAATAAAGTTTATATGGAAAGGCTTGTCGATGGAAGCAGTGTGGGTTGCTCCAGAAATTTTTGTCTAGTCCCATGGAGACAGCCTTTCCACAGGCTCGGCCTGTATATGCGAGCTGGTCCTCCAGGACCTCCCACTGCACCAGTGTGGGACTTTGGTGTGAAGGCACTGCTGAGTTACATTGTCAGGTCCACGTGGTTGGAATAATGTAGCCGTGCAATGCGGACAGCTGTCCTCATGAGCAGTGGGATGACTTTTGGTGAGTTTGGATAGGCACTGAAAGGTGTGAGTACCTATGTCGACTCCTCTTTGCTCAGCTAGGGTATCGTTCCCTGATGTATTATGCTGTGCTTCGTGCCCTGCTTGGCAAGTGTGGCCTCGTCAGCCACATGGCAACAGAGAAAGAACAAGGAAGGAAATACAATTGTCGAGAGATAAAAGGAAAGAAGAAAAAGAAGGGAAGGATGCCATTTTTTAGAGAGAAATGAAAAGAACTGGCCCTTTTTATACTGGACAGCCAAAGTTTACTTGAGGGTGCTTTCTGAATAGAAATTATATGAGAAACAAGACAATGTGTATATTCACGTAGTCTAACGTTCGACGGAATACCGTCTGGTCAGGATGAAGCATAATAACAGGGTGAAGTTTGGGTCACTGACCAAGTCTCCCCCCTTCTCAAAAGAAGCTTTACTACAGGCTTCTTTGCACAAATGGATCGGCTCCCGCAATATATGGTTTGCCCAAGATCCACAAAATTGGAACTCCGCTCAGGCCAATCGTGGATTACACAAGATCCCCGCTTTTCAAGTTGTCTGGATACCTGCACAAAGTTTTGGCTCCATTGGTGGGAAAGTCAGCGACGCACATCAAGAATTCGCAAGATTTCATTGAGAAGATCAAGGACGTTACCCTGGATGAAAATGATATACTTGTGTCATTCGATGTTTGCTCATTGTTCATGAGTGTTCCGGTCGAACTTGCCGTACACACCTGCAAAGAGGCCCTGAAGAACGATCCATCCTTCCCAGATCGTACGCCATTGGAAGTTAGCGAGATCACTGAACTCCTTCGCTTCTGTCTGGCTAACACGTATTTCGTTTACAACGGTACGCTGTACATGCAGATTTTTGGTACTGCTATGGGAGCGTCAATTTCAGTGACGGCTGCCAACCTTACAATGGAAGCCATTGAAAGCAAAGCCCTGAACTCATTCAAGCCACGTCCAAAGGTGTTCCTGAGGTGCGTGGATGACTGCTTTTGCATTCTGAACAAGCAGAATCTACAAAGCTTCCTTGACCATCTCAATGCCATGGAGCCATCTATAAATTTTACCGTGGAAAAGGAAATGAATGGCAGCATCCCGTTTTTGGACATGAACGTCAAGCGTGCCGCGTGCCGCTTAAGTTTCAGCGTGTTCCGAAAGCCGACGCACTCCGGACGATATCTCGACTTTGAATCGTCCCACCCCTTGGCTCACAAGCGATCAGTTATCTCGTCACTACTGAACCGTGCAAGAAATGTCTGCGCAGACCCGGAAAGCTTCATCAACGAACTCAAGGTGATAAAAAGGGATCTCGAGCGTAACGGTTACCCCAGGAACCTTGTGAACAATAGGTCTAAAAACTTGCAACGCACGAGGGGACAACGAGATGGAAGCGCAAAAACCATGAAGCGTGCTGCAGTTCCTTATGTACCTGGAGTCAGTGAAACCCTTTCCCGAATCTTCAGGAAGCACGGAGTGCACATCGCCCACGTGCCAACAAGCAAGCTACGTGCCGAACTTGTGAACGTAAAGGACCCCCTGCCACGCGCCAAATTTCCTGGTGTGGTTTACAAAGTTCCCTGCAATGACTGCACATCCGTCTATATCGGCGAAACCGGGAACTTCCAGCGACGAATGAAAGACCATCAAGGCGACGTAAGGAACCATCGCGCATCAAAGAACGCTATCGCCGAGCACGTGCAGACCACTGGCCACGAGATAGCCTGGGACGAGGCGGAGATTGTAGCCACAGAAAGAAATAATTTGAATAGACTGCATCTAGAATCATTAGTCATCCAGACGACGAAAGATACTTTGAACAGGAATCAAGGCTCCCTTCATCATATCTACGCAAAAAGATTAGGAACGATCCTGAAGACTATATAATCCCGCCTTCTTCTTTGACAGTCTTATTGTGAACAAGGGTCCCGTACGGGACCCGAAACGTCTTTTTCGTTTGTTTTTGACTTGGTCAGTGACCCAAACTTCACCCTGTTATAATGTGTATATGAAGGGTGGCCATACAGATGTAAGCAAAGAGCCATAAAACAATCTTTTTTTTGGCCAAGAGCCGTAATAAAAAGGGGGCGCGGCATTTAAACAAATATCCTGCAGCAAAGCTGGTGGTTACAGTGATTTACACTCATGCAGCGATTTCTCACTGTGCCTGTGCATTGCAATGGCTCATTCATGAAGCAAGCACCTTGAAGTTTGGGCAGAAATGGGAGGCGGGGGGAGTGGTGGTTACTGATGCCACAGAGTCCACACTTGGACCCGCAAGACCACAGTTTGGCCACCCCTGGTATATATTATAATAAATTTTTAGGTCCTTGTTTGCAGAAAATGTGCTTGTATTGCATTTCTGCTTCATTCTTGACAGAATGTCTGAAGAGGCCTGAAAGTGCAAGAAAAAACTGCAGTATGCTTTTGTGTCGTGGCATTGTGCATTAAAGACAAAGTGTTTGCCCGTGAGACTTTGCTGGCCATCTTCTCAAAGACATTCGGTGTAGGTTTATGAGCCTTGCACAGTAACCAAATTCCAGAAATGGGTTTTTTTGGTCAGAAACAATCTTTTTTTTTGTCCCTGAGCAGACATGTTTGTAGCTGGACATTTGGCACAGGATGGCCTTGGCTGCTTGTGTGCCATGAAACCCAGCGCCAGTGCAGTGCAGTGCTTTTTAGCAGCCCCTCAGATGGAGGGCATGTAATGCTGCCATGCTTTTGACAGAGCATGCCTTGCCCCTTCCTTTGTGTGGTTGGGCCAGGCAGCAAAGCAAGGGCTTGCTTGTCATGTGCGTGTGGTCCACTTTCCAGAAACTTCCCGAGGAGCTGGACCTGGCCGCCATCCAGTTGGTGCGCACGGTCCTGCGGAGGCAGCTGGCTGTGGTCAGTCTTCCCCACTGTTTGCCTGCAGTGGCGTTTTCTGCCAGATTGACCTGACTCACCGCTGCAGATAGTGTTAAGTTGGTGTGCACACCAAGTGAGTGCGTGCCAGACTGGATCGCTCTGCTGGTGTGGCGTACTCTGTTGCAAATGAACCTTGCCTACTTCAGCCCACTGGCCAGTCTGTCACTGTTTATTTTATTTATTTATTTACAGAATACTGCAGACCGAATCGGTCCAAGCAGGAGAGGGTACATACATTTGTTAGTAAGCACTATGCCTTAGGATCAGCAACAATGGCGAAGTTACAATTTACAAGAAAATATAACAAAAGTAAACAAGGTTACAATGCAAATACACTTTGTGAGAGTCCATGCCCCAAACACAGGCACATAGACAAAGGAGCACACTATGCACTGTTTACAGAAGATGGAGATATACAGAAGAAGGCGATACGCCGAAACAAAAAGATTTTCCTTCACTGCAAAAACAAACTTCGCCGATGTGGTGCATGGGTGCGGCGCATCACACCAGGCTGCTCAACACCAGCACAACTCATGCGTTGTGACCACTGCATCCTGTAAACAGTTTCTAATGTATTGTTTACGTCCTGTTTTTATTAGTACTATCTCAAATCGCCATGTTCTTTCTGAAGAAGGTGGGGCGGGCAGTCATGGGGAAGTTGCATTACGGGGTCTGGGAGACGCTCTTCGGTGGTTGCCACCGCAGTTAATGTGAGGTTTCCGAACCTCCTCGTTCACTGTAACTGTGTTGTGCAACCATGCTTTTCCGTTATATCTAAGACGCTGTGCCCTAACACATATTTTGACGGTAGCGCCACCCACATTCGTAATAAGTGACTGTTGGTTATAACTGCGGCCATTATAAGTTGGTTCGACTGTATTTCACCGAGATGTACTCATTTGGTGGGATTCACTGAAAATGACAAGATTTAATAGTAAAATGTCCCTTCAGCTTGTTTTATGCAATTTTGCTGCCAAACTAAAATTATTAATTCTTATTTCGTTTATATTGCAGTTCTTGATTCTTACTCTGTGAAGCAAGATTTTTTTCCTGTCCACCATAATCTCGTGACACATCCTGGTCAGTTGTCATTCCCTTTAACCAGAAGAACAGTGTAATTCTGTGGAATGTCTTTACTGCTCATGGTTTTGAAAGCATGAACTGGGAACATATTGGTGAAGTTTTACTGTAGTAGAAAAAAGACAAAAAATGGTAGGTATTATGGTTCTATAAATGGTAGCTGCATAATCAGTTCAGATGGGGTATGAAATAAGTAGCACGGACAGAGCTTGTGCTGCATCTGACAAAGTTTCCTTCCAAGAGAAAGTACTAGAAGCAGCGGCTTGCCCATCTGTAACTTTTGAGTGCGTTTGTGTTGCGTGCAGCTTTAGTTTGAGAGTGTTCACTAGTTTTATGTCCCAACTTCGGCCAAAGTAATTTAGATATGCAGGGTACTAAAGGGAGGCTAAGGCAGCCTAGTAGTGATCAGACGTCTTCAACCAAGAAAAGCAGCTCAGTAAAGGCAGGGAGAGGCTGATAAACTTTGTGCCGAGGCGGGACAGAACGTCTCACGAAAATAGTGTTGGACACATCTGCATTATTATGGTTGTGGAAAATCTAAGGCGGCTTGTTGGTAATTCATTGTGACAAAACAGCGTAGACAAGACAAGGACGAGGAAGCAATACGATGACATGAGTGCTGACTTTCAACGAGGTCAGAAATGGAAACAAATCGCCTTCTTTTGCAACAGAAGTTGCAAAAGAAGGCGTCATCTCTGGACGGCAAACTTAGAGCAGATTCGTTCAACAAATATTTTCAATCGGTCCTCATTGTTGATAAAAACCACGTTGGCCTGACTGCACCACAACAATATGGCTACGAGCATCTCGTTAGTATGCCTAAAATTTCTGAGGCTGGTGTGCTATCCTTGCTTCTAAATGTTGATGAAAAGAAAAGTAGCGGCCCAGATGACATTCCTAATGGATTTCTGAAACGTTGTGCCGAGCCTTTTAGCAAATATCTTTGTCTTCTTTTGCAGAAATCAATTCGTGAATGTTGTATTTCCTCTGAATGGAAAATCACCAAAGTAATCCCTGTCCACAAATCAGGTGACAAGCACTCCCCGAATAATTATCGACCCATATCTCTGACATGTACATGTGGGAAAATTCTGGAACACATTATCCTAAAATTTCTGACTCAATACGTAGAGGCTAAAAAGCTAATTCACCCTTGCCAGCTTGGTTTTAGAAATGGTCTCTCCACTATAACACAACTTGTTGAATTCGTGCATTATCTTGCACAAGGTATTAACAATCAGTCGCAATTTGATATAATTTTCTTTGACTTTTCCAAAGCGTTCGACCGGGTGTCGCACCAAAAATTGATGTACAAACTCGAGCATTTAATTGGTGATGGTCCCGTCAAACGATGGATCAGTAGTTTTTTGTCGGAACATTACCAATTTGTCCAATTCGATGGACATACCTCTGACATTATTCCCGTAGTATCTGGTGAGCTCCAAGGATCTGTACTGGTGCCTCTTTTATTTTTGCTATTTATTAATGATATAACTAACCAAAATGCAGTACAAATGAGACTGTTTGCAGACGATTGCGTTCTTTATCATGAAATTAAACATCAGTCTGACCAGATCAAACTAAATAGCGCTTTGAGTAAAGTTTTTCAGTGGTGTCATGATTGGAGTATGGTCATTAACAAAGACAAGACAGTTTCTATGTCTGTCACAAAAAAAAAAATCCGCTTAAGTTCACTTATAGTTCTGATAGCACTACGCTACGATCTATTACGGAATACCGATATCTGGGCATCCTTATCTCATCCGATCTGAACTGGACAACGCATGTTCAGTATGTAGCAAATAAGGCAATGAACAAGCTGTTTTTCCTCAATCGTGCCTTGAAAAACTCGCCTCCCGAAATAAAGCTTCTGGCATACACTACACTTATACGCCTGGTATTAGAATATGCTAACATTACATGGTTCCCTTATACAGGCACTAGCGTAGCCGCACTGGAAAGTGTGCAGCGAAAAGCTGTGCGATTTATCTATAACCAGTACAGACGCACAGATTCACCTACTGAACTTTTGCATCGTCCAGGACTTCAGCCTTTATCTATCCGATCGAAACTGCACCGCTTGAAATTCCTATACTTACTTCTGCACAATTCATTTAAGCTTAACTCTGAAGACTTCGTCAATATACGCCACTCCAGAATCACCCGGCGCAAACATCCTCTTACACTTGAAGAATTTTTGTGTTGTAATAACACATTCTATCTTTCCTTTTTTCCGCGAATGCCCTTGACGCTTCGATTGTAATGCAGCCGACAGTCCTCAAATTTTTGGAGCTTGCCGAGCTGAGTATGCTGCCACAAAACTGACTAAATATTGTTAAAATGTTGGTGATATATACTGTGTTCTGTATAACTGATTACCTCGAATTTGTTTGTTCTTGTTTTGATTTAAGTAGACCCATCCTTTTCATTGTACAACTGCTTACTGTCCTATAACTGTTTTATCTGGAAGTTGTGTATTTTTTTTACGTGCGTCCACCCCTGTGAAAACCCCGGTTGGGGTTGACAGTATATAGAAATAAAAAAAAAAGGTGAAGAATGTGGTTGTGCTGTTAACCTCATACCTTCAGTCCACCTTTGTTAACAATGTAAAATAACTTGCTTTTGCAAAAAAGTAGTGTTAAGTGCTAGTGTTAAGTGACTTATTTCAGGCTCATAGCAGGAACTTGTGTTAGTAAAGTGTTTAGAGTCGTGGATGACTACCTAGTTCTCTGTGATAGCTTGGTCTCCGATCCTGATGAAGCAGTGTCTAAGGTGATAGAGCACTTCAGTCAAGGCCTTAGTCCGCTTTTAATCACCACTGATATTACCAGAGAATGCGTCATTAGGTTTTTTGGATCTCTGATCTCTTCCTGGATGACCACACTTGTTGGGCAACAAGGATGACCACACTTGTTGGACTTAAGAACCGAGGGCAAATAATTGGCTTTTACCATTTTCTTCAGCTTACTCTATGCCTGGGAAGAGAGCTATTGTCAGCCTCTGCTTCAAAAATGCCTTGGTGAAATCCTGTGTGCATGCCGTGGCATCCAGTTTTGCCCAGTAAATAAGCCGTTTGTCTAGAACTGGATATCCAGAACCTTTGTTGATGTATGTAGGCAAGTGCCTTAAGCACAAGTTAAAACAGGCCTCCAAAAAGAAAGTTTGCACCTGTTCCCTACATCCACAATTTATTTAAAGAAAATAAGCTATCGAGTTGGCATTAATGCTGTTTTCTCCACACCTCAGAAGATTCAGTACCTATGTAAGCGTGTTAAACGAAATTGGCAAGGCAATGAAGGTTCCACAGTCAACCATCAGAATCGCTTCGTGGATTGCACAGAAGGCATAGGGTACTCGATCCTCTTGTAATGTGGCTATGTTTACACTGGACAAACTGGCAGGTGTACCAATGAGAGGTTAAAAGAGCACCATTATCATGTGAACATAGCTGTAAGAGAGAATTTGATGAATCACTGTCGCGATTGCGATCATTTGCCCGATCCTGAACACTATTAGCCAGAATTCACGTGCTAGATTCTGCTATACAGACACAGAAAAGTTAGTGCTCGAGATAATCGAGGCCGCTGAAATTTCAAACAACCGCTGTCTTTGTGTTTGCCCACCTTCTCTGTCTCTCACTAAAGAAGAGGTCGTGCTGTTACATGCTTCATAATTGGCTTTTATTTTGTTTTCGACTCATCCAGGGTGAATGTGACAAGGCGTCCTTTTTTCATTGTTTTTTAGGCTGCAATGTGTATATTTTGACGTGCTTTCAAATAAACCTTGTTGAAAGTCAGGGCTCGTGTCGTTGTATTCCTTCCTGTACCTTGTCTTGTCTGCGCTGTTGTGTCACGATGAATCGTCATGCCACAGGTCTCTGTGAAAACAACATTTGTAAGGGTACATTGGTACAAAGAGTCAAATGGAGAAGAAAAAAGGAATAAAAATAAAATTTCCCAGCCCGCACTGAATGCGAGGATACAGTCGGCATAACTAATAATTGTTTGGTATATAGTTATTTATTTATTTGGGACGCTAAATGTGCCGCACAGCATAAAATGTGACATCATTAACGAATGGTATAATATGTTACAAAAAGGCATGAAGTCCGGTTATTTATAAAAAGTGACATAATCTTCGGGAGTAAGTGTTTTCCGTTAGCCACAAGTGGAAATCGGAGTCATTGTTTGAGGACAGGCCTGCCTCTTGAACGCGAGCGTGCACCAGAGAAGTTCCTGGGCATGTCCACAATAGGTGGTGGACAGTGGTGTCAGAAGCGGGTGTTTCGCAGCGAAGGCATTTTTCCGGCGCAGGAATCTTCTCACTTTGCCACTGGTGGCGAACTGCTGGCGTATGGGCCACTCTGACCCGCAGCCACCTCAGAGAGACCTCCTCCACCCGTGATAGGTTGGGGGGAAGGGGGTGGGTAGAGGGGGTATAAGAGCACGTGTAAAATGCCTGAGGGAGGTTGAAGATGTTAAATGGGTCAGAAGTGGATCTGGTGGCAAAGAGGCAGGGGGAGTTTGTGGAATGTCCGCTAAACGAGATATGTCAGGTGCGATGCTATCGACATCTGTGCGCACTTGAACCCAGTGAATGAGTATAGGCACTGGGTAGGATTTACATTTTACAAGCAGCATGTGTGACTTGGGAAACCTGAAGGGTACCACGGACTTTCTTTAGATGCTTCAGAGCTTCTTGTGAATGAGTAAATAGGTGCACCTGGTTATAAGGAGGGTCGTCAGATAAAGCTGCTATGGCATTTAAAATCGCTTGCAGCTCCAAGGGAAGAGATGATGAAGTGTCAGTACAGTAGGTCTCGTGGCTGTAGAGTTGAAGGTGTGTCGGGCTTATAAAAGCAGCTAATCCCCCTGTTAGGGTGATTGCGACATATGTGTACAGGATACAGCCATCTTGTTGCGTAGAAGAAGCTGGTGGTAATGGCGGAGAGGAGAACTCCGGCTTCTTATGACGAGCAGGCTTGTTTGATGTAGTCCCATGGACTACTGTCACAGGTGCAGGTGGTGAAGCCTTGCATTAATACTGCATCTGTGTGTAGTCCCTCTTCCTAAGGACAGCGAACGGAGTATAAAAGAGGTGTTGAGCAGGGCAAAAAGGGACGGCCAGAGCGGCACTCCTGTGAGTCAAACCAAGCTTGGGTGGGGGTTTGGTGCTCTTTGGCAGGTGTCCAAGCGGGTGTCGGACCTGATTCTGCAGAACCAGTCCTGGTATGCGCTGGAACTCCAGCGGGTCACCGAGCTGCAAGAGAACCTGGATGAGGCCTGCTCGGTCTGCATCCGGGGCCGCAGGTAATGTGGTCCCGTGGAGAAAACAGCCCTATTTGGGCCTCTAAGTGGTTATGGTGCTTAGCTGCTGGCCCAAATTTCGATGGGGGGCGAAACGCTAGGGGCCTGTGTGCTGTGCGATGTCAGTGCACATTAAGGAGCCCCAGAAATTACCAGAGCCCTCCAATGCGGCGTCCTTCATAGCCTTAGTTTCTTTGAGACCCTGTAAAACAAAGCAATCTCTTTCAGAGGCCCAGCTGGCGCCTAGTGCATGACCATATCCTGGTCCCCACAGATTGAATGGCTGAAAGCAGCAGAAGTGCTGGGTGCAGTAGGCAAGCCCTGCTACAATGAACGCCACGACAGCGAAATTTCCGCCGCAACAAAGTATTTCTGATTCCCCGTCAGCATACCATACAAGGCAGTGCAATTATTTTCCCCCAAAACAAACAATTTTCAGATCGAGGTTCCGCTTCAACGAAATTTTTCCGAGTAAGCGGCCAATTTTTGGCTTTTTTTTCGTGTCCACACGTGGCGTATCTCATTAGGTTTCACGAAACACTGATGCCGAAGACAGTTTGCGCTTTCAGTAGCGCAGCTGACATTCCCTGGAGAATTGGAATTAATGGGCAGTCATGTACGCATAAAAATGCGATGCGGCACACGACTGCCTGGGATGGTTTTGCCGACAGCCCGGACTCTGTGCTTGGGAATTGCGGTCGTTGTTGCAGTGCGGCGTTCACTCGCTTCGCTCTAAGGCATAACAGAAATCCTACAGCGTTCATATCGGTGTGAAGCAATTGTGTCAACAGAAATCGGTGAAAATGGTAAACGTTATACGATAACTGGTAGCTAGTTTTTGACCACTTTTTCGAGGCTTCTTTGCGGAGCACGTTAGGCGTTAGGCCTAGCGACACCGAGCAAGAGGCGTTTAACGATCCCCTGTTGCCCGGCGTGTCGATGGGCAGCACGTCATTGTAAGAAGCCTGACACCGGCTGGGCCACTCTAGTCTCTCTTTTACGCTGAGGGCGAGCATTGTGATAGCATTTTTTTTTTTCCGTCTGGTGCACTCCAGCACTGACCGAATACAGCCATTGCGAGTGTCGGTGGTTCTTGGCGTATGTCTCAACAGAATGTCACTCAGCTGGTGTGTTCGTACTGCGCCTCGCTTAACTTTTTAAAACATTTTTGAAGAATTGGAGCAACTGCATTTCTGGCACGTCGTCTAAAGGATTAATTTCGAGGTGCATGCATGTGACAGCTACTGAACGCGCAGTGAGGCAGGCGCACGTGCGCATTGTACACGCTGAAATGCCTCCAGGCAGCGCGGTCTAAGTACGGGTTCTCACACGACGAAAGAAAAGGTGCCTCTAAAGCGTGTTCAGAAAAAAAATTAGTTTTGATAGCAAACGAAGCGGGTGCGTTTATTACGCGATTCCGAGATTTTCGGATCGCCAGGAATATCGCCATGACGCCTATTTCGAAACTGCAAATGACCAAAACTGACAAATTTTTGTAAAATAAACATTGTCCATGAATTATCGGTTCCAATCTGTCAATTTGTGGCCCGATTTCACGACAACGAAGCCTCCGCTTCTAAGAAACTTTTCGCGGGTCCCATGAATTTCGTTGAAGCGGGATTCGACTTGCAGACTTTTAGGTCTCACATGAGAGCCGCACTGCCTCAACTGCAGGTCATTCATCAGCAGTCGCACACAGCAAGTTGTGCCATTATCTTTCGCATGGATTTATGGGCCAATCTCTTGATTTTTCTTCTTTGTGAAAATGCAGGCAGTTTTTCGTTTCAGTTCTGCTTGCAATGGAAGTACAGTGGCAATGCAGGGCACACTGGCCTAAGCACAGCATACAAAGGAAGACTCCCCCACAGAAAAGCATCGAATCCGGGCCGGAGCTGTACAAATTGAGCTAACCGCGATTGGTTCTCAACTCTAATAAAATGAAACGAAGCCTTTAAAGCAGACAGTTATTTTGCATAGCAATACATAATAGAAAGAATGTGATACACCAGGAGTTCTCAAACCTAACGGTTTCACAGGTTGCTTTTGTGGGTTCTGCAAGCACACAGACAGTTCACACTACTTTAAAAGCACCAATAAAGTCTGAAATCCGTTTTATTTGTCTCAACATCCTTTTACAGAAGAGTGACAGGAGGAGCTCTAGTGGCTGAAAAATATACTACAGGCATGGCCAAATTCCCAGCTGAAACCGAAATGTGTGTTTCTGGTGAAAAACTCCAGTGCAATGAATTTCTGCAAATATTTAAAACAAAGAGACCACGTTAAGATGCATATTCTGGTCGACGTGGCAACGAAAAAGAACCAAAAAAATCATTTTTGAAACCTCGAATATTTACCATATCTAAGAGAGCAATTAGTTACTCTCTGGTTGGTGGTTCATGACGCAACAATCGTATCCACGCAAGAACGGAAACAGAACGGGAAATAATCGAAGTGTTCAAGATTAGGACCGCTGGTACAGGTAATTGTGTCAGCACTAAATCATTAATTCTCGAAGGTAGCAAATTTTACAGTCGACTTACAATCGAAACCAAAACCATGACGCCATCAGTGAAGAGTCAGGGACGCTACCGTGTGCTGACATTTTATGTTTGCTCTGCGGCTCTACCCAGTGTCATTTGGCCGTTCTGCGCGCTTGTTCGGAAGGATTTTTCAATTTTTTTCTTGCCTTTACTGAGCACTCGGCGCTCATGGGAGTGTTGATAGTTGATGGAAGTTCCAATCACTGCAGCACCGCCACTCGGGAACGGCAGCGCTTCTGGGAAGTGTCGGTAGCCGATGGAAGAGCCAACACTGCTCACGCATACTAGTTCCTCTTTGGCTTTGTTTGATGCCTTCGAATTGATTGCCGGCCTCGTTTTATCAGTTTTTGCTGTCGTGCTTCTTCAGTTGTCATGGGTGCTCCGGGTCCAGTAAGCGTTCGGCGCTCGGTGACGGCTACTTTCAAGAGTGCTGTCATTCTATACGCTGAAGAAACAACTGCACGCCAGGCTGCAGGTTTGACATTTGAAGAAATTTGTCTGTTAGGTGGAAAGTTTTGCTTGTCATGAGATTGGGCTGTATGAGCATCATTTTTTTTTTTAGAAAAGATGGCATGGGCCATTGAGGCAGGGAAGGTCACAGAGAAAGCGGACATGATTAGAGTGCAGGTCCTGTGGGCAGTAGCTTGCCACAGGCAGCCTTTGGAATCAGAGGTGGGTGGAGTTACCAGCCTGTCACATTGTGTGGATTATTCTGTGCAGGAGTCTGTCGTGCAGCCGTCGGGAGCTGACTGTGTCGAGCCTGGGCTTGTTGGCTGCGTGCCGCAGGCGCCAGCAGCTGCTGGGGCTGCTGCGCTCCCTGCACCTCATCAAGGCCCTGGTCAGTGCCTGTCACTGGCAACAGGATGTGCTTAGAAAATTCATACAAATCAAAGGATCCGGAACGAAAATTGGTAGCTCTGCAAGAAATGTGCCTTAAATAATGAGTACTCCCAGTATACTGTGTTTTTAGAGAAAAGTACAGTTAAACCTGGGTACAGCAAAATTGAGAAAAATGTACGATATTTTGTTATATACAGTTTTTTGTTGCATGCAGTTTTCACATCATGACTGGAAGGGACTATGGAGAAACTAAACAACTGAAATTGCAAATAAATTTAGGAGAAATCAGCTAGGCAGTGTTCACAGTAAGCCACCATGACTTGAAGTCTGCACTAGTCTCACTGTGCTAGTCTTGGGCATTGTAAAAGGAGAAAGTGTGTATGTAATAATGGCTCATTGGTATTCTGGCCATGTGGAGACAGCCATGCTGTATGTTTATTTGGCCTAGTTGAGCTGCCAGAGTGAGTGGTGATCCTGTTGACAGAGTCCTCCACAGCTGGCATGGTCATTGACAGCCAACTTGGAGAGTGCTTTGGAGTGACATGCATTCTTTGCCGTTTCCATAGTTTCCACTCCTCTCGTGAAGTCGTCGTCTTAAGTGGCCCATTGGGCACAGTTAAATTGTGGCTGTGAATTGAATGCACTGGCTTGTGGCTGTGCCTGCTCATGTTGATGTTGTCCGTGCACAAGTTGAACATCCACATGGTGTGCAAAATAGGAACCCTCTGTGGTCATCTGCTGCCATGATGTGTCACTTGTGTTGTCTGCAGTAAGTGGAAAGGAGGCGCACATCATATGAGGATGATGCAAGCGCACTGATTAGCCTCGCTGTGAGTGAACCAGTGATCAAGAAGGGAAGTGCACTCGTCTGTTGTGTTTTAAGCATGCACCAATGAGTGGGCCTTGGCTGTGGCAGTGTGTGTTGAGCAGGACCCGCTCTCTTCTTTGCAGCAAGAAACGGATGCCAGGCTTCGCGAACTGCTGGAGGTGAGGACGGCTTCTTCTCCCGCTTGCGATGGCAGTAGTGGAGCTGGAACAAGGGCATGCACACACCCACCATTGCATGACGTCATGGGTTTCGCTTCTGGCAGGAGGAGGACTACCCGGGGGCCATCCAACTGGGGCTGACATGCCACCGGGCAGCCAGCACTTTCCGTCACTACCTCTGTGTTGGGCAAGTGCACCCTCCCTCCCTTTGTGGGGCTGTTTGCCATGCTAGCTTCTGTCACTGGCCCTCCATATGTTTGCAGTTGTAATGTGTGTTATTCACTTCATATCCAGTGTGAGAAATGGATACTTGAAATATTTCCCAATATTCAGCATAAATCCGACCACAGCAAAACCTCAGTACCTGGTCAGATTAATTACTATTATTTATTTTTTATTTACTTACAACATACTGCAGGCTAAGCGCCCAAGCAGGAGTGGCATACAGGTATATAAAATACAAAAAAGCATGAAAGAACGATGTACAAAACACACCACATTTGGTAGGGCAGCGGAAGCGGTTATTACTATACATGAGATACTGGAGATACATGAGATACTTGTGCCTGAGCAATCATAGCCTGCGAAAGGCTGAAGAGTAAATGTTATGAATATGTGTGTTGCAGCTGAGTCGATTATTTAATGTAACGCCGAGATATTTATATTCCTGAAATTCCTTTAAGCAGCATTCGTGGACAGAGTAAGAGTACTGAAGTGGGTATTTTTTTCTCGTTATGCGAAGTAAGACAGATTTTTCTGAGTAAAGCTGCATGCCCCACTCCTGGCACCACTCTAGTATGTTAAACAGTTCAACATTAAGTGCGTGCTGGACTTCAGGTACCATAATTTCATTAAAGATGATGCAGTTGTCGGCGAAGAGACGAATTTTAATGGGGTCATGGATCATTTTAACTATGTCGTTGCAAAATATCAGGAAAAGCAGCGGCCCGAGAACACTACCCCGTGGAACTCCGGAAGTGACTGGAAGAAAGTTAGAGTTGAAGCCATTAACATGTGCATACTGAGAACGATTGGTTAAATATGCGGAAATCCAGGCAATGAGAAAACTGGGAAGTTCGAGTGTCTTTAATTTGAAAATAAGCTTGTCATCCACTGCTAGACCTAGAACAAACTCTGGAAAACAAACTGTAGATAACCAAATTGTAACATTGTGTAATGCCAATTGGTCTCTTGTAAAAATTGGTGTAGATAGTCACAGTGTGTCTGGGTTCAAGAAAAAACTGAAGATTCTTTTTCCTCCTGTATAAATTTCAGCTAACTCTGTACACTTAGTCTTGTGCGTTGTTTCCTTTTCTAGCCGAATGTGCAAATTGTGTTTACTTCCAATTGCTGTTCAGTAACTTCTGCATCGTTTATCAGTGTTAGCTAGTATTTCTATTGTGATAACTTTTGTTGATCGTTTTAAAAGTGTGGGTGTTTTTTTGTCCATTCGGCCACCATGTTCGACGATCCTGAATCTTCTCCTTTATTCACTCTGCGGCTTTTTAGCATGCAGGTCATCCGGCGGCATCGATATAACATCTAGTCTCCCCAAGGTCCATTTGTGCTCTTCTGTTTGTTGCAAAAACTATTCACGATTCGTAAACTCTCATCCTGCACGCATTCGCTCCAGCCACCATCGTATTATTCTAGTTCCTGCTTGCCTGTCTGCTTCTTGGCTGTGTTATAACTTGAAATGGTTTTGGGTTTATGTGGTTTAACGTCCCAAAGCGACTGGCTGTGAGAGACGCCGTAGTGAAGGGCTCCGGGAATTTCGACCCCCTGGGGTTCTTTAACATGCACTGACATCGCACAGTACACGGGCCTCTAGAATTTCGCCTCCATCGAAATTCGACCGCCGCGGCCGGGATCGAACCCGCGTCTTTCGGGCTTTTGAGCGCCGTAACCACTCTGCCACCGCGGCTTGTTGTTATTTGGGTAGTGGTTGATAATCCCTTTCTGAAGCCATGCTGGAATGTAGATAGAATATTGTGCTGAATATTGTGAAGACTGTGATGCGAGGGCTCACTATATGTTCCAGCATTTTACTGGTCGATGATACCAAGGAAATAGGACGGCAATCAGACACTGATAGTGAGTTGCCTCTTTTAAACACAGGCACTGCACGCGTTTTTTTCCAGTCAGCAGGAAGAGAGGAAGATCTAATTGAAAATTAGAAGATTAATACAATGTACCTTGCTAGTCATCCATGGATTGCGTTTAACACTCTTTTTACCCATGGATTGCGTTTAACACTCTTTTTTGTTTTGTCGGGGTAGCACTGGTCAATACAAAAGAAGCACAACTTTTTAAACTCCTACTATAATGAGCTAATGTCATTACCAGTGAAGCTTTCGAGGTGAGAATCCAAGTAATTATTATGCTGACGTCATCGGCGCGAGTGTAATCTTTCACAGTTTTTAGCAGAGATGCATGGTTAGGTCAGATACTACGCAAGGGAAAAGTGACGGAAACTATTTGGTGATCAGAAATCTCAGGATGAACAACAACACCGTAGTGACTTATAGAGCGAGGAATAAAAACAGGATCAAGGACTGAGCATGAAGAAACAGTAACCCGTGTTGATTTTCGTGCAACTTGGTGTAGATTGTGGTAAAACATGATATCTAAGATTATGCCAGAAGAGCCATCAGAGATGAAGCCAGATTGTAAGCTACTTCAATTAATATCGGGAAGATTAAAATCTCTGGCCACAATAAGTTTCTGGTTGTTGAATTTTTGCATTCGCGTTTTAAGCTGAAGTAAAAAATCAGGCATTGAATCTGGCAGCCTTTACACTGCAAACAATACAAAAACATGTCTGTAAAATGTTTAGGGGAATCCCCCAAGGTGGAGTAAATTTGTAATAAGGGAGTGATTACTCATTGGCATCCACTCAGGCGCAGCCATAAGGCTACAAAGGAAAGCTATTAAAAGCCATTAGAAAGCCATTACTCCCTTATCAAAACATGCCCGAATAGGGTGATTCTTAGACACAGGGTTTCGATGCTTGGAATTTTCTGCAGAATAGTGGCTTCAGTGACGGTTTTTACAATAACAGCTACGCCATCTCCTTTTGTCTCCCTGTCCAAGGGGTATATTGTAACAGTTGTTACACTGAAAAGGAACTGCAGCGGCTGAACGAGGGCACCAGAGAAACGGACCTACACTTCAGCGTCGTCTACTTCTAGAGGCTGCGATCCCTTTCTTCTACTTCCAATCCTCGTGTCACTGCCCCCTCTTCAGGAGCATCGCCCCAATGCGGTGTTACCGTCAGACCGAATAGCGGGGAGAAAAAGTGTTCAAGAGGTACACCACGAGTCTGACATCAGCCAGAAAGTCAGTCGGGGGGTCGCCCGTAGTACGGCTTTATTCGCACCACATGCACAACATCGCTGCGCTTGCCGTTGTGCGATGAACGAGCTGGCGAGGCTGGTGCAACTTCGTACGTTACGTCGCTGAGGCGGCGGACAACAAGGTAAGGGCCGAAGTAGCGGCGCAGTAACTTTTCGGACAGCCCGCGACGACGAACGGGCGTCTAAACCCACACATAGTCGCCTGGGTGGTAGGTAACGTAGCGGCGTCCAAGGTTGTAGCGGTCAGCATCGATCTGCTGCTGACGGTGAATGCGGTGTCTGGCCAGTTGCCGTGCTTCTTCCGCGCGCTGAACATAGGTGGCGACGTCGACAACAAGTTCACTCTCACTGTCAGGGGGGTCCACGGGTAGCATAGCATCGAGGGGGGTGGTAACCTGTCGACCGAAGACTAATTCGAACGGAGTGAACTGCGTCGTCTCTTGCTGCGCGGTATTATACGCGAATGTTGTGTATGGGAGAATTTCGTCCCATGTCTTGTGCTCGATATCAATATACATGGAAAGCATGTCGGTCAAGGTCCTGTTGTGGCGTTCTACCAAGCCATTTGTCTGCAGGTGGTAGGCTGTTGTACGTCTATGGCTGGTGTGCGTGAGCTTGAGTACAACCTGAGTGAAGCGGGCCGTAAATGCAGCTCCACGGTCAGTAATGATAGCTGCAGGAGCGCCATGACGCAGGACGATGTTGTGGACGAAGAAGTCGGCGACTTCAGCAGCAGTACCGTTTGCAAGTGACGTGGTCTCAGCGTATCGGGTCAAATAATCTGTCGCGACCGCAATCCACCGGTTTCCTCTGGTCGACTTCGGAAAAGGGCCGAGGAGGTCTATGCCAATTTGCTGAAAAGGGGTCTTTGGTGGTGCTATGGGCTGTAGAAAGCCGGCTGGCTTCAGAGGAGGAGATTTGCGCCGTTGGCAATCCCGGCATGTTGTTACGTATCTACGCACGGATGGGAGTAAGTTGGGCCAGTAATACTTAAGCCGAATCTTTGCCAGTGTGCGACTAACCCCCAAGTGGCCAGCGGATGGTTCATCATGACAAGCGCTTAAGATTTCTGAGCGTAACTGGGATGGCACAACAAGCAGAAACGTCTCTTTGTTGCTGTCAAGGTTGCGCTTGTAGAGGACTCGACGCCGCAGAATGAAGGTCTGTAGTCCACGGCGAAACACACGAGGTACATGAGAATTCAAACCCTCCAGATACTTAACGAGTGGCGCCAACTCAGAATCTGCTCGTTGAAGCTGCGCCATACGGGAGATGCTAATGGCACAAAGAACAGGGCAATCTTCGGGGATGTCTTGCGTAGCCGGTTCCACGGGCGCTCGTGATAAACAGTCCGCGTCCTGGTGCTGCCGACCCGATTTATAGACGACCGTAACATCGTACTCCTGTAAACGGAGGCTCCATCTGGCCAACCGGCCAGAAGGGTCTTGAATTATTTATTTATTTATTTTCAGATACTGCAGACCATACATATACATGGCCCAGGCAGGAGGGGCATCCACGGCAAAAACATGAGTACACATATAACAAGCATACAGCTGTTCAGAAACAAATTTCACACAAAATATTCATAACGAGCGAACTACAATTAACAGCGCAAAAATTGACGCTCCAGTTCTTTAACAAAGTCACAGGCTGCGAAAGTGTGCGAAGGCAGGGAATTCCATATGCTTATAGGTATTGGTTCGTGCAAAAATTGGGGCCAAGGAGTGAGGGTGTGTGTGTCGAGTTTTCCTGGTGCAATGTGGCTTAACACAGTCTGGCATGTTTAACCTCAGCGTACCTGAGACGCAGTTATGCAAAAAAGCGAGCCGACTAATTTTTCGACGGGATTCCAATGTTCCTATACTATGTTGCCGCATCAATAAGGAAGGAGAATCGTGCCTTTTATATTTGCTAAAAATAAACCGGACAGCCTTTCTTTGGACTCGCTCGAGCTGCAATATGTCCTTCTTATTGTGCGGATCCCATACAATGGAGGCATATTCGAGCTTGGCTCTAATGCAGGCATTATAAGCTAATAGCTTAACTTCGACAGGTGCACCTTTAAGTTTCCTCTTTAGGGACCACAGCTTACTAATAGCGGAAGAACAAATGGCGGATATGTGCGGAGACCAAGTTAGTTTATTTGTTAGCGTCACACCAAGATATTTATGCGTGTCTACTTCTGTTATAATATTGTTGTTAAGCAAGTAAGAATAGGTGCTGATATTTTTCTTCCTTGTAACTCGCAACAGAACTGTTTTTTGTGCATTTAGTTGCATTCCCCATCGAATGCACCACTCATGAATAGCCTCTAGGTTTGCTTGTAATATTGTATGGTCATTTGGTGCTGTGATGTTCTTAAAAAGCACACAATCATCCGCGAACAATCGGATAGCAACGCCACCATGAACGACATCAGACAAATCATTGATGTATATCAAAAACAATAGCGGCCCCAAGACGCTGCCTTGGGGGACACCAGAAGTCACAGAAAGCGTTTTTGACGAGAAATTCATAATTTCAACGAACTGCTGCCTATCTCTAAGGTACGCCCTTATCCACTGCAAAACGCAGGAAGGAAGACCAGTGCATTCCAATTTGTACAGCAACTTTCCATGCGGCACTTTATCGAAGGCCTTCGAAAAGTCTAAAAACAGCGCATCCAGCTGGCCATTCATGTCAAGAGCTTGTGCGAAATCATGAACAGTACAAACAAGTTGGGTAACAGTTGACATGTGCTTCCTAAAACCGTGCTGATACTGTGATAGAAAGTTGCGGCTTTCTAGGAAATCTCTGATGTAGGTGGCAATGACGTGTTCAAAGAGCTTACAGCACGTACTCGTGATTGAAATGGGGCGGTAATTTGACACAGATAAACGATCACCATTTTTGTAAATGGGAACCACACGTGCTTTCCTCCAGTCATGTGGTATTTCCCCTGTGGCAAGTGATAAGTTGAAGATATCTGTTAAGAATGGAGATAGTTGTTCCGCGTACCGTCGCAGAAAAGAATTCGGTATATCGTCAGGACCAGAAGGTTTTTTAGCATCGAGTTTTAAAAGCATAGCTGTGACCCCTTCCCTAGAAACCACGAGATCATCCGCGCCTGCTGAGTGTGTACTGTGAACCCTGAATTCTTCTGCGGCAGTGAATACACTCTGGAAGTAACCGTTGAAATGTTCGGCGATTTCAGGGGGATCAGATATTGTTGCATCTCCGATTTTAATTTTCTTAATTTCCTTTTTGCTTCCATTTAGGTGACGCCAGAATTTTCTGGCATCGCTCTTTATGAAGGCAGTAAGACGATGACCAAAGTAATTACTTCTAGATTCCCTAACCTTTGCCAATAACTCTTGCCTTAGTTCATGGAAGCGTGTAGTTGTCGTGTTGTGGTGCCTCCTTAGTCGCTTCATCTTACGTTTGGTATGGATAATGTCACGGGTAATCCAGGGAGTGAAGCGTCGGCTACGAAGATTCCTTGAGGGTACATAGTTATTAACACAAAATTTGATGGCGCCGCAAAACTTTTTCCAGGAAATTTCAACATTATTGACCACGTTGTCAAACTGGATATCCAAGTAGTCAATGATTGTAACATCATCAGCCCTGGAAAAATCTTTTACTACTCTTTGTATTTTTTTCTGCCTAGTGTGGTTTTGCGATAGCCACCTCAAAAATACCAACTTGTGGTCAGAAATTCCTTCTTCTACTGAAACCTCAGAACTATGAAAGAACTCAGTGGTGAATAAAAGATCGAGAATCGCAGTGCCACGAGTGAATTCACGAACACGCTGTTCTAAGTTCAAATAAAACATCATATCTAGCACTGCATCTGCTGATCTAGAAATTCCATAATTCAAGGAGCTCCAGTGAATCGATGGTAGGTTAAAATCCCCCGTGATGACAACATTCCTTCCGCCAAACCCTTGGAGGTGGTCGTATAAATGGTCCAAGAAAAAGTCATCAGCGTCCGGAGCACGATATACCGCACACAGAAAAAAATTCACTCCGAAAAGGCAAAGTTTCAACAAGAGACTTTCGTGCACAGCAATTTGTTCACAGACAGTAACATCAACATATTCCTTCGTAACAACTGCTACACCGCCACCACGTGCGCCTCTATCACGCCGATACAGGTGATACCCCGGTGGTACGATTTCATCATCATTTATATCGTCGTGCAGCCAAGTCTCAGTGATCACGCAAATATGGGGATCGTACGAAATCAGAAGTGTCTCCAAAGCGTCTGTTTTATTTGCTATGCTTCTAGCGTTCAAAGAAACCATGCGTAACTCACTCAACTTTGTTTGCTAGCTATCAGGCAAGGCAACTGCTTTCTTCGGTAGTGCCAGGCGGGACATCGTGTTGTCATCCCATACATAGAAGACGTCGTCAACGCGAAGTTTATCATAAAATAGGTTCACTTTCTTCCCTTCATCTTTTTCGCTCTTGGCGCTTTCCCAGAGGAGCTTCCGCTTTCGGAGCGTCTCTGTGCAGTAGTCATTTTGGACCGACATGCCTGATCCCTTTAGCTTTCGAGCATTACGTTGAACAGCCTCTTTTTCTCTGTAATCTTCAAAGCGCACACTAATCGGTCTTTTGGGTGAAGGTTTCCCAAATCTGTAAATGCGGCTAATGGACATGCACTTTACATTGAGCTTATCTTCGAATATTTCTTCCATAACCTTACTGCGCAAGGACGATTCTGATTCATCTGAACTGCCTTCAACGCCAAAAACAATAAGGTTAGGCTTCGGGCTACGATTTTCCAAGTCGACCAGCTTTTTGTGTTCTATCTGTTGAGCTTCTTTCATTTTATCAATAATAATTTGGACATCAGAAGTGGTGCTGGTCGTGTTAGGAATAATTTCGGATTTCTGTTCCAGACTAGCCAGCCTAACCTCAATGCTCGTAACCCTCTTTTCTGTGGTTTCAAGGCGAGTTATCAAGTCAGCAATATCAGTTCTGATGGCCTGTTGGCCATTCACTAGCGTCTGAAGCATTTCCTCGACAGATGGTCCCGGGTTTTCCTCAACATCCCCACACAGAACAAGTCTACAAGAACAAAAACACTCATATGCAATTTCTAAACAGGTGTGAGGGCACGGCAGAATAATCAAAAATCTATCATCACTACGGATTGAGAAGCTATAACTGACCTGTATGATGAAAACAAGCCGCACAGTTAGCGATCGTCGCCTGGCCACTTCGCCGTGCCCACTGACTGAAGTCGGGTGTGGTGCTTCCTTTATACAGCTTGTACCCGATGACGTGACGAAGCCTTGATTGGTCGCACGAATGGTAGCGCTCGTGGTGATAAGCTTCCCAGCATGCTTGTCGATAAAGTCAATTGCTGCCGACGAAGAAGCCTGGGGCGGTGATAGCGCTCCGCTGACAGACAGGAACAGCGCCTGTACGATGAAAACAAGCCGCATAGTTAGCGATCGTCGCCTGGCCACTTCGCCGTGCCCACTGACTGAAGTCGGGTGTGGTGCTTCTTTTATACAGCTTGTACCCGATGACGTGACGAAGCCTTGATTGGTCGCACGAATGGTAGCGCTCGTGGTGATGATAAGCTTCCCAGCATGCTTGTCGATAAAGTCAGTTGCTGCCGACGAAGAAGCCTGGGGCGGTGATAGCGCTCCGCTGACGGACAGGAACAGCGCCTGTACGATGAAAACAAGCCGCATAGTTAGCGATCGTCGCCTGGCCACTTCGCCGTGCCCACTGACTGAAGTCGGGTGTGGTGCTTCCTTTATACAGCTTGTACCCGATGACGTGACGAAGCCTTGATTGGTCGCACGAATGGTAGCGCTCGTGGTGATGATAAGCTTCCCAGCATGCTTGTCGATAAAGTCAGTTGCTGCCGACGAAGAAGCCTGGGGCGGTGATAGCGCTCCGCTGACAGACAGGAACAGCGCCTGTACGATGAAAACAAGCCGCATAGTTAGCGATCGTCGCCTGGCCACTTCGCCGTGCCCAGCCAGCAATGCTGGCCAGCCAGCATAGCGAGTGATGATCGCTGACAACACGAAACGGTCGGCCGTAGATGTAAGGTCGAAACTTACTCAGAGCCCAGGTGACGGCAAGGCACTCTTTTTCGGTCGTCAAATAGTTCCGTTCCGATCGAGAAAGTGTGCGGCTCGCGTAGGCGATTACTCGCTCTGCGCCGTCCTGCCACTGTACGAGGATCGCTCCGAGGCCGACATTGCTGGCGTCAGTGTGGACATCAGTCTCTGCATTCTCGTCAAAATGAGCTAGTATTGGTGGAATTTGAAGGCGGCAGCGGAGTTCCTCGAAGGCTGCGTCTTGGGCACTTCCCCATACGAAGGGTGTGTCATCTCGAGTCAAGGCAGTCAATGGCTCAGCTAGGTGAGAAAAATCTTTAACAAAGCGGCGGTAATACGAGCAGAGGCCCAAAAAACGTCGGAGGGCCTTCTTGTCGGTTGGGCGTGGGAAACTGGAGACGGCGGAAGTCTTGTCGGGGTCTGGAAGAACACCTTGTGCGCTGACAACATGTCCTAAGAAACGGAGCTCCTCGAAGGCGAAATGGCATTTCTCTGGCTTGATCGTTAGTTGTGCAGACTGAAGAGCTTGAAGGACAATGCGCAATCGCTGCAAGTGTTGTTCGAAGCTAGACGAAAAGATGACCACGTCGTCCAGGTACACAAGGCACGTCTGCCACTTCAAACCAGCTAAAACAGTGTCCATCATGCGTTGAAATGTAGCCAAAGCGGAGCAAAGTCCAAACGGGAGCACCTTAAATTCGTACAGACCGTCGGGTGTCACGAAAGCCGTTTTCTTGCGGTCTCGCTCGTCCACCTCGATCTGCCAATATCCGTTTTTCAGATCTAAGGAAGAGAAGAACCTGGCTTCCCAGAGTCGGTCAAGGGCATCATCGATCCTCGGGAGTGGGTATACGTCCTTTTTGGTAACATTATTCAGTTTCCTGTAATCAACACAGAATCGCAACGTGTTGTCTTTCTTTTTCACCAGGACCACCGGCGACGCCCACGGACTTGTTGACGGCTGTATAACGTCGTCTGCAAGCATTTCATCGACTTGCGTCCTAATAGCTTTGCGCTCTTTAGGTGAAACGCGGTATGGACGCTGACAAACTGGTGGCGTGGCCGAATCGGTGACAATGCGATGCTTGGCTACCGGCGTACGTCCGACCTTGGAGCTCGCCGCGAAGCAATCTTTAAAATCAAGTAGCAGCGACGACAGAAGGTTCTTCTGATGAGGTGACAACTCCGGGTTGATTTTAACCTTCTGAAGGGCGTTACTTGGTGCGGCATCGTCGTGAAGATTCACCTGTACGGGGCACAGATTCGGCAACCTATCCACGTCGTCGAGGAAGGCGACGGCCGTTCCCTTGGTGAGGTGCTGAATTTCGTTCGTGAAATTCGTCAGAAAAACTGTCGCACAGCCGTCATTCAGTTCAACAAGACCGCGCGCGATAGCCACACCCTTCTCGAGCAACAGCGAAGGGTGACTGTCCGGAATACCTTCGTAGTCGTGAAACGAGTCGTTCCTCACTAACACCAGCACACTGGACCGTGGTGGCAGCATTACGTCGTCTTCGACTATACGCAGAGCGTTGACTCCTGGGCCTTCTGTGTTACTGTGCGCCACGGCTTGCTTCGTCAAAAATGTGACTCGCACCTCGTGTAGATCGATCACAGCACCGTTTGCCTGTAGAAAGTCGAGGCCCAGGATCAAATCTCTCGAACACTCGCTCAACACGACGAATTCACCCACGTAGACGAAACCGCGGATGCCGACTCGGGCTGTGCACCTTCCGGCCGGGCTAATGAGGTGACCTCCAGCCGTGCGATTGCTAGGGCCCAACCATGGTGTCAAAACTTTGCTCAATTCCTGGGCGAGGGTGTGGCTCATCACGGAATAGCCAGCCCCAGTATCAAGTAAAGCGATGGTGTCAGTTCCGTCAATCGTCACACGCAAATCAGAAGTAGTGCGTCGGATGCTGTCGCTACCCTGCCCCGGTGAGGAATCAGCGTATCGGTATATCGGCGGCGGAGGATCTTCAGTTTTCCCGACAGTTTTGCCACCGGAGACCGCTGGAATTAGTTTTCCTGGCGTGGACTGGGAGAACGCCGCTCAGGGTAGCCGGCGTCTCGGCGAGGGCTTGGGGAACGGTAACGCAGCGGAGATGACGACCTAGGATCGTAGCGACCGTATGTCCCAGGCCTCTGACGGGCCAACAGATGAGCTTCAATTTCGAATGGTCGTTCGCCATTCCGGGGGCAAGGGTCGTCGGGCGCGAAACCACGCAGACCCACTCGGCGGTACGGGCAGGCCCTGTAAAGATGTCCCGCCCCACCACAGTGGTAGCAAAGGGGCCGCCTGTCCGGTGCACGCCACACTTCACACTTCCGTGGCCGCTGATAAGCTGGTCGAGCAGGCACACGGGAAAGACCAGACTGCTGCGCTGCGTGAGTCGCGGTATTCACGTCGTAGCCTGGCGTTGGGGCCCGGCAGAGGACAGATGCATAGGTTGGTCTGACCTCAGTCTGTCTTGGGATCTCAGGCAGTTGTTGCTGCTGTGCTGCTAGGCGCACCTCGTCCCGGACGACTGCAGACAGCGATGTAACAGACGGCGCGCTGGAAGGCGCCTGATCGACCTGATTAGGTCCCGTAAAACGGCCGCATCACTCCCTAGCGGCACCGAAGAAACAGCGGGCCCAAGCGTGCTTACATCCCGATTGTATTGCCGGGCTCGTTGCAGGAGCATCTTCTCCATGGTAGTCGCTTCCGTGAGGAATTCGGCAACAGTACGCGGTGGACTGCGCACAAGACCGGCGAAAAGTTCCTGCTTGACCCCGTGCGTGAGGTGGCGAAGCTTCGTCTCCTCCGCCATGGATGGGTCAGCACGCTTGAAGAGGCGCGTCATGTCCTCTACATACATGCGGACGCTTTCGTTAGTCCGCTGGTTACGGGAGCGAAGCGCAGCTTCAGCTTTTTCCCGGCGGTCTGCGTTGCGGAATGTAGCTATGAGATTTTGGCGAAATGTCTCCCAGGTGGACAGGTTGCTCTCGTGGTTCTCGTACCATGTCCTAGCGGAGTCCTCAAGCGCAAAATACACATTATAGAGCTTACAGTCGTCGCTCCAACCGTTGTAGCGGGCTACCCGCTCGAAGGTGTCCAGCCAGTCTTCCGCATCTTCGTACACTTCATACACACACATCTCCGGTGGGACCGTCGGTCGAGGCTGCGTCTTCCTCGTCGGGTTGTCAAGAGGCCCGAACTCAGGTGTCTCACCGCGGAGGCGGCGGCTTGGGCGCTGATGGACCGGTGTGAGTGCCGTCTTTATCTCGTAGGCGTACGCAGGTCAGGAAGCGTACCCAGCACCTCCACCAGATGTGTAACAGTTACACTGAAAAGGAACTGCAGCGGCTGAACGAGGGCACCAGAGAAACGGACCTACACTTCAGCGTCGTCTACTTCTAGAGGCTGCGATCCCTTTCTTCTTCTAATTCCAATCCTCATGTCAATATTTTAGAAGTACTGCTAAGCCATGTCTCGGAAATGACAACTATATGCTGGTTGTAATAAAGAAGGACAGATTCTAGCTGGACAGTTTTGTTTACGATGCTACGGCCGTTAAAATTGAATAGTCTGATGCATGTTTCACGAATAAGTCATGCAGCATGCTGGGGTACGTCTTTTTTCTTAATTAGCTTGAAGTCATTCTTCATGTGATCCCACACAAACAGATCACCGTCAATGCGCAGTTTGTCATGTATGAGAGTAACTTTTTTCCCGTTGTCTGTATGACCTTTTGAGCTATCCCATAACAGTGTATGCGTTTTCAGCGTCTATGACTATAATGATGATGGGGTCTCAAGAATGTTGCCATTCCAGCCGGCTTGCACGGAGAACGGCAGCTAAGGGCGTAGACGTTGTGCTTCTTTTCTAGCTTTGGCTATAAGTTTGCAAGCCCATGGACAGGCTCACACATTTTTTCAAAAAACATTGAACCGTTCTCTGTTCATCCCGTGCGGCCAGAGGGACCTTGAAGCGGGCTTCCGAACTCTGTACACTCCCTGCAAGGCGGGTCGAATCCCACGAGGGACAAGCCCAGCTGGTTCCTTATCTCCCCTGCCCCTTGAGCTGCAAGAGCGCCGCAACGCTGTCTCCGCTAATTGAGCTCTGGATGCAACGATATGGCTTTGTGTCACCGAGCGGCCTCTTTCACCTTGTCGCGGAGAGGTTCGTAGTAGCTAGTCATGCCTGAGACGTCAGGCTCTTCTATGTCGGTATTCGGGTCAAAATGGGCTAACACAATGCGTCGCTCCCCCGCTCAGACTGCCTTGAGAACGGCGAGGAAGACGGCCCTGCCTGTGCGCAGTGACGGCTGTAAAATGCCCTCCCCTCCCTGCAGAGGAGCTTGGACAAATCTTTCAGCAGCGTCAGATACAAACTGGCGAAATACAAGAAACAAAAAAAGAAAGAAAACAATACTTTTTAACACGTAACACCCTCGAAACAGTGGGTGGGGTAGTGTTCTCTAGTCTTCAGAAGCTGTGTGGCCAGCAACGTTGCATTGGGGAAACACGGGACACTGAGAAAACAAGAAAAGAAGAAAATGTCAAGACTTTGTAAGGACTGAGACCGTGCAAAACATCAAGCATTTGTGCGAGTTGTGCTACACAATAAATTCTAGAAGGTCCCAGTACCAGGCATCTGCGCACCACCAAAGTGCAGCATAGAAACGGTGACTGCAGTGTTAACTATTTGTGAAAGACATATGGAAAGTGGCATAGGAAAAGAACTTTGCTGTGTGGTCCTTGGGGCTGGGGGGGGGGGGTTCGGTGAGGAAGAAGTTGGTCGGAAGAGGGGGAATGCGCAGTCCGGTAACTGCCTCTTTTCTTGCGAGGGGTCACCGCAACTGGGCTGCACTGGGAAAGGGTGTGAAAAGAATAGGGGAGGGGAGGCGGGTCCGAGAAAAAGAACTTTGATAGAAATGATTGTTACAGTATTAACTAGTGCCGTATATATGTAAATGCATTTGTATATAATATAGTAGCGCTTTTCAGAAACATTTCATGTAGTGCGTCCCCCTCGGAGGCAATGTGAATAAATGCGATGTCTTCGTATATTGTTCATTTGTCGTATCCTGTGTGTAGATTTCACAATTTGGCACCCGCTGAATTGAAAGCAACAAATCAAAGAAAATAGCATGAAGCCATAAGAGGTTATAAAGTGTAATGATGGATTACTTGCACCTTAAAATGAATTTTGAGAACAGCCTGGCACTGAATTTTTTTATTGATTTGATCCGGCTGTACAGGACACGTGAATCAGCGGGCTATGGGTGTACATATGTGTTGCTTAATTATGACCAGTGCTATCTCCGGGAGCATATGCTCACCTTTTTATCTTTTGCTTCTTCAGCAAACTTCTTAGAATGCATGCTTCTCGTGGTCCCTACATTCACGTGCTCCATGTGTCCCTCCACGACCGTCGAGTAAAAGGGTAGCCATCACGCGGCGCTTCCCATCATTATGCGGAAGAGCGCCGAGCCGCAGGCACTTCAACGGTTGGCATTCGAACGTAGATTGCATCCCGTACTATAAACCCACGCTTTACCGTAGATCAGGGCAGCATGATTATTGCGAAGAAAATGATGGCCGCGCAAATGCTCTGCCGCTGAAGCGCGGAAATGCGCGTGCGTGGCGCGAGCGTGCGTCGTCCTCGGGAACCTGACGACGGCGACATCCGGCGAAGGCCGAAGGAAGCATGCAGCGCCTGTGACTCTTCCCGGTCACGGGAGAGAGGAGAGTTTCGCCTCCTAAATGCTTCTATCTCCGTGACTGGAAGCTATGCAGCGCTTCTTTTATATGTGATGGCGTTGATGACATCACAGTTGTCGGGAAGGTACGCGGCAGCAGCAGATGGGTGATGTCATGCTCTTGTTCCGATTGCGATGCAGTTCAGTTGATAGCGACAGGCTGGCGCAGGTGCGGGAAGCCATCACTAGAGATTGCGCCATACGGCGACTGGAAGCTGGTGATGCAGAGCACGATACCCTGCATAAGGTAGAAAAATGGCTTGGTGAAGATCATGCTTGCTGCCAGATACGCCGTGCCCACTGAACTGACGATTAAGATTAAAGTGTCAAAAAAAAGAGTACCAAGGCACCCTCTTCACTTTCTTCTCGGTCCTTTGTCGCGTGGGCCAGCCACATTTCGGACACTACTAAGCTTGGGCCTCGTGCTAAATTATGCAAGGAGGCTTTCCTGCATACCACACTCGATGAAAACAAGACGGCCGACCACCTGCTTCAAACTTTCACAACACGTGGTTTTTTTCTTTGATCCTTTTCTAACACTCTTCGTCCATAACGCCCACAGCCATGCATTCGACCAAATCTCATTGCAGTCAGCTCATCCGAAGGCCAGCCGAGTCGAGGCAGGGTCGATAATCGTATCCACTTACTGCACGGTCCGGTGTAGCCTAAGCCAAGCACTTCTGATGTGTGTCATAAGAGGGCCCCTGTGTCTGGCTGCATAGTTTCACCAACAGCAAAGCAGAAACTTGGGCTAGTTGGATATTTTCTAGCGCTTAGTGAACACAAGGGACAAGAACACAAATACACAGGACGTACGCTAGTCCTGTGTACGTCCTGTGTATTTGTGTTCTTGTCCCTTGTGTTCACTAAGCGCTAGAAAATATGAGTTCACCAACAGCCCATGGCAATGGAGGCTGCACGTTTGCCAGCTGATTGAACTGCTGGTCATTTCTTTTTCTTTTTGAAAGCAGTCTTGCCTTTCCGACACCAAGGTGTGTTCCCCTCACTTACCTCCATGTTGTTCTCTCAGCTCATCACTGGCTGCTCGCGGTTAATGCAGTAGAGGCGCCTCTTCACCATGTTTTTGCGAGTTTTCTCTTTTTTTTTCTCATGATGTAATTTGGGAATTTTTTCTTGTACCGTCAAGTCTGAATTATTCATTGTTTACTACGCAATTTGGGATCTTATTTCAATTGCTGTGTAGTCTTGTGTCAATTGATGGATTTCATTTTGTCGCTCATTTTGCATGACCACATTACAGGTTCAGACAGTATACACAATAATGTGCACGTCATCTGTTTTTTTTTACGCGGCGCTGACTGAATCCCGTTTTGTTTAGTCTCATTTGCAGGGACCATACTTTGTTGTGAAAGGAGTGAGGACAACAGCATATGCCTATGTCTTCTAAAAATATTTCTATTCGCGAACAGATATTTAGAGTAATTTTTTCTTCGTGTTCATCTTTGGTTCGTTTGCAAAATGTCATTAAGCAGTCAAAAAGATAGATATGTGAGGTCAGAGGAAACGTGTATATACTGGCAGGGCTGGACTCAAGTGGCAGAAGCATAATAACAAACAACTTGGGCAAAGAAGTCTTTAGGCCCAGTGAAGAGGACAGCAGCAGTGCCCCGTCCTTGGGCAGCTTGGAGAGAGAATGGATGCTCCTTGAGGTTGTTTCCCCTTTGCAGTCGTGGCCCCTTCCTGCCATCCTATCCAGCAGCTGCCTGCTGTGGGCAGCAGCAGCCAAGAGTGGCGATGTCTTTCTCCTTAAGAACCTACCTTGGTGCATGATGAATTGTAGCGCAAAGACCTCGGCACCATGAGTGTGTCACATATATTAAGGAGCCTAAATTAAATTTTAAAGAAAAAAGGTGTGACGAAGACGACGCGAATTAACCGAAGAATAAAGAAGAGGAAGAAGAAGCATTCGTTGAGGTGGAAGAGATGATTGGTGGAGAAGCATACAGTGACATGGAGAGAGATAATTGGTGGAGAAGAGAAGACGACGACGACAAGGCTCACGTGGAGTAACACGGAGTCTATAAAAGGGGGAGTGAGAGCGAGGCACTGGGGGGAACAGCAGAGAAGCGGAGGCTCCAGTGGGTCAGGGACACTTTGGCTGGAAGAGAGCGACGACGGCTACTGCTCCGGTGAGCTCGCGTTCTACGGCTTCGCATCGTGGACTTCCTGCTGTGCCTGAGCCCGTTCTGGAGAGTCAACAGAGGACGCTACCACCTGCTACGGCCAGGGGTGTCTCCAGCGCTGTTGCAACCCATCCGGTTGGTGCCCCTAACGGCAGCAACACCTGCATCATCTTCACGGGCGCTTGGACCTGGAGCTTATACGACGCAGCCAGCGACGACGCCACCAAAGCCAACACCGGCATCATCTCCACGGGCGCTTGGACCTGGAGCTTGTACGACACAGCCAGCGACGCCAGCCTGAGCACGTCGAACACCGCCAGCGACGCCAGCCCAAGCACGGCGAACGCCGCCTCGACGCCGCCTACTGGATCCATACAATGCCGCAGCCACACCGAACCAACCGTGAGCATGAACGCCGACCACGAATAGTAGAACGCTAGTAGTAGACGCTGGTAGTAGTGTGCCCGGGTCGTGTGTATTTATAGCCTTTGTGTGTTGTGTTAGTTTTGTTAGTTTTGCGTTCTAGTGTGTGTGTCGCGTAGGGTGTATTAAATGTCCATTCTTTTGGTCCGAGTGTTCTCCGGAGAGATCCGTGACAAAGATAAGTGGCGAGCCTGCCAGGATACATTTCCTTTTTTGCATTGTCTCGGATCTTTCTGATCTCTCGACGGCAGAAAGGATGGATTTGGCAAGAACGTTAGAACTGGGGCTCAAGCTAGGGTTAAGCAAGGAAGAGGCGATGCATCTCTATGAGGAGGAGGGAAAGAGGCAGAGAGAGGAAAGGGTGCAAGCACGCACAGACGCTCATGAAGCAGAAGAGCGCGAGGCGAAAAGAGCTCGCGAGGCAGAAGAGCGGGAAGAGAAAAGAGCTCGCGAGGCAGAAGAACAGGAGAAAAGAAGGATAGAACGGGAGAAGGAGTTTATTTTGTGAAAACAGGCGCATGTCGCGGGAGGATATGAGGAGATCACGGACAATGATCAGCGTTCCTTAGCGGGTACAGAATCTCCTAGACCGGCCAGAGTTTGCCCAAGGAAGCTGATGGCTCCTTTTGATGACAAGAGAGATGATTTGGATGCATATCTGCAACGATTCGAGCGGATAGCTTTGGGGCAAGGCTGGGAACGCAGTGAATGGGCCACGGCATTGAGCATGTGTTTAGTCGGAGAGGCGCTGAATGTTTTTGGAAGGATGCCTGCTGCTGATTCCATGGACTACGAGAAAGTCAAAAAGGCACTCCTCCAAACATTCAGGCTTACGGCAGAGGGTTTTCGTGAGAGATTTCGCACCGCAAAACCTGAGGATTCGGAAACCGCTAAGCAGTTTTCCTGCAGGCTATCCAACTATTTTGATAGGTGGCTTGATATGTCAAACACAGAAAAGAGTTTTGAAGGTGTGCGTGACAAGCTGGTCACAGAGCAATTTTTAGCGTGCTGCAGCTCAAAGCTGGCGCTTTTCCTGAAGGAAAGAAAGTTGTGTTCATTAGAAGAGTTCGCCGACACTGCGGACCAATTCCTCGAGGCTCAAGGGCTAAGAAATTTGAGTAAGGCAAAGGAGGAAACCCAAAAGGTCCTAGAGACAGATGCGGCAAAACCAAGAGCTTATGGCGGTGCGTCTAAGGCGCCAGTAAGGTGTTTGCTCTGCGGCAAGGTGGGACACCGTGCAGCTGACTGTCGAACTAGTAGCGCTGCCCAAAAAACACAGATTGTGTGTCAAGGTTGTAAGAGGAGGGGTCATACTCTGGATGAGTGCCGATACAGAACGCAGGACCGAGCTGCATGCGTTGTCGACTCAAGGGTAGAACTTGTCACGCCATCCGAAGTTCCACAGCTGAAAGGAGAGCAAACGCCGCTGGAAAATGAGGCAGTGTGTGGAACACCGAAGTCGAAAGCAGCAATGCCAGTGGTGGTTGGGCAAATAGGAGACCGTCCTATATTGGTGCTTAGAGACAGCGGAGCTAACACAGTCTTGGTTCGTAGAAGCCTGGTGTAGGACGAGGCTCTTACAGGGGAAGCGTCGGCCGTCACTCTGGTAGACAGCACAGTAAGGTACCTTCCTGAAGCAAGGATACTAGTGTCCACGCCATATTATACTGGACAGGTTGTGGCAAAATGCGTAGACCAACCCATTTACGATCTCATCTTGGGAAACATCACGGGTGCAAGAAGTGTTGAAGACCCCGATCCTGAGTGGAGGTTGCTTGACGTTGAAGAACATTCAAAGGAGGAAAGGCCTGCGACAGCTCAGACGGGTGCAGTCAGTTTCTCGTCGGCAGTGGAGACAAGAGCTCAAGCAACAGCTCGAGCAACGCAGCGTCCGCTCTCTGCTCCTGTTACGATGTGCCTGAGCGTAACACCGGGCGAAATTGCAATTAGGCAAAAGGAAGACCCGAGCCTGAAGACCTGCTTCAAAAGAGTCGGGGAAAAAGTGAAAAGAAAGAAGAGTCGCACGTCCTTCGAATATCTATTGGTAAATGGTCTTCTGCACAGGGAGTGCATATTTAGTTCAGGAAGGCGGGTCCAACAGCTGGTGTTACCGAGAGATATGCAAGAGGCCGTGCTGCGCTTAGGACATGACGCCATTATGACCGGACACCAGGGTGTTCAAAAAACGGTGCCTAGGATCATCGAGGGGTTCTTTTGGCCGGGTGTTCAGAGTGACGTTAAGCACTTTGTTCGCTCATGTGATGTGTGCCAGCGCACAGTTCCGAAGGGAAGAGTTGGTCCCGTACCTCTGGGCAAGATGCCAGCCATCGACCTATCGTTTCAGCGAGTTGCAATTGACATTGTGGGGCCAATCTCTCCAGTATCTGCCAAAGGCAATAGATATGTGCTTACTCTCGTTGATGTGGCCACTCGTTATCCTGACGCTATTCCACTGAGAACTATTGACAGTATCCAAGTGGCGGAGGGTCTCGTGGAAATGTTTTCGCGTTATGGGTTCCCGAGGGAAGTTTTGAGTGACCGGGGCTCGAACTTCAAATCGGAACTAATGAAGGAGGTTAACTGCCTTTTGTCAGTGAGGCAATTACTGACAACGCCTTACCATCCCATGTGTAATGGGCTTGTAGAGTGTTTCAACGGCACCCTCAAAAACATGATCAAGAAAATGTGCCAGGAGAGACCTACTGATTGGGATAGATATCTCCCAGCTCTTTTGTTCGCTTACCGCGAAGTACCACAAACGAGTCTTGGTTTCTCGCCCTTTGAGATGCTATATGGGAGAACCGTTAGAAGTACACTTACGATACTCAAGGAGCTGTGGGCTAATAAGGAGATTGCATCAGATCTCAAGACAACTTACACATAAGTTCTTGAGTTGCGGGGCAAGTTGGAAGAAACATGCAGGCTTGCCCATCAAGGCCTGGAAAGGGCGCGCGAACGCTATAAGGGCTACTATGACAAGAAAGCCACTCATAGGAATTTGAATCCGGGCGACAAGGTTCTCATCTTGCTACCCATGGATCATAATAAGTTACTAATGCAGTGGAAGGGCCCGTACCTTGTGACGCGGAAGAAAAAGGACATGGATTACGAGGTAGTGATAGATGGCACTAAGAGGGTTTTCCATGTTAATATGTTGAAGAAATATGAAGAACGAGGTCCCGTACAGCGGTACGCCCCTAGGGCAACTTGTTCGGTACTGGCCGAGGAGACAGGTGATGTTGCCGAGGTGTCCACGTTCAGTGGGAAGAAAAACGCAAGAGGGGATGAGATACTGAAGAAGCCCAATTTGAATGCAGACAGAGGATTACAGCCCTACTCCAAATCAAGAGGGAGACGTTTTTGGATGGGCCAAGCCAAATTGAGGTCGTATGTCACAAATTAGACTTGTATAGAGTGTTACGTTTCGCCTACGACGCGCGGTATAGCCGGCGCGGATACAACGGACGCCGGGGCTTCGTTCAAAGTGGCGGTCATTTTGGGCCCGTTCAGTGCTGCCGTAACGCCTCCCGCCAAGCACGTCCAGGCAGGTTTCAATGCCACGTGTCGTCGTGTGTGCGTGTGTGTGTGTATGTTGGTGCCCACGCTTGTCAAAGCGCGGCAGCCGGGGAGAGGAGCTCCCCAACTGGGAGGCGAGGAGGTCTGACCGGCGCCGGCCCGGCGGACGCGCACGTCACGTCTGAACATGTCCGAGCGTCGCCGTATCGGGCGCCTCATCCAGAGCCGTTCCTTCTTGCCCTCGACTCCGAGGGTATAAAAGCCGCTGCCCCGGACACCAAAGAGAGACTTCGATTTCTTCCTTCGAGTAACGTGGTCGCCCTGACCGGCTGCTCTTTTGCGATGCCAGAATAAACAAGTTGTTCTGTTGCCAGTCGACTCATCCTTTGCCGGGACCTTCGGATGTTTCCAGCTGTGCCCCAGGCCGCCAGGCCAACGCTACCCTTGGGTCAGCTCTGGGTGTCTCTGGGATATATCATGTTGTTGCTGTGTTAATGTATCTCTGGGATTTATCTTGTTGTTGCTGTTGGTGTTATGTGATTACACAAAAAAGTGTGTGGCGGACACCAACATGCATATTAAGGACTCTGTACGGACAACGGCTGTTGTTGGTGTTACGTGATTATACAAGGGAGTGTGTTGTGGACACGAACATGTTTATTAAGGACTCTGTGCGGACAGCGGCAGTGGTGTGTTCGGGAAACGCAATTTGGTGTGCTGTGTTAGTGGTGTGCGTTTGGTGTGTAGTGGACCTCCGCGGTGTGATATGGGCTGGGTCCAGAATAGCCACAGAAGATAGTCGGTTGGCGTGGATGGCTTGAAGAAGAGTATAACGTGAGCAGTTTTTCATGGAAAAACTCTTGAGAGAGGGGGCCCTTGTCACATATATTAAGGAGCCTAAATTAAATTTTAAAGGAAAAAGGTGTGGAGAAGACAACGCGAATTAACAAAGAATAAAGAAGAGGAAGAAGAAGCATTCGGTGAGGTGGAGAGAGATGATTGGTGGAGAAGCATACGATGACGTGAAGAGAGATGATTGGTGGAGAAGAGAAGAAGATGACAACTAACACGGTGACATGAAGAGATGATTGGTGGAGAAGAGAAGAAGACGACAACTAACACGGAGGCTATAAAAGGGGGAGTGAGAGCGAGGCACTGGGGGGAACAGCAGAGAAGCGGAGGCTCCAGTGTGTCAGGGACACTTTGGCTGGAAGAGAGCGACGCCGGCTACTGCTCTGATGAGCTCGCGTTCTACGACTCCGTATCGTGGACTTCCTGCTGTGCCTGAGCCCGTTCCAGAGAGTCAACAGAGGACGCTACCACCTGCTACGGCCAGGGGTGTCTCCAGCGCTGTTGCAACCCATCCGGTTGGTGCCCCCAACGCCAACAACACTGGCATCACCTCCACGGGCGCTTGGACCTGGAGCTTGTACAACGCAGCCAGCGACGCCAGCCCGAGCACGTCGAACACCGCCAGCGACGCCAGCCCAAGCACGGCAAACGCCACCTCGACGCCGCCTACTGGATCCATACAACGCCGCAGCCACACCGAACCAACCGTGAGCATGAACGCCGACCACGAATAGTAGAACGCTAGTAGTAGACGCTGGTAGTAGTGTGCTCGGGTCGTGTGTATTTATAGCCTTTGTGTGTTGTGTTCTAGTGTGTGTGTCGCGTAGGGTGTATTAAATGTGCGTTTGTGTGGGTATACCCGTCGCCTAGTCCATTCTTTCGGTCCGAGTGTTCTCCGGAGAGATCCGTGACAGAGTGCACATCCAGGCTCACTCACAAAAGTTTAGTCAACCTATGGGCTCACTCAGACTAATTTAGGCTCATAACTCATTTGGACTCACTTTAGCTCACAACTCATCCAAGTCAGCCACTCATTATGACTCATGACCCATCTGGTTTCCCTCACTCATTTCAATTAAAACTCATCTGGGTTAAGCCACTCGTTATTACTTACGAACCATCTGTTGGGGGTCACCAGCTATTGACTTACCAGTGGCGCCCTCTTAGCTGAAGCCAAGCCGTGGGGTGCTCGGAATAAACTGTTTTGTTGAGAGAAAACTGACGCCAACCAATATTTCTAACTTTACCCAATGTTTCAGGACCAACTCGGTCCCTTCTTCAGGGGCGACTAGAGTGTGCCAGCGGTAGCGGGTTGCTGCCTTCGCTCTACCTTTGTTAGCACGTGGCGCAGTCCGCTAATGTACGCGGAGGGGAACATTCCTGGAGTCCTATTCATCGCCACCTTTGTGAGCCGGATGTACCATGACTCCACATGTCGCCTCTTGAACAGGTTTGGCTCCACGGCCAATACGCTCACCTCCTCGAAGGCTATCCAGTGGTCAGCACGCTCGCAGTGTTCGGCGAGGGTGTTGGATTCTGAATTCATTAGCCGGATGTCATTTTTGTGTTGCCTTATTCTTGGTGGAGGTTTTTTGTTTCGCCGATGTATGATGCCGGGCACTTTGAGCACGGGATTTTCTAAATGACAACTGGTTGTTTTTCTCTGGGGACATGGCTTATTGTCGAAACAGGTTTGTGAGCTACGTAGATTCCATTTTTTCCGAGAATGCGTGCGAGTGCCTCGCTGGTTCCCCTCCCATATGGAAGGACAACGTGCGCGCGTTGCGTTGTTTCGTTGTTGGCTGGTCCCCCTGTCTTCCGAGCTTGACGGCGACCAACGTGTTTAATGGAGCCATGTGTGTAGCCATTCTTCTTTAGGTTGGTGAAGATGGTGGCTTCTGCTTTTTTCTCCGCTTCAGAGGAGCAGATTGACTTTGCTCTTCTCAGGAGAGAGGAGACGACGGATCCTTTGTGGCTAGTAGGGTGGTCGGAACTAAAGTTTAGGTAGCGACCAGTATCGGTTGGCTTCCTATAGACACTGCAGATAATCATTACGGAGTGCGCAATAGAAGTAGGCGGTAGGACAGTTCAACAGGATACCAGAAAGCTATCTCAGGTGACGAAAGATCTGATTAAGAAACATTAAAGCATGAGGGCGTCCAACCCTACGGACAGAATAGAACTGGCACAGCTATCAAAGTTGATAAATAAGTGCAAGGTAGCCGACATAAGGAAGTTTAATATGGAGAGAATCAAGCATGCTCTAAAGAATGGACGTGGCCTAAAAGGGGTGAAGAGGAAATCAGGCATAGGCAAAAACCAGATGTATGCGCTAGGAGACAAAGAGGGAAATGTCACTAGCAATGTGGATATGGTGGTTAAAATACCCAAAGAGTACTACACAAATCTATATAGCAGCTTAAGAGATCAGGAAGTTAATGAAATAGGCACTAGCGCATAGCACTGGCACATCTCGCTAGTAACGAAAGAGGAAGTAAAGAAAGCCTTAGGAGCAATGAAAAGAGGGAAAGCAGCTGGTGAGGATCGAGTAACAGTAGATCTCTTGAAGGACGGAAGGCAGATGGTACTACAAAAATTAGCCAACCTGTATCATCATCATCAGCCTGACTATGCTTACTGCAGGGCAAAGGCAGGGGGGTGAAACTTCGTATACCTCCCAGCGACCGCAAAGTACAGACATAGCGCCAATTCCTCCAGTTGAGTTCATAGCGTTTGGTGTACGCGTGATCTCCATGACAGCGGAAACACGCGGCGTGGTGGGGTGCTTGCATGGCATCTGCATCGCGCGCGCACTGCAGACTCACTAGGGGAGGTGGTTGGATATATCGTCGTCCGCTTTCTGCGCGTGGTCGCTCCGCACTTTACTTGGGTTTTCGTACACCATTTCTTTGCGGTTGTGGCATGTTAAAATTTATCGCGTTGCTGGCCAACAATGCCAACAGCAGCGCTGGGCCAATGTAACAGAGAACTTTTTCATGGCTTTATTGACATATATATATCCTTCCTGTTACTTTTAGTCAGAAAGAGATATTTCTCAAAATACCCTACATTTCTACGTTGTAGTATATTTCGTACAATACAGATAATGTGTATCGATGCACTAGAAGTGTTAAGTTTGTCTCAAACAGCGCAACTGACATTTTTAGTGCATCATTTCGGCATCATTCACGCAATAGGTATGCGATCATTCCTGCATAATTTTCACGCAGCACAAAAGGTATCGGTCTGTGTACAGGGAGTGCATGATGCATGCATGATGTACCTTACAGTTATAGACAATTGGAAAAAAATTGTTTAGTATTTACTTAAATGCTTGAAAGCAAACCACTGTCACATAGTGGCCTTCATTCTCCATGCTTATATATGCGACACTAATAAAATTCAGTTAATATACATGTTTCAGAAAAAGCAGCGCAAAAAAAAAGACGTGGATAAAGACGAGACGACAAGGACGGGTGCTGGTCCGCCCGTCCTTGTCGTCTAATTTTTTTCCACATCTTTTTTTGCACTGCTTTTTCTGAAAAATATGTACCAACACGCCCAACTCGCCGCATTAACTAAACATACAGTTGCATAATCGGTTACAACGATGTGCCGACTCTTGCGGACCAAACCCGATGACTGTTCGGCAATAGCAGTGCGCTAAATCATTCTTTATGATCCACGGCACTGAAATGAGCAGTGGCTTCCGAGAAAGTGGGCGCAAGTTGCGGTTCCCGTCGTATCTGTGTGGGCCTCGTTGCACTCTTCGCAGTTTCGAAAGTCACGGGCACAAAGCGAAACACCGCTGTAGTTGTCATAGCACTGATATCACTAACGCATGAAGGAACAAGACACAAAAGTGTCTGTGACCACTACCGCAAAGCACACAACAGTGCTCGAGATAATGCGCATCTGACGGAGTTTGTGAAACACGTGGAAAGGATGTGTGGCAGTTGCAGGGGGCTGCATGGGTCAGGAATTCAAAATGGATAGAGAGTGAGAGAGAAAGCGAGAGATCGTTTCTGCTTTGAGAACCTTCTTGCAGTTGGATACTGTCCTTTAATACAAACGCTAGCGCTGTTTCAACCTTCAGGTAGGTTCACAATGGATATTGTCACGACCTGAGGAGCCGTGCAGGTAGACGTCGGGGGGAACAGAAGGCTAGGCGCTTTAATCAGACAGCCAGGGTCCAAAGCACAGAGCCAGAGCGCCTCGGGAGCCAACCAACACTTCGTCGTCATCTTTGACTAAGCGTGGAGGCCGCGCGGCGCGTTCGGCACGTGGCATTATTCCCCCCCGCGAAAGCAAACACCGTCTCGGTGTGGAATGGGTTATGTACAGGGAGAGAAGAAGGGGAAAAACAAACGAAAAATAGGGGTGAGGTGAATTATACATCCGGCGCTAGTTGAGAGGTGAGGAGAGTCAAGTTCACACGTGGGGTAAGGAGGTAAAGGGGCGACACACAGCGTGCACACAGCGCTCAGTCACGCGAATAGTACGGTTTTAGGCGCACTACATGGACGACTTCAGGCCGTTGACGCTGACGGCCGGCGACCACAGTTCCATCGGGGACAACTTCGTAGTTGAGGCTGTTCAGGCGGCGCAGGACTTTGTACGGGCCAAAATACCGATTGATAAGCTTTTCGCACAACTCCTTGCGGCGCAAGGGTGTCCACACCCATACCTTGTCACCCGGCTCGTAGTGCACGTCCCTGTGCCGAAGGTTATAGTGTCGAGCATCGACGGATTGCTGGTCCTTGATGTTCAAGCGGGCCAGCTGACGGGCTTGCTCTGCGTTTTCCACGAAGTTGCCTGCTTCAGGGGTTACCTCTTCATCGCCATACGGGAGCATCGCATCCAACATCATGCGGACCTCCCTGCCATAGACGAGACGGAACGGGGTAAACTGGGTGGTTTCCTGCGTCGCTGTATTATATGCGAAGGTGACGTATGGCAAGATCTCATCCCACGTTTTATGTTCAACGTCAACGTACATCGAGATCATGTCCGCTAATGTTTTGTTGAGCCGTTCCGTTAGACCATTGGTTTGGGGATGGTACGCTGTTGTGGGTCGACGAGCTGTATGGCTAAGCGTTAAGACGTCACGTAAGAGCCGAGCTTGAAGCGCCTTGCCTCGGTCAGTAATGATGATCGATGGGGTGCCGTGTCTAAGCACGATTTTGTGCATAAAGAAGAGGGCAACTTCGGCGGCAGTACCTCGCGCAAGGGCCTTCGTTTCAGCGTAACGGGTCAAGTAGTCGGTGGCGACTACGATCCACTTGTGGCCGGACGACGAAAGAGGAAATGGCCCCAAAAGGTCCATGCCGACTTTGTCGAATGGTTTTTGGGGCAGCTCGATGCACTGAAGCAGCCCGGGAGGCTTGAGCGTCGGTTTCTTCCGCCGCTGACATTGCCGGCATGTCCGGACATAACGCTTGACGTGAGCTGGGGCCAGTAATAGTTCTGCCGGATTCGGGACAAGGTGCGGGTAACACCAAGGTGGCCGGAAGTTGGTTCATCATGGCAGGCCAGGAGCACTTCATCCCGTAAATCAGACGGTATGACGAGCAGGTAAGTTGTCGGACTGGAAGTAGAGTTCTTTTTATAAAGCACCCCGCCCTGGAGACAAAACGATGATATCCCACTAGCTAGGTACCGTGGTATCTCAGGGTGCCCACCTTCGAGATGTTCTATGAGCAGACGCAGCTCGGCATCGGCACGCTGTCTGGAGACGAGCTCAGACGTGCTGACGGCTCCAAGGAAGCTGTCATCGTCGATGGTGTCTTGTGGAGGAGGTTCGACGGGAGCGCGTGACAGGCTATCAGCGTCGGTGTGGTTCCGGCCGGACTTATAGGTGACGGTGAAATCGAACTCCTGCAGGCGTAATGCCCAACGGGCGAGGCGGCCGCAAGGGTCCTTTAAATTTTTTAGCCAGCACTGCGAATGGTGGTCGGTGACGACACAAAACAGTCTGCCATACAGATATGGGCGGAACTTAGCTGCTGCCCAGACTATGGCTAAGCATTCTTTTTCGGTGGTAGAGTAGTTCATCTCAGCGCGCGACAGTGCCCGGCTGGCGTAGGCAATTACTTTGTCGACACCGTCTTGCCGCTGGACGAGAACGGCGCCAAGACCGACGTTGCTCGCATCCTTATGTACCGCCGTGTCGGCATCTTCGTCAAAATGTGCTAGGATTGGCGGAGATTGGAGTCAGCGTCGTAATTCGTTGAAAGCAGTCTGCTGTTCGTTGCCCCAGAAAAATGATGTATCATCCCGGGTTAGGAGCGTCAGAGGGCTGGCAAGCTGGGCGAAGTTTCTAATGAAGCGATGATAATAGGAGCACAGGCCCAAGAAACGTCGGACTGCTTTTTTGTGAACGGGGACCGGAAAGGCAGCAACGGCAGCAAGCTTCTCTGGGTCAGCTCGGATTCCATCAGCACTAATGACGTGCCCGAGAAACTTCAATTCGGTGAATCCAAAGTGACATTTTTGTGGTTTGAGGGAGAGGTTGGCGGAACGAACGGCTTCGAGGACAGTTCTGAGACGGTGCAGATGTTCCGTGAACGTTGCGGAAAAAATAATGACATCAGCAAGATAAACAAGACATGTCTGCCACTTCAGACCTGTGAGGACGGTATCCATCATTCTTTGGAAAGTGGCAGGAGTGCAGCAGAGCCCGAAGGGGAGGACGCGAAATTCGTAGAGCCCGTCCGGTGTGATGAAGATGGTTTTCTCGCGGTCCCTCTCATCAACTTCTATCTGCCAATAACCGCTCCTGAGGTCTACCGAAGAGAAGTACTTGGCTTGGCGAAGACGGTCGAGGGAGTCATCGATACGGGGCAGCGGATACACGTCTTTCTTTGTCACACTGTTAAGTTTCCTATAGTCGACGCAGAATCGCAGTGTTCCGTCTTTCTTTTTCACCAGGACGACAGGAGACGACCACGGGCTGCTTGACGGTTGGATGACGCCGTCCGTGAGCATCTCTTTGACCTGTGTTTGTATAGCATCTCGCTCCCGAGGGGACACACGATAGGGCTGCTGATGGATGGGTCGAGCTCCTTCAGGCGTGATGATGCAGTGTTTAACTATCGACGTTTTTCGCACCTTAGACGACGACGTGAAACACGCACGAAACTCCCGCAAGAGGTCCTGGAGTTGCCCCTTTTCAGCGGATGAAAGGCCCGGATTTATGTTGACGTCGTCGAGCGCTTCTGCGTCACCTCCAGTGGTGTCCTCCTCGCAAGCAAAACATTCGGCCACTTCCTGGACATGGTCGACGTAAGCGATGGCTGTGCCACGGAATAGATGTCGATGCTCATTGCAAAAGTTGGTAATAAGGACCTCTGTCCAACCGTCATGCAGGCAGCTAAAGCCTCGTGCCACCTCAATCCCCTTAGTGAGTACGAAAGAGACATTAGGCTCGACAACCCGGAGTCCCCGATGTGGTTCATCACAGGTAACTCTAGCGAGAATGCTGGCACGTGGAGGCACCGTAACGTTATCCTCGGCGACTCGCAGGGCGGACTGAGAACCCTGGTGCGCCGGCTCTGCTGTGGCCAATTTGGTGGAAAACGTCACCAAGCGATTCGGGAGGTCTATTATAGCACCGTGCTCACGAAGAAAGTCGATGCCAAGGATGACATCGCGAGAACATTCGCGCAGAACAAGAAAAGTGGCGACGAAGGTGCAGCCGCGAACCGTAACACGGGCCGCACACATACCGAGTGGTGCGACATGTCCCCCCGCCGTACGTATGTCGGGGCCTTCCCACGGTGTCGTCACTTTTTTCAGGGTCGTCGCAAGCCGTCCGCTAAGGATGGAGTAATCTGCGCCCGTATCAACCAACGCGCTGACCTCCTTAGTGTCGAAGAGAACAGGGATGTCCAAGGAGATCCGGCCTTCAGCGCGGCCTGTCGATGGTTGTGGGGAGGGACTCAGTCGGTGCGGCGGCGGAAGCTGGTCGACGACTGGGGTTGGGACGTCGGGGCGATTCGGGTGGAGAGTCGGGGAAAACTGTGCGGCGATGCGGCGTTCTACGTCAGGGCGAGTCGGTCGGTGCGGCGGTGGAAGCTTTGCGTCGGATCGGCGTTCGGCGGCCTTGCCTCCAAAGGTCACCGGAGCTAGTTTTCCCGATGTGGGATCGAGGAACCACGTTGTTCTGAGGCATAACGGGACCCAGAAGCCGAAGACCGGCGTGGAGAAGGCGAGCGCGACTCGCGGCGCGGAGACGGGCGGCGGGGAGGAAGCAGGGAACTACGCTGGCGGTTGACATACTCGGCGATGTCCTGAGGGTGCTCTCCGGGTCGTGGACGGGGACTGTCAAGAGCAAATCCACGCAGACCCATTTCGCGATACAGGCACCGCCAGTAGAGATGGCCGGCTTCACCACAGTGGTAGCACAGCGGGCGTTGATCCGGAGTGCGCCAGAGATCAGTCTTCCGCGGTGGCTGGCGCCGATCAGCCCAGTAAGGGAGTGGTTGAGCAGCGTGCACCGCGTCCACTGGAGGGGAGTAAGGGGAAGGCTCAGGAAATGGGGCTGGGCGGCGCACGACGTCCGCGTACGTGACTGGCTGAACAGGGGCCGGGTACGGCGCGGGAACGGATGGGGCCGGTTGCGGCGCCTGGACGACCGCAGCAGTTTGTGCCCTGAGTGCCTGCTGAACTTCCTCGCGGATGACGCTGGTGACGGAATCGATGCGAGGGGCAAATGTTCCATGAAGGTGCTGGAGCTTCTCGCGGACCACGGAACGAATGAGTTCGCGAAGGGAGCTCGGGTTCATCCCGGGATCGTGGTTGAACCGGTCCAACGTGGACAGCGATGGCACTGGACGCAGTTGCCGGGCGTACTGATTGGCCCTCTGCTGCAGCAATTTCTCCATGTGGGCGGCGTCGGCCAGAAACTCCGCGACGGTGTTGGGCGGGTTCCGTATGAGACCGGAAAAGAGCTGGTCTTTTACGCCGCGCATCAGGTGCCGCAGCTTTTTTTCTTCACTCATGGCTGGATCGGCGCGATGGCAAAGACGCGTCACGTCCTCTACGTACATTGCAACACTCTCGTCTGGAAGTTGAATTCGAGACGTCAGGGCACTCTCCGCGTTCTCCCGGCGGTCACTGTTGGCGTACGTAGTCGGGAGCTGACGTCGGAAGTCCGGCCACGTAGGCAAGGTAGCCTCACGGTTCTCGAACCACGTGTGGGCAGAGTCTTCGAGGCTTAAATACACGTTACGCAGCTTGGTCGTGTCGTCCCAGCCGTTGAAGGTCGCAACCCGTTCATAGTGTGCCAACCAGTCCTCGGCATCCTCGAACTGGCCACCGTGAAAGGGCTTAGGTGTTCGTGGGGTCTGAAAGGTCAGATAGGTGGGGCTGGTCGAAGGTACAGTCATCGTCACGGCGGGCAGTGGCGTCGCCATGAGGGGAGTGAAAGTCGAGGGTTTGTCTTCACGAGCGGCACGAGGGTTCGCTGTCACGACCTCGGGGGATAGGCCTCGGATCCTTCGGCTGGCACGATGGACAGGGGTGGTCACAAGAGGCGGGCGCGTCGAGTCTTCAGCAGGAGAAGGGATCATCGGTCGCACCTCCACCAGTGTCACGACCTGAGGAGCCGTGCAGGTAGACATTGGGGGGGAACAGAAGGCTTGGCGCTTTAATCAGACAGCCAGGGCCCAAAGCACAGAGCCAGAGCGCCTCGGGAGCCAACCAACACTTCGTCGTCGTCTTTGACTAAGCGTGGAGGCCGCGCGGCGCGTTCGGCACGTGGCAATATTGTACCAACATGCCCAAGGCTTCAGGGGCTCCTGCTTCAGCCGAGGTTTTTCATTTAGCCGGGAGGGAAGTGGCTCGCGCTTTCCTCCTCCTGGCAAAGCAATACTTGTTGGTGGGGTGGTTGGTTAGGATCTATTCTAGCCCAATTCCCCTTCCTTAATGTAGTGCGTAATGTAGTTTTGGTGATTTGTTTTCTCTTTGAGGTGGCTCTAGGTTTGGTTTTTTGTGCTTGGTTGACCTTCCTGTTGTATAAGTTTGGGCTGCGCAAAATTTTTACCAGAGTTTCTTTCTTTTGTAGGAAGATATCTTATATTTTGCCTAGTTTTTATTCTGTATTTTCCTTCTTAGTCACCTGCTGTCTTGCCCTCCCTTTTCTTTCTACCTGAAGTTTTTGTGTACTGTTGTCTTTCCTTTGGTTTTAAAAATTGGTAAAATTGAAAATTGGTTTTTAGGGAAAGGAAATGGCACAGTATCTGTCTGGCATATCAGCTGCCACCTGAACGTGGCCATAAGGGAAGAGATAAAGGAGGGAGTGAAAGAAGAAAGGAAGAGGTGCCGTAGTGGAAGGCTCCAGGGCTCCAGAATAATTTCGACCACCTGGGGATCTTTAACTGGGGATCTTTAACGTGCACTGACATCCCACAGCACACTGGCACCTTAGAACACAGCCGCTGCGGTCGGGTTCGAATGAACTCCAGATCTGTAGCCGCGTGCCCTAACCAGTGAGCCACCGTGGCGGGGTTTTTGATTTGTTTTTTTCGTGGTCATGTGGCCTGATAGGGCACTTCTTAAATACTGGTCCGCCTCTTTTTTCAAAATAAAAGTTGCCTTGTCCCGTCGTACTTCTTGTTCTTGTGCCTCGTCCTTAGTGCGCTGCTAGCATGGATCCTGGCAAAGGCTTTTCCCATGTCTCTCCAATTAACCCTGTTCTTTGCCAGCTGCGCCCACCGTATGCCCACTAACTTCTTAATCTCTTACGCCTACCTAACTTTCTGCCGCCCCCTGCTACGCGTGCCTTCTCTTGGAATTCGTGTTTCACAAACTCCGTCAGATGCGCATTATTTCGAGCGCTGTTGTGTGCTTTGCGGTAGTGGTCACAGACACTTTGGCGTCTTATTCCTTCATGCGTTAGTGATGTCAGTGCATTACATGCCCTGCCCAAGCCCATTTCTTCCTCTTTATTTCGACTAAGATGTCATTAGCACGTGCTTGTTCCCACACCCACTCTGGCCACTTCCGGTCTCTTAACGTTACACCTGTCATTTTTTGTTTTCATAGGTTGCTGCATTGTCCTTAACTTAAGGTGAATCCCTTTTCGTTAGTCTCCATGTTTCTGCCCCCTAGGTGAGTACCGGTAAGATACAGCTGTTAAACGCTTTTCTCTTTAGGGATATTTCCAAACTGCCATTTATGGTCTGAGAACCTCCCCATTTGTGCTCCACTCCATCCTTATTCTTCCAGTTATTTCCCTCTCATGATCTGGATCAATATATAGGCAATGTCTTATGACTTCGAATGTACCAGAAGCTTGGAAGGAAGCTAGCATTATCTTAATTCATAAAAAAGGAGTTTCAGCAGCGTTTGCTTGGGGGCTAGTTGGTTCATGTTTCTTCCAATTGAAATTCCTTTTTTAGCGCGACACAAAAACCTGACAAGACAGGTGCTAACTCACAACTGTTTATTTGGAAAGAGCGCAAGTACATATATATACTCGTGAAGTCATTCATCATATCAGAATCTTAAGTCTTACACACGTGTCTCCAAGAAATGTTCTTTTTGTTTCAAGCACACTGAAGTGTTGCTAATACATACACATATCAGCCTTTTTTTTTTTCTGATAAAAAATACTTTGAATAGTTACCGTGCTAATGTCACTACTTCTGCCTATGATCTTTATGTTGGAAAACTTACAGTTTCTGCAATGCTTTGGCAGACGTAAGTTTGCATCGTTTAGGACTGACTGCTCGTGCTGTTGTGCCCTATCATTTACACATTTGCTATACCGCATGACAGAGGCAGTTTATACACAATGCCGCTAACACATTTCACATATGGGTTGGCATGGCACTTCCCGCATCCGACATTTTTCTCTTGTGTATCCATTACGCTGGGGCACAACTTTGCAAATTTCAGGGGGGCTTGTTTGCCACTTTTTTCAGATTGTGGGACGTCCGATGAATATATGGCACTACTGTCGGTGTCACTTCATTTTCTTCCGCCCTTTCACTTCCTGCAGCAATGTCTCAGCGATTGACACGATAGCATGCTGAGAATACCCTGCTTTTCTTAGCCTGTTAATCTGCTCAGAGAAACTGTGCTGAATCATATAAATCATATGAACGCAGTACTTCTTTAGTGCCGAATCAAGGCATAAATTTGCTATCGCTCTCTTTACGGTTTTCGAGTGAGCAGAATCATATTGTAATAGTTCCTTTATGGATCGTGGGTTATACATCCAGCAAGTATGTTTCTTTTTAACCCTCAGTTTAACGTCTGGAAACTGTTGACTGTTGTCGACAGGGAGCTCATGGGTGAAAACTAGGCCTTTTCCATGCTGTCTAAAGATACTTAAAACAAGTCCCACCTTGTTCAGGTAGGTCAAAGCAGGTTGCTCTTTCAGTAGCACCAGGTAGTCGTCAGCATATCTAAATAGTCTCAGGACACATTCGTCATTACGGTCATAATTAATGTCCTGATCTATGGAAGCGAGGAAGATATTAGGCATGTTTTTGTGTCGCACGAAAAAAGGAATTTCCCTTGGAAGAGATGAGAAAGCAGACATCATGGACTTGAAAAATTAGAGTGATCAGCTTACTGTTCATTGCCTACAAGGTATTCACTAAAGTAACGGCAAGTAGAATGAGTAAAACCTTAGACTTGAATCAACCAAATGATCAGGCAGGCTTTCGTAAAGAATACACGACAATAGACCATATTTTACACTTTCAATCAGTTATACAGAAATGTGCAGAATATCAGTTATACAGAAATGTGCAGAATATAACCAACCCCCTATATATAGCCTTCATCGGTTACGAGAAAGCATTTGACCCAGTGAGAACCTTGGCAGTCATGCAGGCATTGCGGAATCGGGGTGCAGAAGAGCGTTAAGTAAAAATACTGGAATATGTCTATAGCAAATGCACAGCTACCATAGTCCTTCATAAAGTCAGCAATAAAATTCCAATGAGGAAGGATGTCAGGCAGAGAGACATGATCTGGGCAATGGTATTCTCCGCCTTTTTACAGGAGGTATTCAGAGGCCTGAATTGGGAAGAGTTGGGTATAAGAGTTAGTGAAGAATACCTAAATAATCTGCGATTCGCTGATGACACTGCCTTGCTGATTCACTCGGGAGGTGAACTGCAAAGCATGATCAATAAGTTAGACAGGCAGAGCAGAACGGTGGGTCTAAAATTAACATGAAGAAAAAAAAAAGTAGTGTTCAACAGTCTCGCAAGGGAACAGCAGTTCACAATTGGTAGCGAGGTGCTCGAAGTGGTAAGGGAATATGTCTACTTAGGGCAGGTAGTGACTGTAGATCTGAATCACGAGAGTGAAATAACTAGAAGAATAAGAATGGGGTGGAGCGCATATGGCAGGTTCTCTCAGATCATGAATAGCAATTTACCAGTGTCCCTGAAGACAAAAGTATACAACAGCTGTATCTTAACAGTACTCACCTATGGCGCAGAAATATGGATGCTAACGAAAAGGGCTAATTTAAGTTAAGGACAATGCAGCGAGCTATGGGAAGAAAAATGATAGGTGTAACATCAAGAGAGCGGAAGCGGGCAGAATGGGTAAGAGAACAAACACGGGTTAATGACATCCTAGTGGAAATCAAGAGGAAGAAATGGGCTTGGGCAAGGCATGTGATGCAAAGGCAAGGTAACCAACGGTCCTTTAAGGGACACTGAGGAGAACCCTATCAAAATTTTTTTGTTAGCAATATCTGATAGTTCGGCATTTCATGGCTTTGTTGACGCTTGTCCGGGAGCGAAGGATGCATTTAGTTCAAAGAAATTTGGATTCGAAGTTGAAAAATTTTTTCCCGCCGCTCCGATTCAAACTCGAGAACTCTTACGACGACATGGAGAACTCTTATGACGACACAGAACGGAGTGACATGAAACATGACGTAAACGGAGACTCCGTGATTTCTGGCGGCTAGCGGTGCGGTCTAGCAGCTGCCGAAATGAAAGCTACCACCGCCACACGTTGAAGGCATCTATCGGGGGTCGCCACCGTCGCTTCGTTTATGTTTGCACTGGCATCTTGCCAGAGCTACGATGGATCCCGTTCCCGAACACGACGAGGTAGTTCTCGCAAAAACTCTGGCCTGCATTTCAGCGACCTCAGCCCCACAGAGCGTGCGTTGCTTTTGAGGGAGCACGGTTAGGTTAGGCGCCGGCGGGTGGTTTCCCCCTTCCTCAGAGAGCAGCCGTTGCGAACTAAATATCATAACCCCAGTGCGGGGAGTCGCAAGGGTCCAGGACAAGGTCGGCGCCTTGAGCCCATCGGAGGCTGGCCGGAGATTTGGGGCCAACGGATTGTGATTCCTTGAACGGCGCGGTTGCACGGCGCAGCAGGCGGCGTCAAGGTCTCCCACGGTTGCAAGGGCCAAGTTATTTATTTATTTTTTGCCACAAAAAACAAATGGGTGCTCGAGGGCGGTCGCGTTTAAAGTCGGCAGCTTCAAACCAAAGCCGGCGCACGACGCTTCAACGGCTTCCGCTATATCCAACGGGCTCACTGGATCTGGCTCTCTCGCCAACTTGCATGTACCTTCAGATATGTACTGTGAATGGATTAAGATAGCCAAGCTTGAAAAGAACAGCTCCGCCCAACTGCCGCATATAACGCGCACCTCGCCGTGGAGCGAAATCAGTCTGGCCGGGCCTGCGGCGGCTGGCGCACTCGGCGCGAAATAGATACATGCTCCAATCTCCCCGCCAGTGCGGTCAGAGTGCGCCGAAGCCGCTGAACGCGTCGGCGGTCAAGCGCAGTTGGAGTATAGAGGGTCTCGCTCTGACCAACGTAACTTCGCCGTGCAGCGCGCGCGCGCGCGCCTTGCCGCAGCATGAACGCGCCTTAACATAGCCTGCGCTTAACCACTTACCAACGTATTCAGCAGTGGCATCCATGGGAGCCACTGAAACCCCCCGCCCACTCACTGAATAAAAGAAAAGAAGTCCGGTGCCGAAGTTCGGTTCGGAATCGAACCAGGGCCTTCGGCGTTTGACGCAGAAACGCACCGCTCCACCACGACGGCGCATCTAGTGAATGCACTCTTCTGATGCAGAAATCTCCGCGCTTTCGCTAGGTATATCCTGGCCTAACAGAGCTAGGCCATCAGCAATTTTTCTGAACTGCCTTGTACCTTGTCTCCCGTCCCTAATAAACGATTTCCGTTAAGTAGTTTGAAGTTGACTGGTACAGCCGGGAATGTTTTGCCGGGCAAGCTTGCGAATACACAAGTGCTGCCTTGTACGATCACCGACCATCGTGCCATCATAGCTTTTCATCGACCGTGGCGATCATCTGACAAGCCTTAACAGGCTCCTTCAAAGGTTAACTAGCACTTGAAGCGGCATTTGGAATTCCTCTGCTGTTCGGCGCTTGTAAATCGAAGCGCGTCAAAAACAAAACCACGGGGCACGCAAAGCTCATAGACGCGAAGCGCCATAACAAATCGAACTCTCCTGGCCGCCTGTGGCGCCGCCAAGCATCCGTTTTCTTTGCTTCCAACATTGAGGTTGTCTTTTGCCTGCCTTCCTTGTGTGATAAAAGTGCACTATTGGTTTTAAAACAAAACTTGCTTCAATATTGATCTGCGCAACCGACCTTTGTCAGCCTCAGAGATTCGCGAAACCAAGTAGGATGGAAAATTCCTTCCAAGGTGGCGTCTCTTGTCCTATGGCATCACCACGCTTGTACTTGCGAGATTGGCCTGTGGTGGCAATACCTGTATTTTGGTTCTTGCTATTTTCTACCTTACAAGAGCTTTGTTTTCAGTAAGAGCAGCGTTTTTGTGATCAGGAGCTTGTATTCTATCGATAGAAGCCAACTTCAATTTCTCCTCAGTGTTCCTTTAAGAGTTACGCAGTGGATTCCAATCAAATGCAAGCGTAGCAGGGGGCAGCAGAAAGTTAGGTGGGTGGATGAGATTAAGAAGTTTTCAGGCATAGGGTGGGTGCAGCTGTAGAGACATGGGAGAGGCCTTTGCCCTGCAGTGGGCGTAGTCAGGCTGCTGCTGCTGCTGCTGCTGCTGCTGATGATGATGATGATAATGATGATGATGATATGATTTCTGCCCTGACAGTACACATATGTTGTTGCCGCTGTTGTGGATGCTGCATCGGCGCTAGTCAGAAATCTGAAGCCATGTTGCTAGAATAGCGACGCAATAAATGTATGCACAGGCACATGGTACCTTAAAGAGGAAAATACGAGACAGAAAGTATGCTGGTGCCATAAATGCTTGGTCCAGCACAAGTTATCTTGTAAAGGGAATGGTTTTTTTTAACATAGTGAAAAACTTCTGTGTTTTAAAGCCGCACATCATCATCATCCTAGCTGAAATCCAGAGGAAGAAATGGCCTTGGGCGGGGCATGTAATGCAAAGGCAGAACAACTGCTAGTCCTTAAGGGTGACACAATGGATTCCAAGAGAAGGCAAGCACAGCAGGGGGCGACAGAAAGTTAGGTGCACGGATGAGATTAACAAGTTTGCAGGCATACGGTGGGTGCAGCTGGCAAAGGACAGGGTTAATTGGAGAGACATGGGAGAGGCCTTTGCCCTGCAGTATGTCTAGTCAGGCTGATGATGATGATGATCGCCTCTCCCATGTCTCTCCAATTAACCCTGTCCTTTGCTAGCTGCACCCACCTTATCCTCGTAAACTTCTTAAAGGGACACTGAGGAGAAATTGAAGTTGGCTTGTATAGATGGAATACCAGCTCATGATCACAAAAACACCGCTCTCGCTGAAAACAAAGCTGTTGTAAGGTAGAAAATAAGAAGAACCAAAATACAGGTATCGCCACCACAGGCCAATCTCGCAAGTACAAGAGTGATGACGTTATAGGACAAGAGACGCCACCTTGGAGGAATTTTCCTTCCTTCGTGGAGGCCACGAATCTCTGAGGCTGACAAAGGAAGATTGCGCGGTTCAATATTGAAGTATGTTTTGTTTTGAAACCGAGAGTGCACTTTTATCACTCAAGGAAGTCAGACAAAATACAACATGAATGTTGTTAGCAAAGAAAACCGATGCTTGGTGGTGCCACAGGCAGCAAGGAGAGTTTCGGTTTGTTATGGTGCTTCGTGTCTATGAGCTTTGCATGCCCCGTGGTTTTGTTTTTGACGCGCCTCTATTTACAAGCGCCGAACAGCCGTTTCAAGTGCTAGTTAACCTTTGTAGGAGCCTGTTAAGGCTGGTCAGATGATCGCCACGGTCGATGAAAAACTGATGGCACGATAGTCTGTGATCGTACAAGGCAGTTCGCAGTATAAAGAGCACTTGTGTCTTTGCACGCTCGCCCGGCGAAACTTTCCCGGCTGTGCCAGTCAACTTCAAACTACTTAACGGAAATCGTTTATTAGGGACAAGATGCAAGGCAGTTAAGAAAAAGAGATTTGGAACCTGCAGAGACCGTGACTCCGCTCTCCTCCAACTAGTTTGTTTGCAGCTCCATTCAATAGCTTCGGCAGTTGGGCAAGGCTGTTCTCTTCAAGCTCTCGGCTAATTTAATCTATTCACAGTACACATCTGAAGGTGCATGCAAGTAGGCGAGAGAGCCCGATCCAGTGGACCCCGTACCTCCGGAAACGTGCGGAACCTGTTGAAGCGTCGGGCATCTGTTTTACTTTCAAGCCGCCAACTTTTAACGCGAGCGCCCTTGATCACCCATCTGTTTTTTTGTGTGCAAAAAAAATAAATAACCTGGCCCTTGCAACCGCGGAAAACCCCCTTGACACCGCCTGCTGCACCGTGCAACAGCGCCGTTCAAGGGATCACAATCCATTGGCCCCAAAGCCTCGGCCAGCCTCCGATGGGCGCAACGCGCCGACGTTGTCCTCGCCCCTTGCAACTCCTCGCACTGGTGTTTAGATATTTAATTAGCAATGTCTGCTCACTGAGGAAGGGAGAAACGACCGGCCAGCACCTAACCTAACCGTGCTCCCTCAAAAGGGTCGCATGCTTTGTGGGGCTGAGGTCGCCGAAATGCAGGCCGGAGTTTTTGTGAGTACTTCGTTGTCGGGTTCGGGAACAGGGTTCATCGTAACGCTGGCAAGACACCGGTGCAAACGTAAACGAAGCGACGGTAGCGACCCCCGATAGATGCCTTCAACGTGGGGTGGCGGTAGCTTTCATTTCGGTTGCTGGTAGACCGCACAGCTAGCCGCCAGAAATCACGGAGCCTGTGTTTACGTTTCACGTCACTCCATCTTATGACGTCATAAGAGGGCGCTGAGTTTGAATCGGAGCCACGGGAAAAACTTTTTCAACTTCGAATCCAAGTTTCTTTGAAATAAATGCATCTTTTGCTCCCGGACAAGCGGCAACAAAGCCATGAAATGCATAACTATCAGATTTTGCTAACAAAAAAAAATGGATAGAGCTCTCCTCACTGTTCCTTTAATATCAGCCGGACATCATCATCATCATCATCGGCCTGACTACGCCCACTGCAGGTCAACGGCCTCTCCCATGTGCCTCCATTTAACCCTGTCCTTTGCCAACTTCACCCACTGTATCCCCGTAAACTTCTTAATCTCATCTGCCCACCTAATTCTCTGCTGCCCCTGGTATGCTTGCCTTCTCTTGGTATCTACGCTGTTACCCTTAAGGATCAGTGGTTATCTTGCCTTTGCATAGTACCTGTAATTGTGTCCAAGGAGAGATGTCAGATCGAGCCATTTGTGACCAGGCATGGGTAAATGGGTGCAGGGAGCTGAGTGCCAAGCTGCAGGAGACCCTGGAGATGACCGAGGAACAGCTGGACGTGGCACTGTCACGGCTGTGTGTCCGCTTTGACCATGACCACTATGGGCGCCTTGACGCTGCCTACCGCTTGCTGGGCAAGACCCAGGTAGGGCCCTTGCTTCGGCCCAGGCTCTAAAGACATGCCATGTGGGATGCATGTGCTGAGCCCAAGTAGCAGATGTGCCTCGGAAATGTGGGATTGGTCAGTACTGATGCTTGTCGGTTGTGTGCCACAGATGGCAGCCCACCAGCTGCTGATGCATTTTTCAAGTGCGGTGCACAACAGTGCCCTGGCCGTGGTACGAAGCCACGCTGCGCCGGAGAGTGGCCAGCCTCCCGACCTGCGCAAGGCCCAGTACGCAGACCTCTGCAAGGTGGGCTTGCACCAAACCAGGCTGCTCATCCTAGCATCCATGTTGTGTACCCCTGTGTGGCTGCTTGAAAAACAGCTGCTGTGTCATTGTGCTCAGCTGGTGCCTGCCGAGCGGTTCCTGGGCTGCCTGGTGGACCTGTGCCAGGCCCTGTGGCAGGTCATGTGCAGCTACCGGGCCCTGCTCTGCTGGCACCACGACAGAGAGCCCGGTAAACTCCACTTTCAAGATGAGATCATGCAATGGATGGTGGCTGCACTGGTCTGTTTGTTAGCTTTGTTTGCAAATAACTGGAAATACTATACAGTCGACGACCGAAAATTCGGGCGCCTTATTTTTCAGACATTCTTGATTATACTGACTTTTTTGCGGCACCCTGACATGGCCCATAGAGCCATGTCAGGGTGCGCATAAGAGCGCCTGAAATCTTAGATGCACCGCAACTGACCGCTTGATTTTTCGGACCTCATTCGCACTCGCCGCTAATACGCAAGCTGCCATATAATGTGTACAGTGGAACCTTAATAATTCAAGCTGCAGGAGAGATCGAAAACTTCATCAAACAAAACGAAATTCAGCTTAAAGGGAGCCTCTTAACTTGCAACGGTGAAATTCTGCTTAAGTCTGCACATTGCGCCCGCGTGGTTTTGAATTCATACTGTGCTTGAATGTCTTCTGCCACACGAACTTGAACAGTAGTCAGAGTTCGCAGAACTCATCTGTGCCGAGTCTTTCATTCCAAATACGGAAAGAGGTAGCAGCGAAGCGCATGGGAGGCGTACGGCCTCATGGAGACGGCAAGCGCGGGAGGAAATGGTAGTGCATTTCAAAGCAAGGTTAGTGTACCCGCGGCAAAATGCACGTAACACTGACTCATCTATTGTAACACCGTAAACAATTGGCGTTTTGATGACAGGCAAGGCGCCTCATTATATGCAAGCCACCGCATAGTGCATATCACCAGATACGATGCCGATTTTGGCTCTAGTCGCTCGGCCTAATGACGAAGCCCAACGCCAATGGAGCGCTAGCTTCGGCCGTTTCTCGGTTCTTATTTTTTCGCGTGGATGCATTCGGCAGTCACAGGCAGCGATCTTGCACGCATTACAACCTTTCCTTCCAATTCTGGATACGCTGCGGTCCGCCCAAGAAATGTTTTCTTCTGGTTGCTGCAAGTTGTATTACGCAGCTTCTGCCTCCGCCAGAACTGAATACTCTTTTCGAATACTCCAAATTTGCGCCTTGCCACCAGGTTGTTATGAGCTTCTACGTATTCAATCGTGTTTTTCTTGAAGGCGACGGTGAATAGCTGTTGGCTTCCGCTCATTTTGGAACAAAATGTGAAAAAGCAGCCTTTTAACGAAATAGCTTTGCAATGACGGAAATGCAAAATGGCGGTTCCACCATGCCGCGCTGCTGCTGATGGCGATGGTGATGGAGGATGTCGAGTTCAGCCGCCCACTGTTGCATGACTTCCTTTTTTTTTTCCCGACGATGACCGGTATATAAGACGGGGATCGACTTTTCGCCATGGTTTCTTGAAAAAAAAGTTGACCTATATTCCGGTTTTTACGGTACTTCTATGTGGTGTGGGCTCAAAAAATGCATTTGTGCGCTTCGCCTGTGTCTTCTGTTTTTTTTGCTTTGATTTGCGCATGTGCCCTACAGTCACTGCCCAATCTTGGGTAACTCTATAAAAGCGTGCGGATCGCCCTCGTTTGATATTAAAGTTGTTAGTTCAGCGTACTGTGTGTCTCCTCTTCCCTTCGTCCATCGTCTGCCAGCGCTACAAAGTTCAGACTGTCAAACCAACTTGCCCAGTGACACACCCTGCTCAAGATGACTGGCACAATATGCATTTTGAGAATCATATTATTTTTTAACACACTAGGCCATCAATAAAAAAAAAAGGAAGTGCATTGAAGCTCTGTTGGCCTTATGCAGAATTGGCCATCCGAAATTGGGGGAGTTGACCTACACATGGAGGCAGGTTCGGCTTAGCCTGAAGCGGGTAGACGACAATGAGCAATTGAACGAGTGCTGGCATGGCCAGTGCTGATAATTTGCTGGATCATCTTGGGTCATCTCAGCGAATCTTGGGTCATCTTGGATCATCTTGGTCATGGTTAGCGAAGGCAGCTGGCGGCCGCTGCGGAGCTCCGTCGTCGGTAGGTGTTGGGGAAATCCGCACCTCCACCAAATATGTTGCGGGAAAGAATATATTTACAGTTATTTACATAAGCGAAGGGAACAGCTGCGAGCGGCACCGAGAACACAGCCAGAACATTGTTGTCTTCGTCTCCTTCCACTCGTTCAATCGCTCATTGTCGTCGTCTACCCACTTCAATGTTATGCACCTTGTGTCGGTGGTGCCAGTTGCAGCATGATTCATGGAGCTCTATTTGTCAAAAAAATGGAATCGTCAGTTTGCACAATAGAGCTTCTGACCAACGCAATATTCAGGTACCTTGGCGCGGAAAGATTGTCGCAACTAAATTTACGAACCCGATTATACAGTCATACCCACTTATAACATACCAGTTATAACAATATATTGGTTATAACAATGGTCAGTTGCAGCACCGTCAGCTTTACCATGTGTTCTATGGTAAAATAAACCGCTTCTAGCAATGCTGTCGTAGCACATTATCAGAAACAAAAACATGGAAACGCTACAACCTCACCAGCGAAACCATGCTTACAACACAAAAGCATGCGCACGTGAAGTCAGCCGACGGATGGAGCCCACGCAGCGGTGGCGCGAAAGCAAAAGAAACTGTGACCATGCACTCGAAGTTGCTGCCATCGGGCATGCCAAGGATGCTTGCTTGTTGCGGCGACGCAGGCAGGAGAAACGATGTTTGCGTTCCCTTGTGCAACAGGCCCATGCAGAGAAGAAAGTAAGGAGCATGGTAGGGTGCCTTAGTGGAGCAGTCCATTATTAAAGTTTCTGAGGAATGCGCTGCTCGCAGAAAGAGAATGCACCTGCACGTTTTTTTTTGTATTTTGAGCTACAGCTGGCACCGGCATTGCATGCGTTGTCCCATCTTCCCCTGTTCTTCACTAACTTGGTCACGGTCCCTGCTTCGCAGATTTCACGTGTCCCAAAGGCAGGCGTCACCACGTCAGGCGAGCTGCTGTGTTTGCTGCAATGCCCACGTGCGCCATGCGTACTCCCAGTCAGTCAGTGCGGTGCACGCGCATTGCCAGCATGATTTTTCTCTTGTCATATATCACCACACCCTTGGTTCTGCACTCTTCTTGAATTTCCCATAAGAATTGCTTCCGGAAAGCGGGCTTGATGGCAGTGACGCAGAGGCTCGTGAAGCTCCCGCCGGTGCAGTGATGACGGGGCTTTGGTCATCGGTGAATGGTGATGATTGCAGCGTGTCAAGTCAAACAATTCTTGAACGCTGACAATGCAGTCATGACAAATGAAGACTTCACTGATGAAGTGATCATGGCAGCTGTCACCGGTGCGGGCAGTAATGAACAAGAACCTTTATAAGTTGAAATATAATAGTAAAAGCTCGTAATTCGACCTACATTAATTCAGAAGTCTGTATAATTTGAACTGCCAGCACAGTTCTGGCCAACGCCCATGTAAGTCTATGGCGTTGTGCACTCGCTAATTCGGACATTACGGGTCTCGCACCGATTAATTTGAACGGGCTCTCGAACGGACGCTGCATCCAGGTATGACTGGCGCGGAAAGCAATTGACCAAATAGCCCTGTTGAAACCAAAATTCTATGCTGCAGAGTCATCCATGCACATCAGACATGCATACAACGCCAGGCATGACGACAAATGCATGGCCCCGTCTTGAAATCAGTCGGACCGCATAGTTTCAATTTCACTTTTTTAAGCTTTGAACGCTTCAGGCAAGCCCGTTGCAGCCAGCTACCATCAGTCAGCGCCCCTCCTGTCCTTGTCTTCTGTGTGCTCGTCTTTTCTAGCGCTGCAGAACTTTTTCTTTATTCAGCTAATTGAGCCCTGTTGCGTGCCATTTCGGGCACTGATTGATGCGGTTGCATTCGTCCGCGTGGTTCTGTCTCCGGTTCTTCAAGTGTGCCGAAACTGCATGCTCGACACGTGCTGTTTGCTGTTCGTGCTGTGAAGCCTCCTCACATGCAATGCTGCCGCTTGTGAGGGGTGTGACGCAGTAGTGGTGGAGCCCCCTAGCGCTTGCGCATCGCACCGTGAACATTGTCGGGGAGGCCCTTGCCATTTTTGAGCAGTTCTGCTTCGACGATCCCGACAGTATGCATGCAATAAGTCATTTATGAAAAAAAAAAAAAATGTTGCGCTGTTCTCATTTCAAAAGCAAGCAACCATTGTCCAGTCTTTCACCAAACAAATATACCGTGATGCAATCGGTTCTTTCCAGTTTTTCAGGATCATTCGATAATTTGAACATTTTTCTGGTCTCTTGAAGTTTGAATTAACGAGCTTTTACAGGCATTGTAACAGTCAAACCTCTCCGGGTCTTTCCTGTCAATAAATTCTCTAAAGTTTGTCATCTTTTCTTTTTTTTCGGAACATCTCTGTTATAACAATTATCAGTTATAACAGTGGCATTTCCATGGCACTTCAGTATTGTTTTAAGTGGGTTTGACAGTATTCCGCTAATGAAAATTTGGACTGTGTGCCGTATACCTGGCTCGCTTGCTCTGCCAATTGCTTTCCCAAATGAGTGACAGGCAGCTTGAGAGCAAACGTGTGGGTCTTCATCTAGGCCATGTGGTAGTGAAAGGCATTCAAGGCACTCCATTTTGTGTCCTTCGATCACCCTCAACTGCTTGCCTTACTTGCGATCGCATGGTTGCTGAAATTGGTTGCGTGTGCGCCGCGATGCCATCATGCAGGATGTATGTGTAACTGGAACCATCAAACAAAGCAAATTGCTGATTGGTCAACATATATACTAATTTGAGATTTGGAAGACTGTGTCAGACAGGCATCATGTACTGGTCCAGATTGTGCAGGGTGCTTTCATCTGTGACACTACCATAAGCATGGTTTCGAAGTGTTGCCCTTACCTAGGGTGGTAAGCACAGGCAAGGAGGAAACCAGAGGGTGTGGTGAGAGCGGAGAAATGTGCTACTGTAGAGTGGTTGCCGTGATGCATACCTCAGCAAAATCACGAGCGCTCACTTACCACTCGTAGCGACTCACTCAGACTCACCTAGGCTCACTCACTGATTTCAACTCACGACTCATGCCGACTCGTAACTCCTCCGGGCTTACTCATTTTGACTCACGACTCACCTGGACTCGTTCTCTCATTCTGACTCACGACTCATCTGCATTCACTCGCATATTTCAATTCTTGATTCACCCAGGGTCACCTAGACTCGGGCTCCTCTAAGCTCGAACATTAGACAACTGAATCGCTTTTACACCCAGTAGCCCAAGTTATGCGCCTAAGTGCCAGAAAATTTCGTTCAGAACAAGGTGATGCGATCAGCTCTTAACTGCAGCTACCCTGCAGCCAGGCCTGTAGCTGCCACTCATGAGAGGTAAATATCTGCATCCGCTGCATGTGTCCTGCAACCAATTAAAAAACAGCAAAGGAAGAACTAGAGGAACCACGATACCACAGCTAATATCCAACGAAACCAAGTGCGGCTATTAATCAACTTTTCTTGCTTTTCGGAAACATTATCGAGTGCAATATCCACAAAAATTACATACCACGAAAAAAAGACATTTCTCTACATCGTGATCTTGACCAAAAGCGTATTCAGTATTGCGAGTACACAGGAAATTCACTTTTATGAACATCATAAACTTGTGCCCAATCGGTACCATGGATTCTGTCTGGATCTTTGGATTGTTCAGCCTCAGATCATGTGATAAGGCCAAAGTCAACTGGGCTGACCTGGACTCAGATCATGATCTGAATGTGAGCTCATACTCATGACTCGCATCGTGATCTGAACATGAGTCCGGACCACGGTGTAAGAATATATTTAGGTGATGACACTGCGCCCTGTGGCACGACCAGATCTTGTTCGCCGCCTTGTTCGCGGAGATCTTGTTCACGGTGAGCAGATCTTGTTCCCGGAGGCCTTTGGTATCTGTGAAGCTGCTATACACATCTTCCAGTATTTTCACATAAAGCTTTTCTACACCTTGATTCTGCAATGCCTGCATGACTGCCAAGGTTTCCACTTATTCAAATGCTTTCATGCAATGAATGAATGAAGGCTTTATAATACTAATAATAATGCTCTGCCGCAAAATGCTCTATGAATCTTTCGAAAATTGTGTACAAATTATGCACCTGCATTTTATTATCAACGTTGCCGGTGTATTTTCTGCCTTTTGTGGCACCAAAATGCACAGCAGGTGCAAACTGCTGGAGGCCATGAGATCGTTAACGGAAATTGGCTGCATGCCTTCTCACGTCTATATGTCTGCGTTGGAGGGTCTTCTGAAAGTCAAGAGTGATGCACACAGACTACAGAGAGTGCAGACTGCCGTTACGAGCAAAAATTTTTTTGTTTGCGGACATACTTTTGAACCCGGGATAGCTCAGTGGTCAGAGCACTTGGCTTCCGTGCCGTAGGACACTGGTTCAATCCCAGCTGTGTCAACTGCATTTCAGTTGAGTCGAAACGCAAAAGGCACCAGTGTGCTGTGCGATGTCGGTGCACATTAAAGAATCCGGTGTAGTCTAAATTAATCCGGAGACGTTAGCGCGACTTCTCTCATATAGCTCATATAGCTTTCTGAGAGTAAGCTGCACAATTCTCATTTATAAATCCACTGCGGCCTGAATAGCGATTCTGTGCAACAAACAAATTTAGCACAACAAACAGCTTTGCTGGGAGATGTGATTTCGTGCAGTCACAAGATTAGGCAGAAAACACTTAGTCGTAGCTTGATGGGCAATTTTCGGGTAGCCAGGAGGCCAGACTGGCAGCGGTTCCGACAATCACTGCATTTGTCTCCTTGGACAATGTCTGCATAGACTTCTCAGAAACATGCATCCACTCAATGCCGAGCTGATTACTACATAACACAGGTATGGTCTCGGTTGTAATACACTATCTGCTCTCGGGATTACTCTGCACCACAGGTACAGGCAAAGCCACCGCGGTGGCTCATTAGTTTCAGTAGTTATGGAGCTGGGCTGCAGACCCAAAAGACGCAGGTTCAGTCCTGGACACGGCAGTCTCATTTCGATAAAGGCAAATGCTAGAGGCCAGTGTTCCATGCGATATTAGTGCACGTTAAAGAACCCCTTGTAGTCGAAATTATCCGTAGCCCTCCCCTACCGTGTCCTCATAGCTTGAATCGCTTTGCGATTTTAAACCCCTTGAAACCAATCCAAGCAGTTCCAGGTGAGGTGAGCATGCACTGAAGGAGCTTTAAAAAGCCGCACTCGATCAATGCAAGTCAGCTAGCTCAAACTGCAGTTGGGTACAAAGTACGCATTGCCCATAATCGTGGCAAGTCTGGTTTCGGACCCTGCTGGGCTTAATAGTCACAACTACCAACCCATCGCAGCCACCAGGCACAAAGCCTGCAAAGACTGCCCATGGGCTTGGAATGTGCCACCATAGTAGCTTGCGTAATGATCACCATGGAAGGTGCCAAACCACAACACAAAAGCCTAGTTTTAGCTGAACTGGTTCACGCATTGTGCTCACTGCTGTGTAGAAGCAGAGAACCCAACGTTCAGGCATTGAGATGCCCTCTGGCACCACAAAACACTGACAGACACAGCTTAAAATCATCATTTATTATACCCTTAAAAGCCCCGGGTAGGGTATTACATAAGGGGAGGAGGGTAACGCATACAAAGAACACAGAAATTGATGGCCAAAACAGAAGCATAAAACAGTCAAAATGCTGTGGTCTGGACTCACTCACGGGTATGAGCATGATCCGAATGTGAATCCAGACTTACACACTACTTAGCTTATGGTCTGAAACGAGCCTGAGTGAGCCCGCGTGTGCCTGGCAACCTATGCCGTGGTGGTATGTGGTACAGTATAATCTCGTTACAGCAGACCCCTATATTCAAGATCTTGCTCTGTTGCAAGCGAAGTCTGCCGAACCAAAATACTTTTGCAACAGACTTTAACTATAGGGGAGTCTGCTATAAGGAGAATGAGTTTCAAGCTACATGCTGCTGCATACAAGACCTTTTGTATCAAGTCTTAAGTTCGACTATAATCAAGAAGATCTCTAGTTTGGGCTAGTTGGTTCATGATTCACAAAGAAAACGACGCGAAATGCGGGGACAAGAGTGAAACATGCATGACAGGACCAGCGCCAACTTACAACTGAATTTTATTTCACGTCAAACCTGCCCTTTTGTAAGCCAACGTCCGTGCAATCTTGCATTTGCAAACTCACGAAGCCAACACATGCAGTACAACAGATCACTGAAAGGGATCTAATACATGAAGCACCATAATTAACCACGTAACATATTTTATTATGGCCATTCGGAAGAAAACCCCAAATGTAAAAAAATATGTAACAAACAGCTCTACATCAGCATGATAATCAAATGATCACGACCAAGCAAACCCTTAATAGCCGAAAACGATACAACCACATGAGGATTGATACCAGTTGACCAACAAGAAACATGAAGAATGAAGATTTAAGACCAAAGCCACGTCAAAGGCACAAAAGGCGAAAGGCGTGATGAGTGCAAAAACCTTTAACAACTGGAATCGATCAACCAGCAACAATGTGATTGATATCCGATGACCAACAAGAAACATGGGGAAAAAAAGCAAAAAAAAGTGAAAAACAGGCTCGGACCAAAGTCTGCGTCAAAGGCAGAAGATGCGTACAGGAATCAGTGCAAACAACAGCATATCGTCAGAAAGAATATCACCCAGTGCCGAAGGGAGTATACGACAAAATAGAATCCACTTTGTTACCCTCAAGGACCATCAGTTATCTTGCCTTAGCATTACATGCCCTGCCCATTTCATCTTGAGCAAAGTGGAAGTGTGGGCTAGAGTAATGATTTGTAGGGGGCTTTGTGCAAGAGAAACAGCCTGCCCAGGCAGTGCATAAGTTGCCGTTGTTGGACAAACTGAAGTTGTTGGCAGCTCTAAAGGGAGCTTCTTGAGGCACCATTCATTCACAAGTGGGAAAGTGATAAGTGCATGAGCAAAACGTCTGTTTTCAAAAATTATATAAAGCGCACTTAGGACAACTGACAAGGGAGACCAAACAACACAAGCGCTTACTCGCAACTGCGCGTTTATTCGAGAAACACACAAAAGGAAGAACAATCACAAACAAAACAAAAGCCATCGCGCAGGCGTGACAGGAAAAGTGCTCATACAGGTGCGTCAAGATAACAAAACTCTCTTTCATGCAAAACCACCATAGGGTTGGCAACATACACCATAGGGTCGGCAAAACGTCTGTTGTTTTGCTACGAAAAGAACCTGTGAGTAATTTCTTGGTTGCTGCTGTTTGAAGGTGGGTGATTTGCTTCCTTTTTTTCCATGGTCTTTTGATCATGGTCTTTTTTTTTCCCCTTTTTTTCGTTGTTGACAAAGCACTGCGTAATTGTATTCCCACTCCTGCATTGGCCACCAAAAGGTGACTGGCAGTATTGAATAAATAAATAAATAACTAAATAAATCATTTTTTAGCCCCCAGATTATTTTAGTTTAGTATACCTTGATATCTTGCTGCCTCTTCAAATCAGTGGATAGCTGGGCGAGCATGTCACTCCATTTCCGATTCTTTCACTGCCAGTTAGCGCTCATCCTGTGTCCCTCTCATGTCCTTGTTTCTCTCACGCTAAGCCACCTTCCAAGCCTTTTCATCGTCTTCTTCATTTTGACTTGGATGTCACTAACCTACTCTGCTCTCTTCCAGTCTCTGTTACTGGTCCCCGCTATGCCCCTTTCAGACAGTGAAGGCTTCCAACTATTCTTATTTTGCAACATTCTTTCAGAGTGTAGCCTGCATCGAACGCACACTCTTCAGATGTTGTTGCTTTACTGCTCTTTTAGAACGTTTTTTTTATCTCTTTTTTGTGCAGTTCCAACACTGCATTGACTAAAGAAGCAAAATCATGCCTGAAAAACGGCTTGAAGAATGTTTCCTGCGCATTCCTCACATGGCATGTCAGCCAAGATGTGCTAAAAGCAAAGGAGGAGTTGTGGTTACTTTCCTTTAAGGGACTTTAAAAGTGATATTTCGAATGGCATGCCGTTGTTGCCTGCACAATGCGCTAATGCTGGCATTTGTTTTTCTGGAAGAGTGATGGGGCCCAGGCAAAAACTTGTGCTGTTCATGATGGTAGCAATGCGCTAAACCTTTTATCGCAGAGCAGAAACGAGGATGCAACAAAAAGAGTGTGATAACGGTAGTGTGATGGTAGGGCATCGTCAACAACCAGCTGGGCCCATGCGTCGTGCCGGAATCCGAAACCACTGAAACAGCAACCACAGGACTGTTTATGGCAGATGGCAATTAGGCCCGTTCGTTTTGCTGTTCATCGTGAGCGCATGCTCAGAAAGAAGGTCACAGTTATACCGTATAGGCATAAAGTCGCCCACGACATGAACAAAGTGGCAAGCAGGCATGGCGTCCCTGTGATTTTTTCAGCGCCATGAAAAGCTTGCCGGGTTATGCCCGAAGATCAGTGGCGAAAAAAGTCATCACAACGGGTGCAATACAAAACATGCCGGAACCACTGTGAAATGTGCCACGGGCGTGGTACATCAAATCCCGCTCAAGTGTGGATGCGTGTATATTGGCCAGGCAGGCCGCTGCGTGAATGGAGGCACAGGGTAGCATGCACGGTCAATTCGGGCTAGAGAAGGAGCGAACTTTCCCGCTCATTGCACTGCATCCACAGGTTGTGAGCCACGGTTCAAGTGCATTAAGATTCTGGGCAGGAGCAAAGACAAAGTAGCGCATGAGCATTTAGAAGCGTACCACATCAAGAGAAAAGGTGGTAACGCTATCAGCGATACTTCCATAATGCTGTACAATGCGGAAAAGAACTTCCTACACTGCTTATGTTGACCTCTGCACAGGCTTAATCTGCCATCTTTCTCTCGTGTTCCCCTTTCTTTAGGCACGTGTGCACACTGCCTGTATAAGCCTCAGTGCTGTTAATAAAAGCACTTGATAGTTCGCGCTCTTTTCGTCTTCCTGTGTTCTTCCTGTGCCTGTCTTTTATGTGTGTACAACTCGTCTTAAGAACAACCATGCACTAACTAGCCCCACAAGAAGTTCTTCTAAACTTCTTTTCCAGAATAATATCAATCGCTGAGAGGAACATGTTGCTCAAAACAGGTGTAGCACAAGAACCTATGCAGATAACTTTCTTTTGGATGTAAACACGATCCTCCTAGTTAACCACTGTGGCACTGAGACAGGATTCCGGCAACGTTAGAAAACTTTGCTGGCGCAGTGGTTAAGCGATGCGCCACTCTCCTGCAGCGGCGGGTGCTCCCAGCGGTGGGCCTTGTGCTGCCCACATTGCTCTTCCCGAGCGACCAATCAATAATTTTAACTGCCACCTGCCACGATGATCAGTTTGCTCATTATCTGATTGGCATGTTGTGATGACGTTGCAAGTTCTTGTGACCTGGGGGGCCTATCTACCTCCTAGGTTGCTCTCTGGGTACCACCTGCCAGAGTCGTGCTCATGATTTTTGCTCACAACGCCGACAACGGATATTCTGGACAACAGGGCTTTTAACACAATAGCGTTAAAGCTAGAGTAGAGGCTGTGGCAGCCTCCGTTTTCGTTGACCTGCAGAAGAATGACTACACACGTGGCTTTATTCAACGCGTTGGTTGCCGTCAGGTTCTGAGAACAGGGGGACCAGCTAACAATGAAACAATGAAGCGCGCGTGCATTGTGCTTCCGTATGCGAGGAAAACCAGCGAGGCACTCGCACACATTCTGGAAAAACATAGAATCTACGTGGCTCACAAACCTGTTTCGACAATAAGCCGCTTCTTACCACGACCGAAGACAGCGTCCCCAGAGAAAAACAACCAGTTGTCATCTATAAAATCCCATGCTCAAAGTGCCTGGCTTCATATGTCGGAGAAACAAAAAATCTCCACCAACGAATAAGGCAACACAAAAATGACATCGGGCTAATGAATTCCGAATCCAACCCCTTCGCCGAACACTACGAGCGCGAACCACTGGATAGCCTTCGAGGAGGTGAGCGTCTTGGCCGTGGAGCAAAACCTGTTCAAGAGGCGACATGTGGAGTCATAACACATCCGGCTCACAAAGGAGGCGGTGAATAGGACTCCAGGAACGCTCCTCTCCGCGTACGTTAGTGGACTGCGCCACGTGCTAACAAAGGGAGAGCGAAGCCAGCACCCTGCTGCTGCTGCTGGCACACTTTAGTCACCCCTGAAGAAGGGACCGAGTTGGTCCCAAAACGTTGGATGAAGTTAAAATATTGGCTGGCGTCAGTTTTCTCTCAACTGTGGTATTCAGCAGTTCTGTTTATCTAACCTAGATAGCTCTAGGCACGTGCCTTATTATGTCAGCTGACACATGCATTTGTAGATATACCCATCACGAACTGGGAATAAGCAGAGTTGACGAAAGTATGCGGCGGGTGCTTGACTTCGCGGTTCTCCGGTTGGTCCGCCGTAGTCGAGTGGGGCATGGTGGGGAACACAACAGTTGGCGAAGAGTGGTGAAGTGACCGAACGGTGAAGCAATGAGCCTGCACCAACCGCCCGGGATCCTGCCAACGCCTGGGAAGCCCGCCATTCCTTAGAAGCAGTGGCACCGCCTTTTCAAGAATTATCTCCTGGCATCGGGGAGCGATGCCCACCCACCTGTGCGCCGTAAAGCTTTGCTGCTGCACTGTTTGGGTGTCGAAGGCCAACGCTTGTACTACACGTTACGGAGGCGAAACTGTCGATGCTGCCTGCAGGGGAAAAAGAAGGAAGTGGTACGAGCGATGAGTACAATGCAGCGGTGGCTACCTTGGACACCTACTTCACTTCTAAAACGAGCATTGTTGTGGAACGGCATCGATTCGGACAGCGCACCCAACTGCCTTGGGAGACTGCAACAGCATTTGTCACAGCACTGCGCGAGCTGGCATTGAGTTGCGACTTTGTTAAGCAGGCTGACGATTTTATTCGTGACCAACTTTTAGCGAAAATGTGCAACCCTGTTCTTCAGGAATGCCTACTTCTAGAAGGCACTTCGTTCACTCTTGAACGTGCACTGGCTATTGCAAACAGTATCGAAGAAGCCACAAAATGCTCAGTTGAGCTGCTTCAAAAGGCGGAAAAATATTGGATGCCATGCCACACAGAATCGCAGTTACTGCCTCCGCAACGGCACAAGTCCTGTTTTCGTTGCGAGTCTTCACGACATCTTGCAAATTCCAAGACGTGCAAAGCGCGGGGTAAAACATGCAGCAAATGCGGCAAACAAGGACATTTTCAGCGTGTCTGTAGGAGTGGCATGCCAAACGAGCGGTCCCTCGCTGTCCGATAAGTCAACACCTGCAGTGCATCCGGCGATCTCAACGTGTTGCTTCTTGACCAGCAGAGCAATGCAGGGATACACACAGAAGTCCTCGTACAAGATGTACCTATACGTTTCCTCATAGATACGGGGTCTGCTGTCTCCATTCTGTCGACCGCCATGCATTCAAGGTTGAAATGCTTTCCTATGCAGCCAACAACATCAGTGTCACTTTATGATTTCTCTCGCCACAGAATAACCTCCGAGGGGTGTTTCATGGCGCCGGTCATGTTCCAGGATCGGCACGCCGAGATACTCTTCTGCGCCGTCAGGGACGATACTGACATCCTCGACATCGACGATATCGAAGCACTGCGACAGCACATCAATGGTACGTCACTGCAGTGCACTCATATTACACAAGCACCAGAAGGCTTTGACCCTGAACTGTTTTGCCAATTTTCACACTTGTTCGATGGGAAGTTAGGGCTGGCAACAAATTTTGTTCATAGGGTCAGGATAAGAGAAGGAATCACGCATGTTGCTGCTAAGTTGTGGAATTTGCCATTTTCGGTGTGAGACCAGGTACGCGAAGAGCTGCAGCGCCTTGTGCAAGAAGATGTCATAGAAAAGATTGACGCGTCTGAATTGTTGTCGCCAATCGTAGTAGTTGCAAAGAAAAACGGCAAGATAAGAATTTGTGTCGATCTGCGCAAACTTTTCGCTGCTGCACACGGAAGAACTATTGCACAAACTTCATGGTACAAGGCATTTTTCAAAGATTGATTTAGCAGCTGCATATCACCAAGTCTTGCTGAGCCCTGAAAGCAAAGATTTGACCACCTTCATAACCGATAGTGGACTGTACAGATTCAAATGCGTCTGCTTCGGCCTTGTATCAGCACCGCCTGCTTTTCAGAAAATAATGGTCACTATTTTGCAGAACTGCAAAAACACTTTGTGCTATATAGATGATGTCATTGTGTATGGAAGCACACGTGAGGAGCACTTCAAGAATTTGAAACAAGTTTTGCACTTGATTGCAAAAGCTGGATTGAAGCTGAATGACAAATGCACTTTCAGTGTACGAGAAATCGACTTCCTTGGTCACAGGATCATTCACAAGGGGATACGCCCTTTACAAAGCAACTTCGACGCCATCAAGGCTGCTCTAGCAGCAACAGATGTCGGTATTCTGCGCTCATTTTTGGGCATGGTAGGCTACTACGCCAAGTTTGTACCTGGCTATGCAGTGTTTGTCGATCCTCTTCGCGAGTTGCTATGTAGGAATGCCACATTCACTTGGAACTCTGCAAGACAAGCTTGTTTCGAGCAACTGAAAAGTTCCCTGGCCACAAAATGTTTACACTTATTGATCCTGCGGGTGACATTATTGTGGCTACGGATGCCTCATCCATTGGATTTGGAGCAGTGTTGCAACAGACAAGGAATGATGAACTAGTGACAATTGCTTTTGCATCCCGCAGGCTTACCCCACAGGGACAGAAGTGTTTCGTTGGGGAACTGGAAGCCTTTGCTTGCTTGTGGGCATCCGTATATTGGAGAGTGTACATTTGGGGGTCGTCCATTCATATTACGCACCGACCACCAGGCTCTGGTCACACTTCTTAGTACAAAAGGAGTAGGTCGCCCACCGTTCCGTATTGCAAGGTGGCAGGCCAGGCTGGTGGCATACAACTTTACGATCAAATTCCAGAAGGATGACAAGAATACTGTTGCTGATGCTTTTTTAAAGATGCCCCTCCCAGGTCGTGTGGAGGAAGAGAAAAAAGAGACTGTGTTGTCCCAACATGCATTACTCATGCAGAGTTTGTCATTAAAACGATGCAGGACCCACTGCTGCAGCAGGTTATAAAGTGGGGGACTTCAGCATGGCCTGCAGTGAAGATGTTGCCTGCTGAGGCAGTTCCGTTCTACCGGGTGCAGACTGAGCTCTCAGTCGTTGGAGACCTCCTGCTTCGTGGAGACAAATTTGTAGTTCCTTCGTCCCTCGTAGCACGGCTTCTTGATGCAGCCCACGAGTCCCATCCGGGAATAGCAAGGACAAAGCAGCGACTACTTGAGCAATACTGGTGGCCTTCTATGTGCAAGCAAGTAGAGCAATTGATTGCATCTTGCAGGGTATGCCAATCTGTTGACAAGTCTGCAAAACCTGTGGCACCACCTCTGCAGCCAGTTACATTCCCATCTGCACCATGGCGGAAGCTAGGAATCGATATTGTGGGCCCTTTTTCTAATGTGCCTGCAGATTGCCGTTTTGCCATTACGGCCATTGATTACTACAGCAAGTGGCCGGAGGTCTGTTTCTCAGCGAAAGTGACTACTGCAACAGTGATCTCCTTTCTGCGAAGTATCTTCAGCAGGGAAGGATATTCAGACGAGAGTGTGAGTGATCTTGGTGCTCAGTTTTACAGCCTTGGAGTTTGACAGTTTTCTCAAGGAATGTGGCATCGCCCATACGTATTCGGCAGCCTACCTCCCGCATGCTAACGGGCAGGTAGAGAAGTTTAGTTGGGTACTCAAAGAGTATGTGCAAGTCTGCACACAAGAACTCGGCCTTTGAAGGAAGCTAGCACCGAATACCTTGGAGGCTACCGTTTCACACCGCATGCCACGTCCTTCTTCACGGCTGTCATCCCAGAACAAAACTTGATCTTGTAGGAGTGCCAGGTAAACAGTTTTTCCAAGATCCGCAGCAGCGATGAAGTTCATCCACAGCAGAGTAGCACAAAAGCAACAAGCGAGTAAGACATACACTGACCGTCGACGAGCTGTGAAGCATTCTCCATTGACAGCAGGTCAGCGGGTGCGAGAGTCAAGTTGCCAGGTCATGTGCCTAAGGGCGCTTTGAGCTACTCAAGTCCGTTCACCATTGTTGACCGATGTGGTCCTACTAACTTAATGATTGCCGCACATAGAATCGCAATCAGCTGGTACCTTGCCCCCGACCAGTTACACCACCTGCAGCTGCGAAACGTTGTTTGCCTGAAGCAGTAACGCCACTTGGCGAACCACAGCAGGAAAACCATGACCCTCCTCAGCAGCCATCTGTTCGAACACCAGTTGGAAGGGACGTTCCAGAACTGAGGCATTCGACAAGGCAAAGGAGGCTGCCATGGTGGTTTAAAGACTATCAAAGACATTGAGTGTTTAATGTGTTTTCCAGTTGTTAGTTACTAAGCAACTCTTTTTGAGGGGGGGGGGGGGGGGGATAATGTGGTATTCAGCAGTTCTCTTATCTAACCTAGATGGCGCTAGGCACGCGCCTTGTCAAGTCAGCCGACACATGCATTTGTATATATATACCCATCACGAACTGGGAATAAACAGAGTTGGCCGAAATATGTGGTGGGTACTTGACTTTGCGGTTCTCCGGTTGGTCCGGCGTAGTTGGGCAGGGCATGGTGCAGAATACAACAGGTGCTGATGAGAATGTAAGGAGACCAAAAAAAAAAAACAAAATAAATCTTGGGGTGCTCCTGTAGATACCCAAGTTATGAGAATCTATTACAGCTTGAAAAGGCGAGAGCCAAAACGCGGTATAAAGGTTGAATGGTGAAAGAATATCTTGTCAAAATTTTCGGTCATCTGTAACCAGCTCAGCGACATCATAAAAATGTGGGAGCAGGTTCATAAACTAAATTACAGCTATTCATCTTTCACAATCGCTCTTCTGACAACCGCTGGTACACAAGTTTACAAGAACAGGCAGACATATTAGGGGAATTTTTCACTACAGTTTCTAGTTCGTTACACTATACGCAGATGTATTTGAAATATAAAACACAGCCAAAAAACTGACTCCCAACAAGTGGCACCACTAACAAACCTTTCAATACCTTGATTACCCTCCAAGAAATAACAATGCTCTCTACCACCGTACAGACCGCTCCAGGTCCCGGCAGAATACATTATGAAATACTGGCTCATCTGTTTGAATGTTCTGTAGAAGCACTTTTGAAGCTTTTTATTATGGATATTACGAATAGTGTTTGAATCTTCGAATAAAGCATTTATTGTGCCATTCTTGAAACCTAGAAAACCAGCAACCTCCCCTAGCAGTTACAGACCCATAGCCCATTCCCCTGGTCTGACTAAATCTTCTGAAAGCATTCTGAATATTAGATTGATTTTTGTACTCGAACCCCGTGAACTTCTTGACAACCACCAATATAGTTTTAAAAAAGCATGTTGAACATTCTTTCTCAGACTGGTGTTTAGAATGAGAGGACGTGGTAGTAGCGCTAAAACAAGGATGAAAGGACAGAAGGAGGCAACACAAGTGCTAGATTTTTTAGGTTAACAGAGAGATTGACACACAAAGATGGAGGGAAGGCAGGGCCTTCAAAAAAAAGTTGACAAACCTTAAAAAAATACCTTAAAAAAATGGCTGGGGCTCAACGTGGCTTGAACCTAGTGAAAGGCAAACAGCGCAAATATGAAGGCCAGAGCAGAAGAAAAACAGGATGAGCACTGTCCTGTTTTCTTTGACTTCTCTTTTCTTGTGAATCAAGATAATATTACCGTTCTTCCAAGCCTCTGGTACACTTGAGGTTATGACCTCTACCTTGAGGTTATCACCTCTAGCTTACCAGAAGCTTGGAAGAACGCTAACATTATCTTAATTCGTAATAAGGGAGTAATTACTCATTGACATCCACCCGAGCGCAGCCATACAGCTACAAAGGAAAGCTACACAGCTTTCTCAGAAACTTCGCAGTTAAAGAAAAATTCGTCCTGGTCCGGGGTTCGAACCCGGGACTATCGCTACAACGGAGCAGTCGCTCGACCAACTGAGCTAACCAACTGAGCTAACCGGGACGGCAAGCTTATGGTAGGGCGAGAGCGAATTGATCAATAACTCAAAGTGGGAACAGTGTTGGTCAAATGTTTAGAGTAAACCCCGGATTCGAGCCCCGGACCAGGATGAATTTTTCTTTCACTGCGTAGTTTCTGAGAAAGCTGTACAGCTTTCCTTTGTAGCCATATGGCTGCGCTCGGGTGGATGTCTGTGAGTAGTTACTCCCTTAATACAAATCTACTCCACCTTGGGGGTTTCCCCTAAACATTTGACGACCATTATCTTAATTCGTAAGAAAGGAAACTTCAAGGACTTGAAAAATTACACGCCGATCAGATATTTACTAAGGTAATTGCTAATGGAGTTGGGACAACCTTAGACTTCAATCAACCAAATGATCAGGCAGGCTTTCATAAAGTGTAAGCACAATCTCCCCTCAGTCCAACAGATCTGTTGTTACCTGATCCTCACCAGCTCCTTTTCCCACTTTGCATTGCTCCCATGGTTTTCTTTACTTCCTCTTTCGTTACTGGCGATATGTCCCATTGCTGGGCTCTGCTGCCTCTCTCATTAACGTCCTGATTACATTGGCTACTTTATAGTGTGGGGACAGAGCCTCGCAGCTTCTCTTTATGGTTTGCTTTCCTACGGTGCACCCTCCACGGCATCACCTCGGCCCACGGCGCCAGGTGACTTTCCCTGGTTTGTTACCTTAGGTAACAAGGGAGGGCGCCACGGAGATGGCTTGCTGTGCATGCGCGCGGAACACAGCATCACTTCCTTAGGCTGGGGAATGTCGTTGGGAGCAGACGTATCACCCGCGGCGCTCCGCTCTCCGTCCACGGGGCGAGGCCTCGTGAGGAGGACCGTTCTCCCACATCTCATCCCGTCTGGCCGCGGAGTATCCCTTGCCCTAGCATGGCGAACATTCGCTCATAACCTTGCTGGTGAGTCGGACGACCTTGATTCCTCAGCGTAATTTGTTGCTAGCTGGCTTCATTATTGGTGTAGCAATAAGTGCCTGTTTGTGTCAGCCAGTGTCTTTCCTTTGTTCCCTCGGAGCCAGGCCTTCTGTGGTCGGCGTGCGCTCTGTAGCCTACGCGATCCCGGGATGGGGTCTGGCAGTTTTGAACTGTGTCAGCCATGGTTTTAGCGGGGAGAAACTATTTATCCCCCTATTAAAACCCCACAATAGACTTAAGTAGAACTCTTCGGCTACATTAACTATCTTATCCATATTGCTAATGACGTTGCCTTCTTTGTCTCTAAACGAATACATCTGGTTTTCACTATGCCTAACTTGCTCTTCACCACATTTAAGCTACCTCCATTGTTTAGAGCTTGCTCGATTCTCTCCGTAATAAACTTCCGTATGTTGGCTACCTTGCGCTTATTTATTAACTTTGTTAGCTCTGCCAGTTCCATTTTGTCTGTGGGGCTTGACCTCTTCATGCTTTTGCGTTTCTTAATCAGATCTTTCGTCTTTTGTATACTCTCACCATGTCGGAACTCTTGTCGATGTTCTACTGGATGCGATGCTAATCCCAAAGTGCTAAATCAGCAGTGTTTTGTTATTATTTTTGGGCTCTGGAACTTTCAGGACAGGAATGCAGTAGGCTGTCTAAAAAAGAGCTGGGGGAAGGATGCATGTGGTATCGTAACATAATTAATTGCTTGCTGCAGTAGGCTTCAAATAGCACAGGATGCTATCAGCACCAAATGAAGTGTCAACAGATCAGTGCTGGTGTTATCTGAAGACACAAAAATAGAGAGAGAAAGAAATACAAATTACAGGTTCACAATCACTTTCTTTAGTGTACACTGTAACCGTGCTTCAGAAGTGATGTGTTTAATCTGCCTTAACTAAAGTATTCTAATTTTTTTTTTTTTTTTATAAAACAGCATGAACAACGTCGGACAAGAACAAGGTCACGGGACGAGCGCTGTCTCAACTAAGGTTTTATTAGCAACACCTGGTGCTTATAAAGGAAAAAACAGACACAAAGTACATTACATGTTAAACTAAAATCGATAAAACATGAGGCAGAGAAGCACGCGACGCTCAAAGGCCACCAAGAAAAGCTATCTCTTTGTCATTGAGAGTGACTGACGGTTTTCTAACACACTTTGGCTTATGACTGGTATGGAAAGCTTCTATTACTTCTCGCGTGGTCTGATCACAGTGCGTGTAAAGCAGTTTTGTGCTATGCCATATGGCTGTGCATTTTTCTTCTTCTTTTTCATTACTTCACACTTTTTGCAGTTGCTTACCAAGTATGAAAGTTCCTTTTTATTGTCTAGATTATTTCTGTGCCTTCTGCCGGATGTACCGGGCTCCACAGGAGAGTGGAATTCCGTTTACAGCCCATTTGTGACAAGCGCTGTGCCACCACAACCTTTTCTTTTTTTCCAATTGTTCCCTCTCCCTTTGGATCACCGGCCATAACTGCTTTAGTTTGATGGGAGCTGATATAGCTACATTTACTCCATATCGACCAGCCACATTTTTCAGCCCATGGGTGATGCGATGTAGCTAGGGAACAACAGCAACTTTTTCTTTTTTTCTTTTTGGTTCTCACGAGTTTGCTGTGTGTCCTGCTGTTTCGCCCATTTGAGCAAACGAGAGCAGGCTTCTGTTACTGTAAAGCTTGGGTACCTGGCAAGCCTAATCCTAGAGATTTGAGACTGGAAACTGTCACTTAGAGCATGGTGACAGGATTTTGTCATAGAATTCCGAAGGCAGGAACTGACAATGCTGTTTTTAACAATGCCATTTTCACTTTCGAGGCACCAACCGACGATGAGTTGCAGTTCTTGGATTTGCGCTTGCGGTTCGGCCCCGGTCATGTATGCTGGAAATGCAGCCCTACATCAGCCAAACTGCTCCTTAGTTGCCACTCAGGTCATTTAAAAATTGTTAAAACCGCATTGTCAGTTCCTGCCTTCGGAATTCTATGACAAAATCCTGTCACCATGCTCTAAGCGACAGTTTGCAGTCTCAAATCTCCAGGATTAGGCTTGCCGGGTACCCAAGCTTTACAGTAACAGAGGCCTGCTCTCGTTTGCTCAAGTGGACGAAACAGCAGGACACTCAGAAAAGTCGTGAGAACCAGAAAGAAAAAAAGAAAAAAGTTGCTGTTGTTCCCTAGCTACATCGCATCACCCATGGGCTGAAAAATGTGGCTAGTCTATATGGAATAAGTGTAGCTATATCAGCTCCCATCAAACTAAAGCAGTTATGCCCAGCGATCCAAAGGGAGAGGGAACCATTGGAAAAAAGAAAAGGTTGTGGCACAGCGCTTGTCACAAAGGGGTTGCATACCAAATTCCACTCTCCTGCGGGGCCCGGTACATCGGGCAGACAGGATGTTGCTTGAATAAAAAGTTGCAGGAGCACAGAAATAATCTAGACAATAACAAGGAACTTTCATACTTGGTAAGCCACTGTAAAAAGTGTGAAATAATGAAAAAGAAGAAAAATACACAGCCATGTGACGTAGCACAAAACTGCTTTACACGCACCGTGATCAGACCACGCGAGAAATGATGAAAACATTCTATATCAGTGAAGAGCCAAAGTGTGTCAGCAAAATGTCAATCACTTTCAATGACAAAGAGATAGCTTTTCTTGGCGGCCTTTGAGCATCGCGTGCTCCTCTGCCTCATGTTTTATCGATTTTAGTGTAACATGTGATGTGCTTTGTGTGTGTTTTTTCCTTTATAAGCACCAGGTGTTGCTAATAAAACCTTAGTTGAGAGACAGCGCTCGTCCTGTGACCTTTTCATTCTTGTCCGACGTTGTTCGCGCTGTTTTACAAAAGGTGCATCTGTACCAACTTGCCGAACTGAATTTTCTACTTAATTTTATTTTGTACAGTGTGCTCTGCTTGTTAACTTTGGTCATTGAATTACCTGCCTACAGAAAAGAAATGCTCGCAACATGGAGGCATGCAGTTGCCAGTTAGATTTAACTAAATATTGCGTTGAACTAAAGAATTACAGTGCAACATGAGCCATTCTAGTTCATACCTGGAGCAGCCGCTTTATCTGCAGTAGATATAAACATGTCAGAACGGCATACTGTGTATGTTCCACAAACAGCAAAGTTCTCTTGTTGAGTCTGTTTCTAGTTGTGCATAAACATAGCAAACTAATCTCTTTAGGCAGGTGCGATGAAGAGCGAAACAGTGTTATGTGCAAAAATTTGGAGCCAGAATCGCTAGCACATTCGAAGTGCCATCATCAAATCTTCGCGGCGGCGAGGGATGCCACTCAGCTCGTATGGGCACCGAGTCTTTTATTAGGTATGGGAGGGACGAAGCTCCACCACAACGCTCTGTGAAGGATGTGCAGCAGACCCTTACAATTTTGTAGCCTGCTTTGATGCTCTTGACGGCATGCACGCAGTAAAGCATTGATGGAAATGTGAAAAACACTCATTGCCAGTATTCCTTGACAGTTGCTTCAGGGTCGTTTGATAATTTGAACATTTTTCCAGTCCCTTGAAGTTTGAATTAACGTGCTTATATTATACCGATTACTTGGTTTGGTTAATCGGGTGTATCATCCCAGAGTGAATCGGGCTACGAGAGACTCTGTAGCGGAGGGCTCTGGAAATTTTGATCACCTGGGGTTCTTTAACATGCAGTGACATTGCACAGTATTTCATGTACTGATTACTTGGCCGAGGTATACCGCAAGGACTATAACATTGTGCCACTATCACCTTTTTGCACTTGGTTCATGTGTCACCAGATGCACTTAAAAGCTTCCTGGATAGAGCTGTCGGCTTAAAAGCTCAAATTAACACTTTTGACACACATGGCATTGATTCTTGATTAATCACAGGGTTCCGAAATAACTTCAAATTATAGTTCGAACCCAGGACCACTGCTTCACCACCTGCCGTGAAGCAGTGGTGCTGGGTTCGAACTCCGGACCAGGATGCATTTTTATTTAACTCCGAAGCTTCCTTATTAAAAAGAAATGAGGATTCAGTGCTAACATTAGAACAGGATAGAAGCCATGGTGTCCCATCTTCGCAGCTGAGGAGAGCCTGCGGAGCGAGGACATTGAGGCACGCTACGTGAGTGAGAAGCTTCGCGAGGGTCTGCAGCGGGTGTGGCAGGACATCCAGAAGAAGGTGACACAGTTCCTGCTGGCCTCCAACATTGCCGGCTTCAAGTTCAACCAGTTTATCCAGGTGCTGGATATTGTGCGCAGGTGAGGTCTCTCTAGGCTGTTCAAACAGAAGGCCAGCATCTGACCCCAAGGGTTTTTCTGTTCTCTGCTTACACTGTGACGTTTTTCATGGGCATTTTCATTTCTAGTAAGAGCAGGGACTTGTGGTTGCATGCTGTGGCTGTCAGCAGCAAAGAGGGAGTGGACAAAGCTGTTTCCGCGACAGCCACAGTTGAGTTTCCCCTTCCGGTGGCGATGAGAGGAAACTACTTGATGATGAAATCGGGGTTTTTTGATGACCCGGTGGTTCTACTCGCAAACATTCACATTACTCAAGGAAAGGAGAAGGTTAACTATTTACTTACAACATAGGTAAAAAAAATGAGAAGAAACAAAGCAAGGAGAAAACTATTTACATGACTAAATCGTGGATCAGACGAATTCAGCCCCCGCTCAACCCAGAGCGCTTGGTTTTAAACCCTCTGTCTCCGCCCTTAGCGGGGACAGCAACCAATAAGATAACAAACGACCCATCTCGCCAATCACTGGTTAGGGAAAGGAAAATAAGGTCCGCCCACTGATCAGAGATTGGGGAAAAAGTGCTGATTAAACATTTGGGAAAGGAGAGGTTGCAATCAAATAGACAAACAGCACAAACGCGACCACCCTCTCCCACGGCACCCATGGCCCAGCCGTTACCACTTTCCTCTCTTTCGCACACGCGACAAAACGATCCCTAAAGTGTTTACAGAATACACCGCGCGAAGGAACACAGTCGTTACGGGAATAGTGGGTTTCCGGTCACTCGGCTAATACTCAGCCGTATCTCGTGCGCCCCCGAAACATCGTCAACCCCTTAACAACCACATGTCGACAGCTGTACATGGTTAGCGTTTTTCCCGGCGGGTCATCCCCGTGACGGCGCGGCGTAAACGAGGACGTCCGCCGCACGAAGGGGAGGCAGGGACGGGACGGGCCCCTTTGTTGGGGACTTCCGACCCCACTGGAGTGGCCTTCCTTGCGAACACAAGGCCAACGAGTTTGCGGAATGGTCAGCGAACTCCACACCTCCCAACCAAGAATGTCACGCGGACACTTGCTGTCAGTGTGACATTAAAGTCCGGCCACAAGGTTCCAAGCAGCACTGCGCACACACATACACAGCCTCAATTCGTTCCGTGCACACAAGGTTAGGACACCAATCTGCACGTTCCAAAACCTGCCATGTCCGCTCTCTGTATGCCAACTGCCAAGCTAGTCCTTAGGCTCCACTTCCTACATCACATCTACTGATTACTTATACACGCAAACATTGAACATTCGGAGAACTCGCATGCTTTGATCTCTTGAGCCGCGCCCGGCTGGGACGTGGTCTCACTGGCGCCGACCGGTCACAAAAAAGGACAACTCCTGCACCCCATTTGCAAGTGCCTCTGCGTTCCTGTGATAAACTTATACACAGGCCCGGTAGCGTGGTGATTGTCGAACGGTCCGGCCGTACAGACTCTGATATGAAAGCGCTGTTGCCTGTCAAGCTTTCCCCCCTTGGCAGCAATCGGCAGTCTGGCACGCCCGATGAATGTTTTTGCTTTCTAATGTGTGGTGCGCGACCAGTTAGCCCTGACTGTCGCCTGCCAGGTACTCTCCGTTTGTGGCGGCGCTCCAGCCTCTTCTGAAATCTTTTACGTCGTGATTTCGCTCGCCTCTCTTTTTCCGCGCACACTGCTGTCCCCACTGAATAACGTGCTACGCCATTTCCCGCCTGCCGCTGCCTATCCACAACGTGAACGCCTCTTGCGGCCGAGAAGCAAGCTTTCACCTTGCCCTTCCGGTTGCTACCGTATGAGTCACCCGCAGGCGTATTGCGTTTAGGGTACACTCGGCGGCGACGACTCTTTCTAGGTGTCCGGTGGTTTTCTGCGTGCGCTTCCTTTGTTCCAAAATCATGCATGGAAACCGTCGCTGAATCTTCACGCAGCTCTTTGCTGTCGCCCGGCGCGCCCAACGTGTCTGCCAATACGACTGTCCTAGTTAGCGCAACCTGCGTTCTTTGTATCGACAGCTCGACCGGCACGAGCGGCGCGTCCTCAGCTGCCAGTGATGGCCTACAGTCCCCCTCGGCGACAACTTCATCAGAA